>NW_005371173.1:4498963-4536022 GCF_000412655.1 Myotis brandtii
CTACTAGTGTATATATATAATTGGTTCAGTTTCTCTCCATACGTTTTATTCCAAGATAGTTCTCACATTGGGCTACCTTCATCAGTATTTTATTTTTAAGACTGGCAATGTCTTCCTGTTTCAAAATCACATTCATAAGAAAAGAAATATATAACATGGTAATGATATTTGGATAAAGTGATTGAAATGATTAAGTAATACTGTATTATTAAAACATAACATTTTTCTTAGAATTTCAACTTCACATAGGGAACCTACCATTTGAAAGTCCCAAACAATAAGATTTTATTGCTTAGAGATATTTTTTCATATAGATCCCTAATATGGAAATGCACACATTTTATCACCCTGCTTCTATAACTCAAAACTGTTGTATAGACTTGGTATTTTTAGAATAAATTAAGACCACACACAGATAATTTAATCCCCAAAGCTTGTGGCTTTAATAAAGAATGAGAAGAATAAAAGGATGATGATGGCAAAGCTTTTGCACAGAGCTAGGTATGGCACTTACTCTGAAAGAGGATATGTAACACAGCAGTACGATTTAGACTAAGGATAAGGATAGAAAGCAAAGTGGAACGATGGAAAGCAGAAAGGGAGCTTTCGGCTTTCTACAGCCCAGGCCTTGGTTAAGGTGGAGGTGGTTCACAGTATAGTTTTCTTCTTGGGATGCTAAGGTGGAGGAGACTGCTTTTGTCTCAATTCCCTAAATTCACTATTTCTGAGCTCGCAAATGCCATAACCAAAGGGAGTACACTCTAGTCCTCCTCCCAGTCTTAACTGGTGAAATAGGAAAACAAACAGTTTTAGATGTTCTACTGCTTTGTTAATTCACATGTAGAGATTCACAGCCACACAGACTAAAGAACAGGAACAGAAGCCAGTCTCACTTTTTCTCCTTCCTGCACATTTCCAGTCTTTATTTCCTATGAAAACACCCCTGTTCTTTTGGGATAATGCAAATAAGTGCTTTAGAACCTTTGAATGGAATCGCCACTCCATTAACTTATTTTCAGGGCAGCAGGATAGCCTTAGAGAAAGAAGACTAGGTTCTAACCTTATCCATTGAACTTAAACCATTCTTTTGACAAATATTTGTACAATGCTTCCTATGTGTGAGACATTGACATAAAAGTCAAGGTTACAAAAATGCTAATAACAAAGATGACAAAGATATCAAAGGAGAGAAAATGCAAGGAACGAATTACAATACCATGAGATATTTTCAGGTACACACCAGACCACAAGTGGCATTAAGAAGAAAGCCACCATTTCTGCTTGAGTCGAGAGGAAAGGCTTTGCTGAAGAAGCTACAACTTAGCTGGAATTGTTAGCAATAGTTGCTCCAGGCCAGGCTCTGTGACCAGAAGCTTACCCGTGGCCTCTGGGGCATAACTTGTCCAGGCTTCCTACCTCCTACACTCTTCCCAATTTCTCTTTCCTCTACTGTCTTCCAGTCCTGATCTTTTTTCCTTTTTTCTTTCCTCTCATAATTTTTCTTTCTCTTTAAAGGTTTGGGTCAACATTAATTATGCACATCATCTCTAAGATTATTAACTGTATGTCTTTTTTTTTAAATATTGACCTGTTTTCCCACATAGTCACATGTATGTAATTTTACAGAAAAGCAAAATGGAATCAAACTGTGCAAATACAAATTTTGTTTTTATCCATGTTTGTGCCACGCTCAGTACGGCCAGGGATGAACCTGAGTGGGGCGGGGGGGGGGCGGTGAAAGATTAAAGAAGACAGACAAGAGAATAAAGCTGGGGCTAGGTGGGACACTCCTCTTGAATCGAGAGACAGTGCCACAGCCTGCAAGCTGAGTCTTTATTTTATAGTCAGATTCCATGAGGCAAAGTAAGGGCATGGTCAAGATGTTTACAATGTTCTGCCGGGTTTCAAATCTACTCAATTACAGGCACCTGAACTCTATCAAAGCTTTGTTTTGGCAGCACTTGCTGCACCTCCCGCAGCCTACCTCACTTAGCCACCTGGGACCACAGGTTCGGACTATAAGGTCAAGCTTACAACTATAGCCTTTGGCTATAATTGTGCTGGGAAGGCTTTGCCCTCCAAACTGGAACTTGCACATGGCTTTGCCATGAGAGGACCATGCCCTCTCATTAGTCCAAGGCTTGAACCTGTCCAAACACTGTAGCCGCTCTCCACACATGTTAAAGCAGTTTTGTTACCCTCATTGTTTTGCCTGGCCTTCCCATTTTCTAACATTTGCCTTAATTACACAGATAATTCCTATTCTTATGCTATCCTAAATATTTTCCTCATGATTACATAATCACACACACAGACTCATATACATAGCTATGTTTTTTTCCTCGTTGCTGTTTTACAAACATAAAATTATATTATTCACTCTTATCTGTATTTTGTCATTCTCATTCAAAAGTTCTTATATGAATCCCTCTGTCTCCTAGTAGAGTTCGAATTTATTCTTTTTAATACTGTATAATATTCCATAGGGTAGATACAAAATGATATTGTCAATCATTCTCATAAAAACAAGAACATTGCCTCCAGATTTTTACTGCAATAAATGTTATGTCTGTATATCCTTGGATGTTTTCATTTCTCTGGCATAAATTCCCAGGAGTGAAATAGTTAGGTCAGCAGGTGTGTGTGCGTGCGTGCACACACACACACACACACACTTTATTTTAATAAATATTGCCAGGCAGGTTTCTTTCAAAAAATATTTCAATTCACACCATAAACGTGTGAGAAAATACTCTTTCTGTATCCCTGTTAGTAACAGATGTTTCTAATTTTTTCAGTCTTTAGGAATTGCTTTCTTCTTTTTTGGACTCTATTTAAATTTTGAATATGTAAAACACTCACTTGACTTCAACATCAAAACTATATAACTGATTACATTCAAAGAAGCCACATTTCTGTCACTGTTTTCCCCATTCTATGGCTTCTTTCTATTTTATTGGTGATCACTTTTATTTATTTTTAGTTAATTCTCTAGTATTTTTTTCAAATATTTCTATTTATATTTGCATTTGTATAATTAACCCCCTTTCTTATATAAAAAGCATCATATCACACGGTGTTGAGGCATTTCAAAAAAGATACAATTAAATCTGCTTAGCTCTTTTCTCTTAAATTATATCCTGGTTCTCAAGCCACATGAGTATATAAAAACCTTCCTCATTTTTTTCCTATAGTTACACAATATTAGATTGTATGAATGTACCATAGCTTATCCAACCAGTCTCCAACTGATGAACATTGAGGTTGATTTCAATCTTTTGCTACTATAAAAAATGTCACAGTGAATAATTTTGAGCATAAGTCAGTTCATATTTTCCTGCTTTATTTTTAGACTAGATTCATAGAAGTGAGGTTGCTGAGAAAAAGATAAATGCATATATAAGTTTTCTAGATATTACCATGTGCCCCTTCACAGGGGTTGTATGATATTACATCCCCACAAAATATAGGACAGTGATTGTTTCCCCATAGCCTTGCCAAAATTCTATATTTTTAAATTGTTAGATATTTGTAAAACTGACATTTGAGAAATGACAATATAATTCAATTTGTATTCCTCTTATTATGAGTGAGATTAATGATATTTTCATATATTTAAAGTCCACTTAAATTACTTTTTCTGTGAATTACTTGTTCATATATTTTGCCTATTTTTCCTTTGGGTTATTGGCCCTTTCCCCCTCAACTTTAGTTGGTGTTTATATATTATTGATAATTGCCCTTTGTATATATTGAAAATCTATCGTTTTTTCTTTGTGGATGGTTCCCTATTTTTCTTTTTTATGTAATTGAACCTGATTATTTTAAATTGCTTGTGGATTCTGAGTGACGGTTGGTAAGTATCCCTACCTCCAATATATATATGGCTGCTTTCATGAGTTGTATCCTTCGGTATTTTACATTTAGATCTCCAGCCATTTTGAAGTTTATCTTGGTCTATGGAGTGAGGTGCAGATTTAATTGTATCTTTTTTGAAATGCTTCAACACCATTAATTAAAAAGTCCAACTTTTCCAGACAGATATGAAATACCAAATTTCCATTTGTATTGGGGTCAATTCTGTATGATACTGCATTTGTCTATGCATAGACCAATGTTATATTCACATGAAGGATTTATACATATTACACCATTTGACAGGCAAGTCATCATCCATACTCTTATTTTTCAAGGTTTTTCTACCTATGTTTGCTTGCTTATTTTTCCATGTAAAGTTTTAAATAAACTTAGGTAGCATGATTGCAATGTTTCTTACTATTCTTATTGGGATTATGATAAATTTATTTAGTAGCTTAGGAAGAATTAATATCTTTATAATACTAAGTCTTCTTATCTAAGAACATTAGTAGTTTTTCCACCTATTCAAATCTAATTTTGGGTCTTTCAAGGATATTTTAAGGTTTTTCTTATTTAACTTTTATACATTTCTTAAATTTATAACAATGTATCCTATTTTCTTTGTTGTAATTTTAATTGAGTCTTTTCTTTCATTAAATCATCTAACTGTTATACATACAAAGCTGTATTGATTTCTGTGAATTACCTTAACATCCTGCTTTTTTTTTTACTACATCTTTTGTTTGTAATAGTTTTCCCATAATTATTTTGTTTTCTAGATACACATTTTCAAAAGGTTACTATTTCTTTTTAATTCTTATTCATCTAATTTTAATATCTTTATTTTTTGCTTCATACTTCTAAAACCATGTTAAATTGTATTTTATTGGTCATCTTTACCTTGTTCCTCACTTTAGCAAGAATGCCTCTAATGTTCAAAGAAGAACCATTCTGAAGGGCCATCACTGTTCGTCCAGAGCGCTACAAGAAGTCAGCTGAGATTTTCAATGGCACTTGTTCAACTTCCCCCATTGCCTAATACTACCTTCTTCCCTTCCATATCATAGGTATCAATCCCAAGAGCACTCCTTAATAGACATCTCAGTGATTGCTTCCTGGGGAACCCAAGCTGGAAAACTGCACTAGAAATTGATGTTTGTTCTCTGGTTTTCCCTCATTACTGGCCCCAATGCACCTTGACAAATCATTCTGATAACATAAATAATTGTGTCCCTTTGGTATATATTTTTCAGTGGTAAAACAAAAATCATCAAGTTTTCTTCCCTGTAAGCAGTGGATTGTCATTGCTCAGGCTCTGGAGTTGTCACGCTAGTGGTCAAGTGCCTTGGCTGTAGTTCTAACCTTCTCCAAGCTATAATTTTCCAAGTTGTCAAGGGGGAATAAGAATAGTGCCTACTTTATAGGACTTAGGAGCTAAAAATAAATGAGATAGAATACCTAAAGCACAGAGCACAGAAGAAATTATTAGAATATGTTTACTCTATTTTCTCAGATACCTTTTTCTACTTGGCAAGAACTGAATTATACACTCTGCCAATCTGTGGTCTCAGTTACTCTAAAACAAAATACCTGTTACCTTGTCACTGATATATGATATTCACAAGCATCCTTTGATAAAAGGATTTTTCCAGTAGCTATCACTACTTCCTCTCCAAGCATAATATTTATCATTAAATTTTTATAAGCTTGTCTACTATACTGTGACAGGAACAGGTTTTGTTTTCTATTTTGTTTTGCTTTTTTCCCCTATAAGAGGGAAGTTTTGAATAGCCTTTTCTCAATCTTCAGAAATAAAATTTGTTCATTGATTGGTGGAAAGTATCATCTTATTGTTCTGAAAAACAATATTGTTCAACTTTCTAGCATGTTGACTATACTTCAGAATGATTTGAAGATCTTGTGGTTCTGTACCACAATATGAGAAAGTTTCATATCAGACAGAGTGCTGAATCTTAAGGGAAAATGGAAGCTTGGTCCAACAAAGTCAGATTTTCAGACTCTGATTGTTCTTATTTGCACTTTTCTTTACAGTTTGTGAGAATTCAGCACATTTAAAAACTCGGTTATCTCGGCAGATGCAGAATCACATTCTATTTTCACATCTAAGCCCTGTTCACTATTTATATTTACGATGCTATTCAAAGTTGTGGTACTCGCTTCACTATTTTCATCACTACTTTCATGCTTCAGTTAACAACTTTTGAGGCACTGATCCATTTCTGTGAATCAAGACTGTAACACCTAGAAAAGTAAGAGTAAATTCTAAGCCCTGTTCACTATTTATATTTACGATGCTATTCGAAGTTGTGGTACTCGCTTCACTATTTTCATCACTACTTTCATGCTTCAGTTAACAACAACTTTTGAGCTGATCCATTTCTGTGAATCAAGACTGTAACACCTAGAAAAGTAAGAGTAAATGTGAAAATCTAACAAATGTAAAAAAAAAAAATATGTAAAGGAGGCAAGAATGAGTTAGTCAAGATAAACTACACCCTCTTTACTGAACGAACTGGCAAGGAGAGAAGGACCACTGCAGTCCTTGTAGAATAAGCAGAGTCTTTCAGAATGCAGTCATTAATCGTACCTTTCAAATTCAGCAATGTCTGTGAATAAATCATTTCTTGGCATTCCCTCTGAAACCATTAAGCGGCCAGCAGACCATATGATGGACGGCTTAGAACCATGGAAACCAACAAACCACACTCTAAGATACTACCCAGTGCTGTTCCTGTGTGACTTCCCTGGCGACAGCCCTGATGTCCATGTGGCCCAGAGTCAGGTGTTCAAGCACTGGGTCTGATGCGCTCCTCTAAGTTGTAGTTAAGACTCAATGTTCTGCTGAATTTTTTTACTTGCCTTAACAATGTTCTACACAAGACAGAACATCAACTATAAACCACTATTTGCACTAGTTAGTCTTGTTAAGTGGACCAAAGACTTTTTCTTTTATTCCTGAGTTGTTCACAAAATAGATGTCACGAGAATTAGCATAAAATTCAGCTATACTTAAAATTAGGGTAACCCAAGCTAATGGCTTATATATTGAATTCTAACCCCGGTTCTGAAAATCACTGATGATAGGGATTTTAAAATGATTTAGCTTCTTTCAATTCTGTCTGCTCCTTTTTTATGAGCTCAGGAACATATGTAATTTTCTGGTGAAAAAGTAGATGTCAAAAACTAAAAACAAAACAGACTCACAGCCTGGTCAGTATGGCTCAGTGGTTGAGTGACAACTTATGAACCAGGAGGTCATGGTTAGATTCCCGCTCAAGGCACATGCCTGGGTTGTGGGCTCGATCCCCAGTGTGGGGCATGCAGGAGGCAGATGATCAATGATTTTCTCATCATTGATATTTCTATCTCACTCTCCCTCTCCCTTCCTCTTTAAAATCAATAAAAATACATATTTTACAAAACAGACACAAAGAAAGAAGGCCCTTTCTATGAAACCAAGATCTCAAGAATGCTCAAAGAGAGTAATTTAGTACTACTTTACATTCTAAAAATAATGTTCCCAACTCACGACTATTGAAATGAAAGTTGATGCCTAAAGGTACACTGGGGTTTCTCTCTTTCCTCATCTGCTCAGTTCCTTCCCTTTCTCATGCCTGGTGGGAAGGGGAACTTCTAGTCTCCAAGTTATACCGGATGAGGAAGTTAAGGTTTGTGAGAGACCAGTGTGTCAATCTAATGAATGCTAGGAGCCACTGATGATGGCAACTTCATATTTAAAAAAGGCTATATACTTGACACGCATCCTGGTAAGTGAAATAAGTCAGTCACATAAAGACAAACACTGCATGATTCCACTTACACGGGGCGCCCAATATAGTCAAAGACATAGAAGTGGACAATAGAACGGTGGTTACCAGGAAACAGTGGGAGGGGATTAGAGAAGTTGTTCAATGGGCAGAAAGCTACAGTTACATAAGAGGAATACGTTTCAGAGGTCCTCTGTAAATGTAATACCTACAGTTAACAAAAAGGTAATGTGTACTTAAAAGTTTGTTAAAAGGGTAGATCTCAGGCTGCATTATTACTACAAAAATAAAACAAAACCAACAGACACATGAAAACTTTTGGAGGTGATGGTAATGCTTATTGCCTGGATTGTGGTGATGGTAACACAAATATATGTATACAAAATTGTATACATTGATCATGTTCAATTTCTTGTATATAAATTATACCTCACTAAATCTGGAAAAAAGTCAGGGCAGGGTAGATAGAAAAATGCTTTCTCTAGATCTAACCATGTAGGATCCTCGAGGGGGTGGGTGGTATGGGGGACTAAGAAATAAAAAAGGAAAGCAAAAAAAAGTCATGGCAGGGTAGATAGAAAAATGCTTTCTCTAGCTCTAACCATGTAGGATCCTCGAAGGGGTGGGGTGGTATGGGGGACTAAGAAATAAAAAAGGAAAGCAGGATGGAGAGCAAGAGAGAGGGGAATACAAGACTTCCCTGAGTGAAGGTCTGTTTGGAATGAAGAGAGACCAGATTGGGAAGCAGGAGGGGAAAACTGTGGACACTCCTTTGGACTCTGTGTTCACAATTTGGTAATAGGGCTGTGATCTTTCTGGAAAGGGCGCTGACCATATGATGCTCAGTGGTTGAGAGGCAGGGTTCCCTATATTAAGATTCACCATGTCATTGAGGAAGTACCATTTGGGGGAAGCTGGTCTCACTGTCTCCTTGCCCCACTCACCCTTGGTCACACCCCCTTCTCGCTGCTCTTCATTCCTCAGCACCTGTGCTCTGTTCCCTACAGGTGCAGATGAAGCTGCGCGCCATTGAGGACTTTTCTTCAGCTCTCGAAGCACACAGACCAGAGCCCGTGTTTTCCAGAGATTGCCAGCTAGGCCTTGAAGGTGTCTTTTTTAAAAAATTGAATGTTTCTGTATCAACACTGGGTGCATTGTAATAAAATCTGTACCTAGTATAAAAAATAAGGTCTTCTATCAGAGTAAACATTTAAAGCACGGAACACAACTAAACAGTGGTCAAACTTTTTTTTTTATTTTGGAGGCAGCAAAAAGCATCCTTATTTATTTAGCAGAAGTTTAAAAATAAGAATTCACTGTCCAGTTATATAAACTCATCCCCCAAGCTTCAATTTATAGATTTGGAATAGGAATAACTAACTGTGTTACATAAACCAGGACATTTTTAAGGTGAGAAATATAAAAAATAAAAGAGGAAATGACTTACATCTCTCTTTGTGTGAGTGTTTTTAAAAATAGTCATCACCCTGGCATGAAAGTGTCATTATATCTGTGCAAGATGACAAATTTCATTTTAGCTTCCTTATCTAGTCATATATTCACACAGTGATCACAAGTCATTGCTACGCTGACTTGGTAGAGACAGCCATCAAAAATTCACAATAATCATAAAAATCAAGAAACTATGTTGTTGCAATATTTATAAATTCCTGACAGGTGCCCTGCTGTTTCGAACGAGATCTCCTATGTGTGCTCCTTACGCTTCTAGCTGTACCTGTTCAAATAGCACATGCTCTAAACTCTCTACCCATGCTTTCCAGGGGTGACTGCAAATCACCGCAGATTAGTGGCAGTAGGAGCCACCCACAATGTCATTTACACAGTCCCCTGTTCCATTGTACATGTAAGAAATTATGAAGTGCCCAATAGCTTGAGAAATGTCAGGGCAGAAAAAGAGCAATGGGGCCAGGGGATGAAAGCCTTAAAATGGGAATTGTGAAGAGGGGGTAAAGGGGTAGGATAGGCATATGTAATACTATCAGTAATAAAAAGTATTTTAAAAATAAAAATAAAGACAAAAGTAGATGCTGAGGATAGGCCACATTCCTGCTGATGTGTGTGTGTGTGTGTGTGTGTGTGTGTGTTATATGTAATACTATCAATAATAAAAGAATTTAAAAAATAAAAATAAAGACAAAAGTAGATGCTGAGTATAAGCCACATTCCTGCTGATGTGAGAGAGAGAGAGAAAGAGAGAGAGAGAGAGAGAAGGAAGGGGTGTTGTGGGGGCTCAAAGCAAAAAGAAAAGAGTTTGCAGAAATGGAAATAAGATCTGATCTAACTTAAAGGGATGCAAGAACAACCAGAAGGAGTCTATTAATGGGTCACTAGAGTTAGGTAGGAAAGGATTAAATGGAGGAAAATGTTCTAGGCTGAGAGAAAATATCCTAAGAAAGCGAAAAATTCAGAGAGATGTTTACTCTCTTAGGAGAAAGTCCGAATCTACTTACAAGGTAAAACAGGCTGAACTAAGAGAAAGTACTGGAGAGCCCACAGAGAAGGGCATTTGTTTGGTTGTCTGCCCAGGAGAATGAAAAGAGACCCAAGAAAGTTGAATGAGAACAGGGCTGGAAGAGAGAGAGGAGATTCTGGAGACAAGAATAGTTGGGAAGAGGTCAGGAAGTGAAACACTGGAAATTGAGGTAGGTTGAATTGATGAATGCCACCCATATTGAAATGTATGCCTACCAATATATAGGTGCCCTAATCATATCAAAACCTGGAAAAATAGAATTCTTACCACTAAGCCCCGTTAACTATGTATTTTTCTGAAAACGCATTAGGCTTATACGTAGGGGACCAGAGAAATGTAAAAGAAAAGAGACAAAGTTGATTTGCAGTCCAAATTCTCATCATTCTGAAAAATGTTTCCAAGATCTGGATATTGGAGGAGAAACTCCTAAATCCTCCAGGGATGGCCATTGAAAATATATAGGAGCAAAACATGGGGGGCTTCTCTGGGCCGTGCTTTGGGCCTGTATTACTAACCCCATGAGTGGAACATTTTTTTCTTCCACTACAGAAACTTTGGAAGGCCCCAGCTTTCCATCCAAGTCTAATGGATGTGGGGATATTCGAAGTTGGATTAGGAAAAGAAATGATGCATTTTTATCCAAACCACAGGTGCCTGACCATCTCCTGCAATTCATCAGGAAATGAATACAGCCACATCACTGTTTAATATTCCAGGGCTTATAGGCCTGTGATTTGATACCCATGGCCCAGCTTCTCTGGTACGTTGTTCGTGTGATCTCCCCAGGTTTATTCCACACCATCTTGTAGGTGGGCTAGAGCCATTTGAGCCCAAAGCCCTCTCAGTTTGGATACCTTTCAAGACAGAGCCTTCATTTTCAATGCCTGGAACAGTTCATTTCCTATTCCCACAGTCAAGTCACTACAGATGAAAATCATTTGATCAGTCATGCTCACTGTCCAATGACTTGGTCTAATTTATCTTCTTTAGATTTCACTTAATTACTCCAGTCCCAGCTCTTCCCATCCATCCTCCACTCTTAGTGTTTGTACAATTAGTCAAATAAAGAATTTGAGGAATAGCTCCAACAACTGTTTTTGTTTGGGCAACTGATTTCCTTAGAAATAAACGTGCATGTTCTATTAAAAAATCTTCACTTAATTTAGCTAATCAATGCTTTGTCAGTCTTCCCATAATATCAATTTTAGTTCGGGTCTTTTCAAAGGAGGTGCATCTCGTGTCTCTTCGCGTAGAACTTTTTTTGTGGAATCGCAGAGGAACATCCCTGGTATGTCCATTGCCATGTTATTGTCATTTGGTGTTTTCTAATGTTCTTTTTCCATCCACGTAGAGATAGGGATGACTCCATAGATCATCTTTATGTCACCTGTCAGAAGAAAATTAAGTCTCCAGTGCTCTGTGGCTCCTTCAGAGTCTAGATGCTGCCAGGACAAAGCCTGTTTTTCATTTTGCCAACTTTCTTTCCTCATAGCTCTTTCCTGTAAAACTTTACACTTGAGGGTTTTTATTTAAAAGGAAAAAATACGAGCTCTGCCAATGCTCCAGCATCAGTTTTGATAGCACTGTGGGAGCACATTAAGGAATGTGTTATAAAGTGGGAGACATGCATCCTTTTATGTGCTGAGTATAATGAGGCTTACTGATTAATCTAACTCACCGAGGCAAATCACTGCAAAGTTTTAAAGGTCTACCGTTCAATGCACCATAATTAAATTAAAGTTAAAATACTGTAATTATTTAGAGCCGGGGTACCATTTTTTTATTGACTTTGTGAACTTGTAGACTCCAATGAATTCAGAGATAAAATAGCATAGCACATGTTGGCTATATATTATCTTGTCTATCTTGTATTTGGAATTAAATTACTCAGGAGTTCAGAGGTTAATTAGAAACACCAGAACTGTCCTCTATATAATAGTAACTTTATGTTGGCTAAATTATAATATAACTGGAGCGCATTAATTGGATTATTTACATACAGGCATGCAAGCTTAAATATGCACACATGCCCATAATGTCATCAGCAGTCTCCTCACCTTTACAGAGGCCTTTTAAGTGACAGGAACTATGCTTTACATGCACAATATCCTGCAAAATAAAGACCCAACCTGTAAGACAGGTATTACTGGGCTCACTTTAAAGATCATATAATCTCAACTTGTCAATTCCAACTCTAGTATGACCAAACAGAGCTCCTCTATGATCTTGTCTCATGGCCACCACCACCCCAATCTGGTCTTTCTCATCATTTTTTTACCTTGGTGAATGACCCTACTTTGTTCAGCTGTAGAAGCCAGAAATTTGGGAGGTATTCTCAACACCTTCTTCTCCCTAACCCCATAATCAATCTGATTTTCAGTCTTGTACATTTGTGTCTCCTATACATCTTTCAAGCCTTTCTCTTAATTCTGTCACTCACATAACAAAACTAGACCAAACTGCTATTACACCTCTTCTGGACTGTGGGAACAGTCTTTAACTCACCTCACAGCATTCATTCTTCTGTGTTTGATGTTCTTAAGCTTATCTGCTGCTTCTCTTCTTAAAATACATCTATGAGTTTCTATACCTTTTATTTAAAAAAAAACTTTAATTAGCTCACAAAATTCAACAGGGTTTCTGTCTCTTTAGGCTCATACTACACCCTCTCTACCTCTTTCCAGTACTTCAGCCACATTGACTTCCTTCTGCTTTTTGAATAAATATTCCATGTTCTGACCTGCCTCAGGGCTTTTGCACATGCTATTCCTTACGGCTGACTGAACTACTCTTCCTCCATCCCCTTTGCCTAGTTAATAGCTACAAATATTATCTTGCCTTTATTGTTAGTTCCTTCAGAGAAGCCTTTCTTGATGTTATCCTAAGACCAGTCCCATGCTATATGCTCTCATAGCATCCTATCTATTTTCTTCATAGCACTTATGTACAGTTATATTCATGAATATTTATTTGTATACATTTTTCACTCCCATTTGATTACAAATTTCTTAAGGGCATGAAACTTGTCTTTTTGCATTCCACCATAATTCCAGTATTTAGCAAAATGCCATGTTTATATATTTGATTCTTACTCTGACTTCTCTTTAATTACATAGACTCTCTAATCACTGACTTCAGAATAGAATAAATCTCTATAAAAAGCAAATAAGGAAAGCAGTGGGAAGCAAGTATACAACGTAGAAGTAGTTTCCTATCGCATGTATTTTGATGATTGGGGGTAAAGTGTCATTGACAAGTCAAGATGCCTGGGATTTCCACAATTGGAATCTCTCTTTTGAGTAGAGCATATTTCCTAGAAACTCAAATCAGGTGAAATATGTGTTACCTTCCATCAGCCCAAATAAATACCACACTTAAGCAGCAGATTCTCAAGAAAACCAATAAAAGAGAGGTAATTTTAATTGAGGAGAAAGTTTTTGAAATTCACTGGGTATGTCAAAGCTTGAGACAGTAACACTTGTGTAAGGCCAAGATGTGTACTAAAAGATGCCCAGACAGGTTGTAGTCAAGCTCCCCACAAGAGGGCGCTCATAGTCATGGCTGCATAAAGAATAAAATTGTATCACCCAGCTCTACCTTGGGTGCCATTGAAATATACATCAGTTCAGCATCCGAAATGGTTAAAAAGCATTTAACCTGCCCCAGTATATTTTTACATAATCAAAGGAAAGGCACATTTATAGTGTATAAATAGACTAAAAAATCTTGATTCTCATCTCTCTCACTCTCTATTTCCTCACATGCCACAACTGCTCCAATAACCCTGCCCCCACAACTCCATGCTCCTTCAAATTAATACAAACTCAGTTCTTGGAGGTTTTCTTGTCTTTTGCCCACCATCTTTCTGGTTCAGATTTTTATTATGTGGATAAATTTATCTGAGATAACTAACTGCTCTTTGCCCATTCCCCAGCTCCTCTGAACACTAGGACCTGACTCAGCCAACAGAAGTCTTCCTTCCCTAGAGTAAGAGAGTAAGGGGATGAAAAGATTTATAATTAATATTTTAATATACCATTAAAATTGCTATTATTGTCCCTTTGTTATTAAAAATATGCAATTTTATACCATGGCAACGCAAATAATACCTGATATCTGTACTATCCAGCTTTGGAAGGCTATGTTTGTCTCCTCTTTGGAGCACTGGAAGATGGGGTGGGGTGCAGACCTCTTGTTGCCCTTTAACCATGTACTAGTGGATAAAATGTGTCTGAGTAGGACATTCTGTAAGTGAAGAAGGAACAGAAGTTATTAGGTGACAAGATAAGAAGTAAGAGAAGATGGCAAAAGAGGGGAGGAGGGTGGGTAGAAAGAATAACAATAAAGACAACCCATTCACATTGTCATTTGTTTTAGTTAAGCCCTGGTGTAGAGGTATGAGGGAGGAAGCTCTAAGAGACATCAAAAATTATTACAATCCAGGAAAATTGCCTGGGGATAATTAATCCAAAATTGGGGGGGGGGTATAAAATGTTTATCACCATCAGTGTACACAGATAAGGCATATATCTGCTACATAAATAAAAGATGATTCTTTGATGAAGTCTCCTCAAACTGCCTGGTTAGCATGGGGCTCTGAAGTGCAACACTCCAAGTAATATAGATTCAAAGTATGGTATGCTTTCTGCATGAGCACATTTAACGATTTTCTCACTTGATACCTAATGAGATTTTTCAAACTAATTGTAGGCTTACACAACTTTTTGAAAGAACACAGGGACAATATTAAGAAAATAAACCATGGCAATGATCCTATTCTGGAGAGAACTGAACACAATACTTTGGTCCCAGAAATCTGGACTTAAGTAGAATGGCAATTGAAGTGTGTATCATAAAATTAATTAAAAAAATAGTTTCAAATAGAAATGCTAGATCATAACAGAGTTTCAGAACTCTGTGTGCCTTGCAGACAGATCCAGCCATTGCAAAACCAATCAAATGCAAATCACCATTGCTACATTTTAATTTCAATTTCCAGTGAAATTTTTATTAAAATACATATGAGGTGATCTCCATTAGAGTTATGAATTTTTATCATGCACAAAAGCCTATGAAATATATCCTAGAAGTTCTCTAGTTTAATTATAGACCATTTCATCCTCTACATAGCCTTGATGATTTTTGACATGATGCTTTCCTAGTACAATATATTTGAAATAAACAGGACATGTAATCCCATTCCATTCTAAACCCTCACATTAAGAGATAAAATGATGCTACTGATTTGAACTTCCTGGGTTATTCTTCAAATTATTTTTCAAAGGGATAAAGAAAGTAAAAAGAGAAAAATGAAGGGAAGAAAACCTGTAAAGTGTCTGAGATTAAACTTAACAGCGACTGAGAAGCCATGGCAGCCTATCTCTAGAACCTAGTAAGGAGACTCACGTGGATGATTGCACAATCCCTTGTTTTTGTACATTAATAGTATGCATATGCCCAAAGATAAATTGTTTTGGTTCAAAGGGCAATGAATTCATTAAAAGAAGTTCCTAATAAAAGTGATTCAATCTTTGTATTTAGCTTTTAATACAAAAAAATTAATTAACATTTGCATTATGAGACCTGACCTCCCCTAGGAAATATAATCAATTCTCCCAATATAGGATGGATTCTGCAGAAGACATAATTTCTTATTGTGGTGCTAATCAATCATGTCAGTGGTGCAGAGGAACTGTAAATGATGCGCAAAACTATTAAACTCTAGGCTTTTTAAAAGCCACTTGTCAAGGCAATAGTATATAAATATATACTTATAATGGGGACTGTTTAATTATACTATTGATTAAATTATTGCAGTTCCTGGCATAATACATGATGATGGCCTGCTATCTGGAAGGAGTACAAGACAACTGAAAATACTTCTATATGTAGTTTTGCAAATGTAATTTCATAAGGAAACTGTATTAATTATAGCAGGATGATGCATGCCTCTACTGCAGAGGCTGCATTACTGAGGAAACGTAAAGGTTTTTTGGTTGAAACTATATAACTCAAGAAGAAAAAATCTGGATAATTTGAGGCCATTTTCAAGCAATTATTTTATTTTTGTTCATTTGAAGCATTCCTGTTTTTAATGTGTCCCTGATTGTTTAATTTATTGAGGTAAAATTTACATGACATAAAATTTACTATTTTAACCATTTCCAAATGTACAATTTAGTGGTTTTCTGTATATTAACAATGTTGTGCAGCCATCACTACTATCTATTTCCAGAATATTTTTGTCACCCCAAAAAGATAGTTTGTACCCACTAAGCAGTCACTCCTCATAATTGGAATCATACAATATGTGGCTTTTTGTGTTTGTCTTTTTTCATTTTGAACAATATTTTCAAGGTTCATCCATGTTGTAGTATGTATCAGCACTTCATCCTTTTTTATGGCTGAATAATGTTTTATCATATGGATGTGACACATTTGTTTGTTGTTGTTAATTCATTTGTCAATCTCTACCTTTTAATGAAAGAGTTTAATCTATTTACATGTAATATAACCACTTATAAGAAAGAACTTTTGTCATTTTTCTATGTGTTTTCTACATGTTATAGATTTTATTTCCTAGAGCATCCTTTTTATATCACAAAATAAATAAGTTATGTAATGTACAGCATAAGGAATATAGTCAATAATACTATAATAACTGTATGGTGACAAATGGTTACTAGACTTATCATGGTGATCACATTGTAAATACATGTGATCACCATGTAAATACTATGTTGTACACCTGAAAGTAATATAATATTGTATGTCAACTAAACTTTAATAAAAAATTTGGCTGGGGTGGAGAGGAGAATTCACCAAGAAACTATTTTTTAAAGGACTATAGCTCATAAAACACTGAGTGACTTATCTAATTTTGACATTTTGTCATATTGCTTAGACTTGACATTATACATGGTTGTAAATCATATAAAGTGTAGCAAAGTTTGCAGGTGATAAAAGGCTGTAGTGCATGAGAAAGGTATATCCGAGTGTATCAACTGATTTGCCCCCAAGTTAAAATTTTCTAATTCAATGGTCTTAGATTTATTATTCAAATCCCTAAATTTTAAAAAGAAAGCAAGAAACTATGATCCAGTTTAGTGCACATAATTCATTTTTATTTAATACCCAGACATGTTTGATTTGGTTGTGTTTTTGTTTTGTTTTGTTTCTGTAATTAATACTAAAGTAGCAAACATCTCACATGGAGTTATAAACATGGGGGATAATTTTTTCAACACAGAGAAAAGAAAAGAAAGAGGTATGGTAAGAAGTATGTAGGTTCTTTATCAAGTTGAAGCTGACAAGATTTAGACATTCAAGAAAAATCTAGCTTCCCTTGATATCCATTCCACTTGCCTGTTTATTTCTCATTTCCCCTAACTATATGCCTGCAACCAAATATCTACTCAATATTTTCAGATTAATAACATCATTATAAATGATGGAAATGCCAACTTCATAGTCTATAGAGTTCTCTATTCACCCTCTGGGCATGGACAGAACAATATCAAGATTATCATCTTCATGACTGGAAGATTACTACAAACCCTGCTAATTAAAGACAAAAACAGCTCCTTGAATTTATGAACCAATGATAAGCTTCTCTCTTTTAATGGCTTTTGTTTACTTTATAAAATGGAGAGTATCATTTGTGAAAGTGAGATAGATGGTGATGTGTTGAAGTTTCATGCCAGATACTACTCCCTGCACATGACATTCAGTAATAACAACAGATAATGAGACAATTGCTTTTATATTCCCATTACACAGGTAAGGAAATGGGTCACACACAAAAAGAAGAATTTGCCACAGGTCTCACTTCTGGTAGGTGGTGAACTGGGATTTGAATCTAGTCAGTCTGATCATGCATTCATGTTCTTAACCACTAGACTAACCTTCTTGAGTTGAATTTATGACTATCAATTTATGGACACAGATCTTTGTAGTCATGTGGCTTTTCTCCCCCAATTCTCTTCAATCCAGGTATCGAGTTTTAATTTGGGGTTTTTGAAGGACAGGTATATCTAAAAAATAAGAGGGTAAAATGAATGATAAGAGAACGATTCAAGTGAGGGACACTAGACAGTGAGTAGAAAAGGAAGGGCAGGCTGGATGTGATTGGGTAGTAGTGAAGGAGGATGTTGGATTTTGGATGTCTCAATGAGACCTAAGGGCAGGGGCTGTGGGCATAGCTAAGTGAGAGAACTTTTAGGAGAGGAGATGATGATCAGACAGTAGGTCTTTTAGTAGATGTGAAACAACTCGGAGAGATCATCAGCTGCAAGTTTTGGAAGTCTGAAGATCATTGTAGATGATGGTCAAATGAAAAGAATTCTTGAGAATCCAGACTGTTATTGGATGTCCATGTTGATGTTAAAGAAATGTGAAAACTATGGTGGAATATGGGCAAGTGAAGGTCTTTGAATAGGTCAAGACTCTCTATCTGGTCATCACCCCCTTTTTTAAAGATTTTTTTTTAGAGCAAGAGCAAGGGAGATGGAGAGAGAGAGAAACATCAATGTGAGAGCGAAATACGCATCAGTGCCTCCTGCATGTCCCCTGTTGTAGGGGACCAAGCCCACAGCCCAGGCATGTGCCCTGACCAGGAATGGAACCAGCAATCTTTCAGTATGCAGGATGATGCCCAACCAATTGAGCCACACCATCCAGGGTTCCCCTTACTATTTAGTCATCCCACAGGCTTGTCCTTTGTTTTGTGCCCTACTTAGATGAAATTTGAGCTAACATGAAATTATCAGTGACAATATTCTTACATTAAGACTTCTGTGACCCCAAAGAGTCTCATTTTTTAGCACTCAAATTGAGTGATAAGAAAAGAGATGCACATTGTTTATTCACATCATATTCTTACTTATAAATGTTTTATTACTGGGCTTGTCAGTTGGGAGGATTCTGGTTTAAGACAGAGGATATGAAGGCTGAAAGGTTTTTATTTACAATTTTATTACAATTTGTTGTTGTTTTTCTCTGCACCCAGATTCAGATCTCTTCAAAGCAAGAAGTTAGTAAGGACAGCACAGTTTAAAGATTTTCCTGACTCCCTAAACAGCAAGCTTTATTTACTTAAAAGTTTGTGCCATTAGCCACAGGCCTCTCAGTAAATTCCAGTGGTTTGTCCATCACATAATGGTAAGAAACCAGCTCTGTGCCCTCCCTAGCATAGAGAGAAATGGACTTACTCTATCAAAACTCAGTTCTCATAGAAGTATGGCCGGCTGCTTGGGAAATCTCATGTCCTAAAAGAAATGTCATTTTAGCTTGTCTAAATGAAAGGCTTTGGCAAACATCCTTTGAACTGCTGGCACTACTAATGTTCTGTCTTACTGCATCATTCCCTCCCTTTGGAATCCATACAGACCATATGTGAGCTAGCAAGCCCCAGAGGACTGGCAAGCCCCCTCAGCCACACACAAAGCTGACGAGAACCAACTGACAAGTAGCATGCGCATGTGCTCAAGAGACAAGAGCCATAAGGTAAGAGCAAAGGAGTTGAGATTACTCATTAATCGTCGCTTTGAGCCAAGATGACAAATAAATTCGAACAAGGATAATGTGGAAGGAACTGAGCCAAGTCCCTGGAACCCATGACAAGTTCCCAATATCCTCAGGCGACCTCTTCACTCACCACAGTCTGATTATTCCTCCATAGTTTGATTAGGGGGGGCAGGGGAGTGGAAAGCTTTCATCCCAGCATTATTGGGACACCTGGGAAATTTCCCGGGAAGATATTCACAGCTATTTTATCATTGGCTACCTTTGGGTGGTAGGCTTATGGTAAATTGTTTATTCTTCCTTCTACTTTTTAAATTTTCTATTTTTCTGTAATAAACATGCATATTATAAAAGAAATGCATGCTTATTTGAACTCTATTTTCCTTACATTCAAACTAGTTCCTTTTATTATTTTATCTATAAGATAGAGCAGATTTGAAAACCCTACTACCAACTCCTGACCCAGGATATCTGGCCAAACTGGGCAGAGTTGCTCCAATGGCTCCTCATTGTATAGAAGCAGTGTCCCCTCAGTGAATACTAGGATTTTCTCAGCACAGGAGAATAACATGAAAGGGTACACAACACCATCAACACCAATAGTTCTCAGAAAAAAATCTTATACCGTTATTTGAAATAGTCACCATACCTTTTAAAAAAGGTCAAAACTTACATGTAAACTAAACTAAATCAAACCCTTCTCCCTACCCCACCTTCATCCAAATTGTCTTTGCTCATTGGCTAGCAATACTTAGACTCAAGCATTTGGGAGCCAGCTTTGTCCTTCATCAGTTTATGTCATTTGTTTATTAAATCTTGACCCATACATCTAAAGCTCAGTAAAGAAAACATTTGAGGGAGAATAAAAGATGAAAAGAAGCTAGAAATAAAGTTTGGATAGACAAACATTTAAACTTTAGAAAAAGCACTAATTCAAAATATATTCAAACTTCTTGAATCTAAAATACTCTGCAGTTCACCTTTAATTTCAATTTAAATAATATACAACCCGTTGCAGCTCCCCACACAGGAAAGGAATGTGAGAAGGAGCAGCAGATATTCATATGGGTGAATAAACAATTAGATATGGAAACTTGAATAAGTTTTAGTAGAATTAAACCTCTGTAGATTAGAAATGCACCCTTTTATTAATTTAGTAGAACTTTATAATCATCTTCCTTATCTCTGCCACCAGGGAGCTATTTCTCTTTAAACTAGGACAAATTTACATAAATTAAAATCTTGCTTTGTTAAGTTTCAAATTTCAGAAGGAAGAAAAGTGGGATCTATTAATAACCTAGAATTATTAGGTGTCTACTGTCAGCTGGCACTGTGGTTTTAGTTTAAGAACATATCTCACTTCATTTTTGCCAGATCCTCTGAGTTGGGAACACTAAGTTGCACAGGTCAAGCAACTTGCCCAAGATAAAACAGCTGCTTAAGAGACAGGCTCCAATTCAATATCTATTTGAGCCCAAAGCCACCAACACCTTTCTCTTATACCATTCTTTTTGTTTTTAATATGTACTTATTGATTTTAGAGAGAGGGGAAGGGAAAGGGAGAGGGAGAGAAGGAGAGAAACATCTATTGGCTACCCATTGTCCCCCTACAGGGGATCAAGCCTGCAACCTGGGCATGTGCCTGGTGACCTCAGTGCATGGGACAATGCTCAACCAACTGAGCCACACTGGCCAGGGCTCCTATATCATTCTTAAGGGTATTTGTTTCCATTAGTTCCAATAACTAAGTTAATGGAAATTCTGATTCATTTATACTTATCTTCAAGAAAAAAAATAAGGTAGGCAATATAAGAAAAATAAGACCAATGAATATAATAAATTCATTATAGTAGCTTTGCCTAGCCAGGTGATTTTATACATCCAATATAAAGTTCTCTTTTCAAATGCCACAAGTAATCTATTTTATTATTTATATTTTAAAAAATATTCTAAATAATTTATTTTGAGGCTATCATACCTTTCGAAAGGTCCTTCTGGCATTGCTTAAAACATGTATATGTTCTCTTCACAGTAATAAGGATTTATATGCAAACTAAATTCAATCACATGCTCTTAACTTATTCCCCTTGCTCCCCATTTTCACTCATTTGTAAGAGTCTATGCCAGGTTTGCAAAATGGCTTTTGTAGTTTTTCATCTTCGGAGATTTAAATTTACGTCTTTTCTACCCCAGGCTTTCTTGTTTCCTAATTTATTTTTCACTTACTTTGAGCCGTCAACATATTCCTGCCATCAGGTTTGATTTATGTTGCCTGGGAACATAATCCAATCATGAGTCTTCCTTGAGAGTTCCAATATGGCATGAGAGAAGGTTCACTTAATGATCTTTCTAGAGTAGAAAACAAAAGCAAAAAATCAGTGGGACTTTAAAAATATTAGGCAAACACTATAAGCCTATGGTAACACAAAAACCTTGGGTGTTCCTGAATCCAAAAGAGCAACAATCATTCAGTCTATTCCTCTTTGCTATTTTCTCCTTTTTATACTCAAGGACTAGAATTGACCAGTTGAAGGCATAAATAAAAGATTCTAAATAACCACAACCCTTTCCCACCTCCATCTCAGGTTCTATGTGCACCTCCAACTAAACCCAAGTTCTTCCCATTTACCTGACAAGGTAAACATATCTGGTTCCACCACTAACTGAACATGAATACCCTCTTACCCACAGGGTGTTTGTATTGGTTCTTTGTGTTGCTAATCACAGAAACCAGCACTGGTGACTCAGTTAAAGAAGATATTTGTTAGCAGGATATTGTGTTATCTCTCAGTTACAAGCAACCCTCCGCTAAATTAAGCAGGAACCAGGGAGGCTCTAGGGACATCAATGTCAAGAGTTCATATACATTCTAACCATCGTTATACACTTAACATGGCTCATTCAAAGACTCAGATTTGGTGCCTCTTTTTTCCATGGTTAGATGATCAGGTTAGTCCAACTTGAACCATGTAAGTGTTGCCCCATTCTATTATATACTTCAAGGTCCCTAAGTGTACAATAGCCAGTAAGAATCAAACTTTGAATTCTGGGAACTATGCCCTACAAAGGGAAAGTTGCTGCGTCCCAGAAGGCTTCCCAAAGAGGCATCTCTCAGGTGCAGGCTCCATGCCAATGCATAGCAACACTGGATCTTCTGTGGCTCTCCAGAAAGTTGGTGGTCCAGGAGACACCCCAAGTTCAATTTGCACACACTAAGTTAAAAAATATATAATTAGTATATATGACACAAGTAAATAGAAAGCTCTATTTTTACTTAGTTTAATTTGCAAACATCAATAGTACATGTACTATGTAAAAAATAACAGGGGTCTATTAAAAAGGAAAAAATAACTGACACATGCCATCAAGCATTTTCTGATGCTTATTCATTCACTCACTGGCTCTTTCAACAAATATTTATTGAGTTCCTACCATATGCCAGGCACTGTTATGGTTCTGGGGGTTTCAGGAGTGAACACGAGTGGCCAAAAAATCCTGCCCTCATGGAGCATTCATTCTTTGATAAGCAAAGCTAAGAGATAGGATTAAATCTTGGCTCTTCCATTTATTAGGTGAGAGGCACATTTTTAATCCCTCTGTTGTTCAGTTTTTTTTTTTTCATTTTTAAGCTGAGAATGGATAATAGAATCTGTCTCATAGTATTGTCATAGTAGTGTATTTTTCATATCTTTCATATAGTATGAGTTGCTATCATCTTGCTTCTTCTTTTCCTCCTCCAACTGCTACACTTCCTCCTCTTCAACATCATCGTCATCATCATTATTTGACTCTTCAGCCAGATCTTCATCCCCTCTGACTGTAAGGGCAATGCCTACAGTTATTCTTCTGTCAACCCAAATTCACCTAAAATCTCTCTTAAAATGGACTGATGACGGGGAGCATAAGAGTTTTATTTACTAACTCACTGAATGTGTAAGGGACTCATCCAGCATTAGGTTCACCAGAAGTAGATTCTGAGATGGAGTTTGTGGTTCAAGATATTTATTGGTATCAACACCTGGGAAAGTAAGAAGCAGGACTGGGGAAAAGCAAAAGTGGAACTGCAACTCAGGTCCAGCAAACTCTTGACCAAACTGCAGGCTGTCCTGAAACTAGTAGTGACCATTAGAGAATCCCTGGTTGGGCCAAAATTATTGGTTTTATATACTCATTACTATCATCAGCGTGGAATCTGGAGTATCTAGCCAGGGTTTTACTACAGCCCGAGTATAACCTGAATAAGAAAAAAAAACCAAAAACAAAAACACCCAAAAACATGGTATTAAGCCCTAGAAAACTTACAGTTTAGAAAGTGAAAGGAAGCTTATAACAGTAATAGAGAGAACATGTTCAGGCAAAGAGTTACTAACTATTATGAGAGTTCATTTAATAGAAAGATTAGTTCTGGCAAGATAAGAACACAAAATAATAGTGTTTAACTTTTCAGGCTAAGAAAATGTTCAAAGATGAATTGAACAAGAAATGAATAAACTCTTCCATGATGAGTATATTAGTGGTTCTCATTTAATTGAATTTTATCTCTGCAATTAAATTGGCATGAGAATATCTGACAGTCTATATCAATGCAACTCAGAGTGTTACCAGTCCTTAATTAGATAACTATAGAGAGTAAGAGTAGGCATTTAGAAAAGTGTTTAGCAATTTGACATAGCAATTTCCTATCCATTAGGTCTAATAACAAAAATATTAGGTACATCTAGCTTTTTTTCTACTTCATTTTTATGGCAATCCATTCATATTGTATTTTTTAAATGGTTGCTCTGTAATGAAGTTACAAAAAAAAAGCATGTTCCTTAAACCATGTAGTTTAAAAGTCACCTGTTGACATTGTATGTCTTATCTCTTTAAGTCTAATTATAATACATGTAATATATCTCTTTAAATCTAATTCCTTGTCATGTTTATGATTGTTAATTTGAAAGTAGTAGTGTATCTCATTTTGAATGAGTGTGCTTTTCCTATAAAGTGCCTAAAAAGAGAATTCTTTTTGTGGAGATTATATATATATATATATATAGTCTTTGTCTCTGGGTTCTGACACAGAGCTCCTAAAACCCTTAGAATCTTTGGCATTTTAAAAATGCCATTTTAAAAATGCCTTTTGTATGCTAATGAGATGACTGGTGGCTGGAGGCCCCAGACAGTTCCAGGAGGAGAGCAGCTCACCAGAAAGATCAAGACCTGATTAGAGACTGGGCACTTTCAGCCCCACCTTCGGACATCTGGGGAGGGAGGAAAGCTAGCTAGTGAGTTAATCACCACTGGGCAATGATTTAATAAATCATGCTATGAATCTTCATAGAAACACTTAACAGCAAAATTAGGAGAACTTCCGGGTTGGTGAACAGAGGGAAGTACTGGGAGGTGGCACACCCAGAGATGATGTGGAAACACTACATGCCTTCACTCTGACCTTTGTGTCTCTGTCATTTGGCTGTTTGTGAGTTGTATTCCTTATAATAAACAGGTAAATCTAAGTAAAATGTTTTCCTGAGTTCTATGAGATGTTTAGCAAATTATCAAACCTGCAGAGGGTGTCATGAGAACTCCAAATTTGTGGTCAACCAAGCAGCAGTATGAGAAGCCTGGGCACCTCAATTGCAGTTGGCATCTGAAGAGGGGGCAGTCTTATGGGACTGAGTCTTGATCTGTGGGGTCTGCACTAAATTTGGGTAGTTAGTGTCAGAATTAAATGGCAATATAGGCCACCCAGTTGATGTCAGAAAATCAATGGACTGAAGAATTGATTGGTGTCAGAAAACACCAAACATCTGTTTTCAGGAATGATGTCAGAAAACAGATCAAACAATTTTATGTGTCTAATTTTCTACTAACATTCAACTAATGAGATATTCACATGCATGTGACAGCAAGAGAATTAAATACAACACAATAAGAAAGTGATAAAGCCCTAAAATAGCATTGGTAAAGAAAAAATTCTGATAAAATATGAATAATATTCAAAATAAGTTATCCAGCATAAATAAAGACATATTATGATTTACATTTTTTCCAACAGTTCCCTCAAGCTGTAAAAATAAAGGCAGTGAAGGATCACAGAACAAAATGCCCTGAGCTGAAAAGTTGCTCTTTCTACAGAGTTTGCCCCAAGATATTTTACAATAGACCACTCTGCCATAAGACTTGTCTCCCTAGTTCTTACAGAAACTCCCAGCCACCATAAATCATTACTATTTGTTTTAGTGTGTGCTAAAGGAAGAAAAAAACTCAAACATCAAAGAGGCATTAAAGTTAAAATCCAGATGCAAGCTGCAGGGGTTCTTGTCCCAGCATCAAGAAGGGTTCAGGAATCTGGAAAAGGGGCTGTGTGTAGATGACACAGGAATCCAGAGACTAATAAAGAATCCGGAGACGAGATATAATTTTTAAAGGCATTGGGGGTCAGAGGACCTTCAGCTAAAGCAGTGGTCGGCAAACCGCGGCTTGGGAGCCACATGCGGCTCTTTGGCCCCTTGAGTGTGGCTCTTCCACAAAATACCACGTGCCGGCACGCATATACAATGCGATTGAAACTTCATGGCCCATGCACAGAAGTTGGTTTTCGGCCTGGGCGAGTCTATTTTGAAGTGGCGTTAGAAGAAGTAGGGGGTGTCAGTGGGTTGGGCATGGGGAGACGGGGCGCAGGCGGGCTGCGGGGATATGCAGGGCGGGGGAGGTACATTGTTTTGAGGTACATTCGCTGAGGTCTACCCCTTCCAATTCTCCCATCCACACTCCTGAAACAAGTATACAAGACGAGTGTGGATGGGAGAGTTGGAAGGGGTGGACCTCAGTGAATGTACCTCAATCAGATTGAGGATGTTTTTAGCAAAGGCCAGCTTAGGAGTACCCTAATTAAGTTAATAACAATGTACCTACCTATATAGTTTAAGTTTAAAAAATTTGGCTCTCAAAAGAAATTTCAATCATTGTACTGTTGATATTTGGCTCTGTTGACTAATGAAAATCTTTTCCTATTTATCAAACCTTACCTGTTTGCATTCTTAAAGGGCCAATGTGTTTCCCAGCAAATAAAAAGCCATGGGTCTGGACAGTCAGAGAGTCCACTTCACTAGAAAGTGGAGCCTCCCCTGACTCCCCCATGCCTCCTAAATTTATATTTCATGTCTAGTTTATTTAATTTACATTGCAGCCCTTTTCCAGATTCCTGAACCCTTGCAGCTGCGGATAAGACCCCAGCAATATATGAAGACAAATTTTTCCTTAGATTGTTTAAAGTTTGGCTTTATTGTCTTATAGCTTCCAATGGAGCTATTAAACCATCCTTCTAATTGGTTCCCGGCACAAGCAACATTAAACAAGACAGTAGGAATAGATTTGTAAAGAACGTTTCTAAAATTTTTTTAAAAAATAAAGTATGTTGATAACATAATAACTTAAATCTCTCACTTATAATTTCTAAAACAGAGCATTTAGAAGTAATTATTAGTATAACAAGATTTCTTTCCTATAGCAAAATGTAGACTTTGATATTTTAAAGAAACCCTAATGTATTCAAATCAGATTTTATTAAATCTATACATTATTTGTGTTACAAAAGATTTCTACCTGTTAACTGCTTTTTTGTTTTATTTTGTTTACATGTGCCCTCCTAATTAATAGAGAATAAGCATAAAGCCAAGAAGTTAAAATTCTTTGACAGTATGATGAATAGTAAGAGATTTTTAAAAATTTTTTAAAAATATATTTTATTGATTTTTTACAGAAGAGAGAGAGATAGAGAGTTGGAAACATCGATGAGAGACAAACATCAATCAGCTGCCTCCTGCACACCCCCTACTGGGGATGTGCCCGCAACCAAGGTACATGCCCTTGACCAGAATCGAACCTGGGACCTTTCAGCTCTATCCACTGAGCCAAACCGATTAGGGCATAAGAGATTTTTTAACAAATAGTATCCATGTAGAAATTTTGTAAGATGATTAAAAAACATAATTTATTTAAAAAAGAAACTTTTCAAAGACCTATCTATAATACATGAGTAATATGCTATCAGAAGCTTATGAGTTTCAGATCCAGAATCTGGGAAAGAGGTTATCAGAAAAAATCATTCTAAAACTGAAGCTAATGAGCATTAATATCCAATACATAAAATTGATTATAATTACTTTTAAACAGTGATCTAAACATAGCTGATTTTTAAAGTAAATGTTCTTTCCTACTTTGACTCATCATGCAAAATCCCTCTAAATTGTAAATTGTATAAGACAAAACCTTAAAATCTTTTAATAAATCATAAGATTTTTTGTTGTCAGGATATGAAATTTGTGTATTGCATTGAAAACAGAGGAAAGGAGAACCAGATACTAACTACTGGCTTATGGGTCTCAAGCACTGGTGGATAGAGACCAATAAATATTCTGATTCCATAGGTAGGATTCTTTGCATGTATATGATAGACACTCAATAAGTGGTTGTTGATTGGTGAAAGATTTGCTAGTGAAAAGGTTCAGCAGTCAAATAAACTTTGGAAGTGCTAGTTAAATAAACTGAAACTACATCTATTTCCTGTTATAGCTCTCACAGCCCTTAATATATTAGTATACTTAGTGCACCTCCAAGAGAGGCATATTAAAAGTACATACCACTCCAAGGAAGGTATGGGAAAGCACAGAGCATTTCCCAGGGTTATATGACCATAGAACTCTTCTTGAAACATCTATGAACATTTCATGAAAAAACAGTTTGGGAAATGATGCCCTAGTTTAATTTCCTCATTTTAAAAGTAAAAGTTAAGAAAAATATTTGTGAGAGGAATTTGTGCAACTTACAAAGCAAGCCAATGGCATAAATAGAATAATAAGGTCAGAATTTTCTACACTCCCTATATTTTACTTGGGAAACATTACAGGGATGAAGGGAAGTTATGATTATACATGAGATTATTTGAAATTAACTATAAGCAATCAAAGGTAATCTACTTTCATTTTTATGTTAGTACCAATGCTTAAAAAAATAAAAACAGAAAATGGTTTATCAACAATACAGAATTAGAGAAATTATAACCAGGGTAACTATGTGTGTACCCCTTTTGTGTAGTGATTATTTTGACTAATTATCATATTAAACTGATCTTCACAACTTTACGCTGACGTAGAGCATCAGTGTGATGGCAAATAGTAGAAAACTGAACAAACAGGAAACCAACAAATAGTGGCTTTAAAATACAGGGTGTCCCCCCAAAAAAGTATGCACACTTTAACAGCTAATAGCTCAATTTTGAAAATGAAATGTATTTTAATAAACACTGCCTTTATAATTATTCAAAGTATTTGTATGCATTTTTGGGACACCCTGCAGAGGTTTGGTTTTATCATGTAGAAGCCCAACGGAAGGAAGACAGTGGGCACAGCCACTGGAGGAAATCAATGAGGATGTGAGCTCTTGCTATATGTGAGCTCTTCCAGCTCCAGTGGATGGTTCTCATCTTCATGGTCACTAATCACTGCCACACTCTGGGCATTTTGTCTGAGTTACAGTATTGAAAAAGGGGGCTAAGAAGGGGGCTAAGAAGGGGTTGAAGACTCATGCCAGTGGAGTTATTTATTTTCAGGAAAACAGTATCTTCCCTAGAATCTCCACCAAGTAGACTTCTGTTTATAGCTTCTTGGCCAGAACTATTCCATAATCATCCCTGCAAAGAACCTGGAAAACTGAGATGGATTTTCTTTTAAAGCCACACATTGTTACCCCAAACCAAATCCGGGCAATGTTAATAAAGAGAAAAAAGGACAAAGGGCTAGTGATAAGGCAATTAGCTGAGTTAAACCAAATCCAGGCGATGTTAATAAAGAGAAAGGACAAAGGGCTAGTGATAAGGCAATTAGCTGAGTTGCCTTACAGATAGTATTATTCCTATTTTCATATGAGGAGCTGAGAGTTCAGGAGGTTACATATTTGGTCATTGTCACATTGCTAATAGTTGGTCATCAAAGAATGAAGCCAGACCTGTCTAGGTCTTAAAACTGATTTATTTCCCTTCAAAAGACCACTCCTCTGGGAGAGGAACAGAGGCAATCAGAAAATGATTTAATTATAATTATTATGTAAAAGACCTACAGAATTTAGACAGGGAATGTCTGTGGATTTAACTTATAAAAACAGAGGTCTAAAGTGCCTGTTTGTTAAATTTATTCATTCACAAAATAAAGTCTAAGTCGGTGAATAAGCATCATTTATCGTGGCCTCTAATAGAATCCATGTTGTTTGGGCTACTATGAGAATATACACTCCTAGAATTCTTCTGGCCCCTCTGACATTTTTATTAAGACTCTTTTTTTTCTGATCCCTTAATGTCATTCTTCTTCCCTGGGTTCCTTCCTCTCCTTCCTCACCTCCCTGTCCAGATGCACAGTCACCTGCCTTGGCTCCCCACACACAATCTTCATAATACAGCTTATGTTCTGGAAATTTTCCAGACCAATATCTTCTCATAGAGTCCAAGAGAAAATGAAGAGAAGATGCAAAAATGACCCTTCGTCCTAGCTGCAGGGAAGCTCTGTGTTGCTAGGAAACCATCAGTAGGTGCTAACCATCCTTCATTAAATGAGGGCAGCTCCCAGCAGAATAATTCTTTTTATGGAAGCATCTAGACCATGAGTTCGCTTCCTACCTCCAACTGGTTATGTCCACATATAGGCTTTTTCTCTCCAATAATGATAAGCAGAAGAATTGATTTAAAATAATTTTAGGGCTGTGAAACTGCACCTATGAGGAAGATCAGAGGAGTTGTTTGACATAATACAGAACTATAAGATTAAAGCATTTCTTATTCTTCAAATACTTAGACCATTTTTGTTGCGGGGGGGGGGGGGGAGCAAACTAGAAATGTATTTAAATCAGATTTGGATTAAATATATGATGGAAAGACTATTGCTAAAAGATTTTCACATTTCAACAGACATAGGCACACAGACAGAAGTAATTAAATATGATGCTGTCTGTATATAGCATACCATTACTTATATCATTAACAAGGCACATTCTCTGAATTGATTTTCTTAAGGATTCTTTTTTCTTGGTCACAGACATATGTTGTAAGGTTTTTGCTCAAATCTAACCTGAACGTAGCTAAACTTAGAAACCCAGAATTATGTCATTTCAGACTGAGAGTGTAAGAATAATAGAGCATCCTAGAACAGTTTTAAAGGGGATGCTTAATTCATTCGTTGAATTATTATTTTCATGCCAAATATGTGTCAGGCTCTTTCAAGACATTTGAACCAAAAGGTCTAACATCACCAAGCTTATATTTTAGTGAATGAAATCGTTAATAAGAAAGATAATTTAGGAAAATATATATGCTGATATATATGCTGGATAATACCATGCTGAGGAGAAAAATGCAACAAAGGAGGGAGATATGAAGTCTCAGGACAGGTGCTGAAAGATGAATTTTGAATGAGAATCTGATGGAGGTGAGGGAGTGAGGCGTGCAGGTGTGTGGGGGAAGAGCATTCCAGGCAGAGTGAACATCAGGTGCCAGTCTCTGTAGCAAGAGTGCACCTGGTATGTCCAAGGAATAGCAAGGATGCCAATGAAGCTGGAGTAGTGGTAATGAAGAGGAAAACGCCAGGGATGCAGTCAGAGTTACAGAGTAGAGGGGGGGTACATGCAAGAAGGAAGATCCTGTAAGATCCTGTAGTTCATAAGAAGGACTTCAGCTTTTCACCTGAGAGAGACGGTGTGAACAAAAGAGTAGTACTCACAGATTAATTGTGTGTTGTTCTACGTATCCCAGTCTGCCTTACAGCTGGGTTCATGCCACATGCCAAGCTCTGAGCAGAAGTGATATTTATCATTTCCAGTCCAAGGCAGTAAAGAGACATTGTTCCTCCTCCATATCTCTTTGTTCTACTGCCATGACTTTCAAATTCAAGTGTTCCAATTGGAAATGATGAGAACCATCCAAAATTTATCAGCCTTCTGAGTAAATCACAAAGCTTTGCTGCTTTACTGCACAGGGGTTGTTAGGGTATATTTGTTTCTGCAGCAGAGTTTGACTCTGCCTGACTAATACAGAGATGGGACTCTAAGAGAGTTTTGGACAGAAGACTAGCATTATATGCCTTACATTTTAACAAGATGATTCCAGATGCCATGTTAAGAATAATCTCTGAGAGTGGGTGGAGCAAATGGAGAGCAATAGGGATAAGTAGGAGTCTACTACACTGGTCCAGGTAAAAATAGTGGTGGTTGGACAACAGTTGTTACAGTGAAGGTGGTAAGAAGTGGTCAAATTCCAGGTATGATGCAGATGAACTGAAAGAGAGGTGTAAAAGAGAAAAGAGACTCTGAGGTTTTTAATCTGAGCAAGTGGAAGGTTGGCATTCCCATCAACTGAGGTAGGGAAGGCTGGGAAAGAGGGAAAGACCAGGAATTCAATTTGAAGTTAGAGATGACTATTATACATTGAAACTAAGGGTATGGAGTAAACAGTTGGGCGTAAGCATCTGATGTTCAGGAGAGACAGCTTGTGGTATATATTTGAGAGGCAACAGCATATAGATTATTTTAGTCATGAGACTGAATAAGATTTCCTAGAAAATGAGTATTATAGAAGAAAAATGAAATCTATAACTATGGTACTTAGTGAATAGGAACATAGAGTCTAGATATGACTTCTAGGTTAATTTATGCTGATAAATGTCATCTAGAAAAAAGGTGACCGATGCTATGCTGAAAAATACCTTGGCAAATCTTTTTCCGTGTTCTGATACTAGGAAGCAGGATTTACAGTGACAATGGATTTAGTATAATGAGTTTTCTTGTGTGAATTAGGACTGGTCTAAAGTGTCTGTGTGGAGAAAAAAATGAAAGTGGTGTCTGCACAAAGAGCAGCTGATTAAATGAAAAAGCAGATATTAACATGACACTATCCCTCACTGTCGGGCATCTTGGCACTTGAATCTTGACTGAGCACTGTCGGCCACATTGTTCATGTGCTGGTCACACAGCAGTGTGGCAAGAAAGACCAGCTGGCCCGGCCGGTGTGGCTCAATGGTTGTGCATAAACCTATAAACCAGAAGGTCATGGTTCGATTCTGGTCAGGGCACAGGTGTGGGTTGTAGGCTTCATCCCCAGTGTGGGGCTTGAAAGAGGTAGCTGATCAGTGATTCTCTCTCATCATTGATGTTTCTACCTCTCTTTCCCTCTCCCTTCCTCTCTGAAATCAGTATATGTATTTCAAAAGAAAGACCAGCTAGTTATTTTCTAGTGCTGCTTCTGGAGCGGAATGGAGATGTCTCCATTCTGACTTGGTTCTATTTGCACATTACCTACCACCATTTTTCCCCTGGTAAGTGATCTGAGTGACTAGTAACTAACATGATTGTGTATCTTCAGGATAAGCTAAGTGCTGTAACAAACAACCTCAGGGCCTTAATAGCTGAACACCATAAAGGTTTTATTTTTTTAAACCTATCACAGTCTAATTAGATATTTGGTGAATGGCCTTCCATGTAGTAGTTCTGATACACAACTTCACCATTTTCAAAGAACTCGAAGTATCCGACATGACCTTCTGCACTCAGACAGGGAAGGAGAGAAAAGATTGAATGTGGAACATTTCACAGGAGTTTTTAAGGTGCTAGACATGAAAGTGGCATTTATTGTTTTCATCTATATTTCATTGTCCTGAACTCAGTCCATGGCCACACCTAAGTTCAAGGGCAGTTGGAAGACACCTGTGTGCAAGAAGGGGAATGTGTTGGGTGAGTGTTAACCATTCTCTGCCATTGATAAGGTGGCCTTATTATCTGCAGTCTTACCCAGATCTTAAGGTAACTGACGAGTCCGAACTTATAAGTGCAGACTTGTGAAAAAAAACAGACTCAGACAGAAGGCTCGTTGAATTCAAAGTTATTCATTTCCATTTCCACCAGCCTTAGGACAAAAATAATGTCTCTTTAGAATATGATCTTGGAACTGGTCCAGAACCTTTATCAACCAATTATTATTAAATAATTAAACAATGTTGTTGAGTCTGTCTGACCAGACACAGCTCTCAGTACTGCATATATAAAAATGAATAAGAAATGGATTCTGTCTTCAATGAACTCACAGTTGAGTAGAGGAAACACATATGTGGAACAATATTACAGGTATCAGAGGAAGGTGTGAAAATTAATTTCAGTTGGAATGGCAGAGTTTAAGACAGAGGTCTGAGAAAACGTGAAAAAGGAAACATGGTGCTTAAAATGGAAAGCAGAAGATGAGAGAGATCACTTCTGGTAGAGAAGAGAAAGAAGAGAATTGCCGAAGGAAAGCACACCATGCACCAGAGCTGAGCCTGAGGGAGCAGCCAAAGAGGCAGATTATTGTGAGACTGTGAGGTCTTAGTACTGGACTAAAGAATGTAGACTTTGTACCATAAGCCAAGAGGAGCCATAAAGCAATAGTGACTTCAATTCATATCTTGGAAAGATGTCTAGGCAAAGAGAAACTATAGATTAAAGCTGAGAGGGACAAAGACAACAAGGAGTTTGGAGGCTACTGCAATATCACATATATAAGGACAGCAAGGAGATAGGTTTCATAAATAGATACTGAAGAAAGTAACTGAGAAAGATACAAAGCATATACCATGTTCATGGATAGAAAGAAAGAATTAACAATTAAAATGTCTATACTACACAAAGCAAATTATATATCCAACACAATTCCTATCAAAATACCAAAGGCATATTTTGAAGAACTAAAACAAATATTCCAAATACTTATGTGGAACCACAAAAGACCCCAAACCTCAGCAATCTTGCAAAAGAATAACAAAGTTGGAAGTATCATGCTACTAATATGAAACTATATTACAAGGCCATAATAAACAAAACAGCATGGTACTGGTATAAAATCAGACATATAGATCAATAAAACAGAATAGAGAGCTCAGAAATAAATCTATGCTTTTATGGTCAATTAATATTTGACAAAAAAGGCAAGAACATACAAATGGGTGAAGAGACTCTCTTCAATAAATAGTGTTGGGAAAATTGGATAAATACATGCAAAAAATTGAAACTAGACCACCTCCTTACACTATACATAAAAATAAACTCAAAATGGATTAAATACTTAAAAATAAAACTCAAAATCATAAAAAAAAACTAGAAGAAAACATAAGCAGTGAAATCTGGGACATTCCTCATAGCAACATGTTTGCTGATATGTCTCCTAGGGCAAGAGATAAAATGGAAAAAAATAAACAAATGGGACCACATCAAACTAAAAAGAGTTTGCACAGCAAACAAAACCATAAACAAAATGAAAAGGCAATCCACTGACTGGGAGAACATATTTGTAAATGATACATCCAATAAGGGATTAATATCCAAATATATAAAGTACTCAACACCAAAAATTAAAAAAAGCAATCTGATTAAAAAATGGGCAAAGGATCTGAATAGACACTTCTCCAAAGAGGATATACAGGTGACAAAGAGACATAAGAAAAGATGCTCAATGTCACCAATCTTCAGAGAAATGCAAATTAAAACCATAATTAGATATCACCTTACACTTGTCAGAATGACCATCATCAATAAATCAACAAACTACAAGTGTTGGCAAGGATGTGGAGAAAAGGAATTCCTCATACGCTGTTAGTGGGAATGTAGATTGATACAGCCACTGTGAAAAGCAGTATGAAGTTTCCTCAAAAAAATTAAAAATGGAACTGACTTATGACCCTCTAATTCCAATTCTGGAAATATATTAGAAGAAAACTGAAACACTGATTCGAAAGAGACTATGCACCCCTGTGTTCATAGCAGCATTATTTACATCAGCCAAGATTTGGAAATAGCCCCAGGGCCCATCAGTAGATAACTGAATTTAAAAAGCTGAGATACATTTACACAACGGACTAATACTACTCACTGGAAAAAAAAAGAAGGAAATCTTACCTTTTATGACAGCCTGAATGGACCTGGAGAGTATTATGCTAAGTGAAATATGATTTTGCTTATATGTGGAAACTAATAAGTAAAATAAACTAACAAACCAAACTGAAACAGACTCATATATACAGAGAACAGATTGACAGCTATCAGAGGGGAAGGGGTTAGTGGACTGGGTACAATAGGTGAAGGGATTAAGGAGGGGGGAAAACCTCATAGACACAGACAACAGTATGGTGATTACCAGCGGGAAAGGGAGGGGATGGTGGGAGAAACTAAAAGAGGGTAAAGGGAAGATAAATGGGTGAGGAAAGGAGACTTGACTTGGGGTGGCAAATACCCAATGAAGTATACAGATGATGTATTATAGAATTGTACACTTGAAACCTATAATTTTATTAACTAATATAAACTCAATGAAATATATTTTTAAAAGATGCACATAATATCAAATTCATCCATAAAAGCAGTCTTTGAAAGGAGAAAATAAAGATAGAAGGAGCAGAGGTTATTTTATAAGTCTTAAGAGCTCCAATGCCTGGAAAAGTGAGATAAAGGGGTGCCACACTAGAAATGAAAGTGTGTGAAAGGAAGTGGGGTGCCAAAGAGGACTCTTACCTGCTTTAAAATATTGAAACATATTTAAAAATACATGTATAATTTGTGGGCTATAAGTCACAAAGATGCTATTTTTCAGTCTTTTCAATAGCCATGAGATGGCCATTAGTTAATTAGAAGTATAAGCACAGTTTTCTAGAACTTAAATATTAATAAACCTGAGGTTTGTGGTTCCTTAAAATTTTCCTCTAGGTGCTTTATAAAAATTGGATCACTCTCCAAAGTACAAGTAAATTTGTCTGGACTTTCTGGCAATTTACCAACCTATGAGGGCTTCATTTGGAGACTATTGATAGATATATCTAGCATTTGAATGTTAGTGCTTGGCCAATATCTGTAGACCCAAGAAAATTAACAAGTGCTACATAACCAGCACAATTCTTCCAGAAAACCATGGCCCATCAGAGTAATAGATTCTACTACCTACATTATATCACTTATATTCTTGAATATCCCTCCATGATCCTAAAAGATACTCTGAAACCAATTCTTATACCAGAGATAGATTCCATATCAGCAACTCAGAAAAGAGGGGGGGCGGGCGCTTATTCTCCCTGAAAGCTAAGTTGCTCACTTTGTTCACTAACAAACTTTATAAGTAACTGAGTGGCACACAACCAAAAGGAAGTTGGAAACTAAGTAAATACAGTCTCCTTAGGACACTCAGGGGATCTTTGGAGAGCAATATAGGGGAGAGATCAATCAAAGGACTTGTATGCATGCATATAAGCATAACTAATGGATGCAGACACCAGGGGGTGAGGGCATGTACGGGAGTGGCGGGGGGCGGCAATGGGGGAATAAGGACACATATGTAATACCTTAATCAATAAAGAAAAA
>NW_005371173.1:4536044-4651317 GCF_000412655.1 Myotis brandtii
ATTAACTGGGGAATTTCTATGCATATATGCATAACCTATGGGTACAGACAATAGTGGGGTGAAAGCCTGGGAGGGGCAGGTGCGGGGTGGATGAGGTCAGTGGGAAAAAAAGGGAGACATCTGTAATATTTTCAACAATAAAGATACATTTTTTTAAAAAAAAAAACGGTGACACCACAAACGAAATCAACATTGTATTTCACTGAGCTCCTGGTTTTAATTACACAACCAACTTTTCTGTTACCACCGCCATCCTGTGGCATTAAGAAGAGGGCTTTTCCCATTTACCCCCCAGCATAAATTGTTCCTTTCCTGCTGTCAATCATACCTCTTATTATATTTATTTTCTTCTACCACAAACCTCTCTGACATTTCTCATGAGCTTTTGGAGGAGATGCTTGACACTTCACAGAAGGGGGAACGCTGGTATTATCTGTCCTCAGCACACGCCCTCGGACCATGAGGAGACCCAGTGTATTCCATTTGCACAGATGGCCTGGAAAAACCCACCAGCCTCGGCTAATGAGGGTACACTTGAAATGATGGCAGATTTCGAAGCCTCTAGTTTTTCATGCGCTGCTTCTGCGTGGAAGCCTCCCACTACCCATCTGTCTACACTTGAGCCTTTGCTACTAATCAGGAGGACTTGTTGACCTTGGGGCACAGAAGACGATTGTCTTGACATTATTATCATTATTCCTTACTAAGAGAAATTAGACCACGGTCCTCAGGGGTGAGGGAGGGGTGAAGGAGGGTGAGGGAGTAGCAGAGCTTCCAGGTTGCTAGGTTCTCTTCTCTGTCTTCCAGAAACGTGGACCCACTCAAACCAACATCTCTGGGTAATATTCCCAAGCAGGTTAATTAAGCGTGATTTTTTTTTCTGATGCTAACCATTGTGTAGCTTCAGAAATCTCTTTTTAAATCTCTCCAGTTGGATAGAATCACTCATTCCTCCACGCTCTCTCATAACATTTTTTTTCACTCTGATTTATAAAATGATTATATTCCAACCAGTCTGGTCCACTGGATGGTAATCTTCTTAAAGACACAGGACACACCTTAATCACCTGTAGCCATCAGAGCCCTGCACACAGCCAAGGCATTTGGCAACCAGTAGGTTCTCATGAAATACCTGCTCATATTTCAGGGACATGCATCAGGACTCACTCCTCTTATATCGGTATTTAGAGCTACAAAAGAGCTCAGAGAGAATCAAGCCTTACAAAATCGCTTTGGTTTTGACTCTGATATTTTTAGCTATATTGCAAATACCCACCTCTTGTGCCAATATTTTTGTAGCTTTACATGTTATTATGTTTTTATTTGTCACATTTATTCATGATATAGGGTTATTTGACACTTTTTAAACAATGAAAATCTCTAGATTGACAGGCAGGCTTTCTTTTAGTTTATTTGGCTGAGAAAGAAAAGGTAAAATGTCTTGCCTTCACTTCAGGCTAGTATAGCTGTTGCTGAGGTCTTGCTCTTATCAGTGAATCAGCCAATCAAAAGATAAAGTTAGTTTTACAAAATATGTTGGGGGTAGAAAGTGACCTAAAGAAAATGATCAGCAAAAATCATGGACTAGAGAGCGAATTTTGATTTTAGGAGGCAAATCATACATTCAGCCAGTTTTAACTGAGCACCTACTATATGCAAAAACTATTCTTGCCTCTTTTGAACTTTCTGTATCAAGAGCGACTGATATTAATAAAGCATGAAACACATTTAGACAGAAGAAATTATTTTAATTACCCACTATTAACAGTTCGAAGGATTCACCAACACTCTCCATCAGTCTATAAAACTGCCTGACTGATGCTCAGTCTGATCACTCTTCGTCTGAATACTCAGCTCCTCTGTTCTGTCAATTTTGCTATAAGCTTTCTAAGACTGAACTGTGTTTGTCTGCAAGCCCACTGATGCCAGCTGTATAATTTATCATAATTATATAACTTTACACAAATTTATAAAATAAGAGTGTGAGAATAGCTGTTTCTATGAAAAGTATATAAATACAATAAAGTGAGCTACTAAAAAGTCTATTAAATTAAGTGTAGTTACAGCACTTTAAAAGACTGGGTAGAAAAACATAAAATATAGAAGATTCTCTTTTTAGATTGCCTCCCGAATGTTATTTAGTTCTCTTTACTTAAAAAAAACACCTAGAAAATGTACATGCTGCATTTTGTGTGTGATGATTCAAGAAAGATGATGGAGGACTCCAGTCAGTGGACAAAGACTCAAACAAAAAGTGTGGTTCTACACCTACGATTGGAAAACAGATGTATACTTATGTTTTAACTTAAAATATTTAAACACATGTTTTATTCCCCCCCCCCCCCTACTTCACTGCTTTAAAAGACTTGATTATCCAACTACCAGTCTTGGGTGATTGAGATGAAAATGTAAAGTGCTTCTGATATGTATCCCTGAGGTTAGACTGGAAATTATCCTTTTTCTGGCCACTTCACCCAAAGAATAAGTAGACATTCAGTGATTAGGGGAAACCTTGTTTGCAGATTTATGACTAATAAATGAAAAATTAGTTATAAGAATTACCTAATATTTTAAGCACACACTCCCTTAAACCTTTTGGCATTTTTCATAAAATGTTAAATATATGTACCTATTTTATGCCATAGACATTACCTATTTAGAACTCAATGCAATGCAGGAATGAGTTCATAGAACTTTATGAGCTCCTGAAAAGGCTACAAGGACAGAAGTCTAACCAAATTTTCTACTTTCCGGAATCAGGCAGGGAGAGCTCTATGCTGCTGTAGCAGGGATTGCATTCCTAAGATCAATCACTAAGTGTAACCTCCAAAATTTTCATGATGAAATGTATAAATGGAAACATAAAATTTATGAATTTTTATTAATAACTATAAAAAGCTGATAGAAATTTACATATTATGCTGAGAACAGCTAGTGATTACTTAATTAAAGTTATGGTACTTGCTATGAAGAAAATGTACGGTGGAAAGGTGTGCTACAGGAGGGCTCACGCTGGTCAGGGTATCCATGGAAGGCAGTGTTGTGTTATGGCTAGAAGGATGAGTAGGAGCCAGCCCAGCCATGTTGGAAGGAGCAGGGAGTTGGAGAAGAGCAGCTTAGGTGACAGGAATAGTACGCGCAAAGGTCCTGAGGCAGAAAGAAACTGACATTTTAAAGAAACTGCGTAGTCTGTTTGAGTCCAGATTTACTGGAGCAGAAGGGGAACGCTGGGAGGTGAAGACAATGGGATGGGACAGAAGGATGATGGGTGACATAAGAGACAGAGGGAGATAAGAAAGGGTGAAGAAGCAGGACATGCTCCTTAGCTCATATAAATTGTAGCCAGGTTCCCTTCCAAGGACTTGAGAATCCAGATAGTCACCCAGTGAAAACCAATTGAGACCTGGTGACTACTTCCTCTCTTCTGTTGTAGAAGAAATCAATTTATGCCTATTTCCTGGATTACCAATATGATTGTGTATATGCCAAGCACAGCCGCCCTGCAGTCAGATTATTCCTGTAGTTACCACATTGAAACCCAAGTCTCCCACCTTATACCCACTCCTTTCAGCTACTTCAGAGACCATTTCAGTGCTGCACAGCGCTTGCCTTTGCTAAAACACTCCCCACTTCACTCCCCCAGCTCAGCTCCCTACGCACCCCCCCCCTTCCTAGTCCTCCTATCATTCCACACACACACACACACACACACACACACACACACACACATTTACCCAGGCCTCCAGCCAGGAAAAGTTGTTAAACCCTGTCCTCTGAAACTTCACAGCACATTTGCTTTAATACCAAAAGGGGATTCATCTCGGCCAACGAGAAGCAAATGAATATGCAGAGATTTGCCACTTGCTATAAAGCACTGCCAACAGTTTCCAGGGCTGTATTCTCTTCTGTTTCTATCATCAATTACAAAGGTGCAGTTCATGAGGGCATTTTCCCCTTGCGAAAATGCAAAGAAGAAGCAAGCAGCTCCCTGAAGAGGCACAAAGCTCTTCTGAGAAACGTCTAGCAGACAGAGCTTCTTACAGTAACACTTTATTGTAATGGACCTTTAATGCAGAATTGACAATGGAACTCCCACTGAAGCCCTCACAGCAGCCTATTTACCCTCAATAAAAATGACTAGATTGCCAGAGATTGGTCACAACCAAGACACCAATTTTGGAGACTACCCAGGGGAGGGAGAGGGGAAAGAGAATCACCCTCCCTGTGCTTCCCTATCTATTCTCTCTTCATCCCTGCGCCCTCCAATCCAACTCTCCATTTCCTTATTTAGATGAGCAGCCCTTACACAGTTTGGGAATTATTCCTCTGCAGAGACGCCATGGGTATCAGCTTTCTGAGAACCAGATTGTTCTTTCCAGAAACCAGAGGGAGCCTGGTTGGTCTGAATGCTCTCTTGTGGGTGAGCCAAGGAGCTGTGGAAGGCAGCTCATGACTAACCAGCGTGACACGGCTCATATAAATGCTTAGCATCCACTCATCACTCGCAGCAGATTGAAGGTAATGTTGTAAGAGGTTTACAAGCTGCTGGGAAATTGTGGGTTTGCAAAATGTTCTTTAAACCTTTTGAAATTCAAATTCCATTTCAGCAGAGAGGTTGGAATGGTAACGTGAGGAACGAACAAAGGACTGACAGTTCACCCCATTCATCACAGCCCCTCCTGCCCTTCCAACCCAACAGTTGGTTGGTTGAGTTGCTAAAGGCCCACCACGGGCCAGTGTGGGAGGAAGTCACAGGGGCAGGGAGAGCTGACATTCAAAACAGCCTGGCTGAGAGTCTGCTATCGTGTGGCTGGGGGGTGGTGCCAGGCTGCTTGGTAGCTGGAGCCAAGAACAAATGTGGGTAATTGTGAACGCTGTTTTATTAAAGCACAGGAAGTGTAAGGAGCAGCCTAGTGAGGTAATCACACACAGCCATGGCTAGGCGCGCTGTGGCCTGCCCTGCTGGCATCCACCTGCTCCTACCTGAGCACACTGTAATATCTCCCCAATATCCAGATTGTGATGACACTAGGGAATAATAAGATAGTGAGTGTGACCAGGCAGGACTTTGAGAAAGCCACAAAGTAAAAATGTCCAGTTAGCCCTGATAAACAGGAGGTCAGAGGTCAAGCTGATAAAGGAAACAGGCAGACGAAGTGATCAGTCTAAGGAATCTGTCAGTATATCACTAAGCACCTGGGCCCTGCAACCATACAGCTCAAGGTTCACAGTCTTCTCCTGCCATTTGCTATTTTGTGGGACCTTAAGTGTGTTACTTCTCTATTAAATGAAGCCAATGGTAGCATCTAGCTCATAAGGCTGCCTATATTAAATAAGATGACCTGCTAATAGTGCTTAATCCAGTGACTATTATATTGTAACACAAATTGTAGCTATCATCATTTGTGTGTGTTAACAGCAGCCTGACAACATCACCCCCTGCCAAAATGCATTGGCTTCCATAAGCTTCTATTCTTTATGTTTGAGATGTTCTAAATATACAAGTTAGCATGTCCATGCACCTGTAATGATCACATAAATTCCTTAATCCTTGTCGTCATTGATTTTTCCCTTTAATTTATCATCCTCCAATTCTTTCTCACTTTAGCTGTCACTTGATATTAGATGTTGATTGGCGAGAAAGTGGCTACTTCAGATAAACTGGTATCTGCCTGAGATAAACAACTTAGGCCATCTGTAAGGATTGATGAATCGTCTGGGTTTGAGTCTGGTCAAATACGCAGAGTTCCAAGATAAGATGGAAACACACCAGATCCAGTCTTATCCTGTCTCTGATTAAACAGCAGAAAGGGGAAGGTCTGGAAGTGGTGGAGAAATATGATGCCTCTTGTTAGAAGAGGAGGAAGAAATGGGGACATGGTCTCTGACACCCATTGACATTGAGGTCCTATTCCAGGAAGAGCATTGCGGTGGAACCTACAGAAAATAGCAAGGCACCATGCAATTCTGCTCTCTCCCACATCCAAAATTACTAAAACAAAAGTCACACTCTTTAATACCAACCTAAGAGAAATGCTTATTACAAAAAACGAATAATTATTTATTTCCAAAAAACTGCATAATTATTTAACACACTTTTCCAAATAACTCAAGCTGTTTATGAAAAGGCTAAAAAATACCAGACATCATTTTACTCTAATAAAACCCAAGTGTTTTACTACTAACTTTTAACTCACTTATCTGATTTGGCCTAGCAGTCTCTAGAATAAATCAATGCTAGATTGTCACCAGAAGCTCTATAAAATCCTTTATCAAAGTCCTAGCCAATTTACCATGTTTAGATTCCCCACCTCAGGAATGGAGTATCTAAATCTCCTTTCAATTAGCCATCTTGGGAATGGTTACCCCAGTCCTATTGGCACAAACTACATTTCTGAAGAGCACGTTAGAAAGGAAGGCAGAGAGAGAGGAATGATACGAAATGCCACATTCTTAATGTAGAGCTCTATCCTATTGTGGAACAATGGCTGTCGCTCAACCTCCAGACACCTTAGTTCTCCTCTGTGGAGAAGTGAGTAGAGATGGGGTAAGAGACCTAAATGGTGACTGTAGGGAAATCTCTGAGTGTGTAAGAGTGGGGGAGAGGGTCAAAATGGATTTGGGAAATATAATTCTTAGGATGGGGTCCACATCAACCTCTTCCCTGTCAAGTAGGGCTGGATGATCTGAAGCTGTCACTTCTCCAGTTCCAGACCTGTCTACTCCTCCTTCCCAGCCCCCACCATTGTGTCACCACAGATAGAACTTCTGCCGTTACTCCTCCACCACCCTCACCTCTAAGTTCAGACAAGCCTTCCCCTCCACTTAGAACAATCTTGTTCCTTCTCTTCACCTGGGTAATGGCTGCTGATCCTTCCAATCTCAGCTTAGACACCTCCTCCTTCAAGAACTTTCCCAGTCCTACCAATTAATTGTCATCATGTACCTTCCATATGTGATTCTCTGGCAGAATATGCATCCTCTATCTCAGTATCTATTATGAATCTATTAGTTAACACTTTGGTTACAACACATGGAAATCAGCTTGAGAGAATATAAGCAATGTATACACGTGGTGGAATCAAAATCGGGGCAGGGTTGAAATCAGGTCTTAGGAAAGGACTAGAACCAGAGATTGAAAGTTGATAGGACTCTTCCTTCAGGTTTTGACTAATTTCTGCGTATCCTATTCTTTCCTGTCAGTTTCTACAAACCAGCTTTCTCTGCACTCTAGTCATATGGTGGGCCACATGCAAAAACTTAATGTCCCTGAATGACAATCCAAAATTTCTGCCATAATCGTATTGGCTCTAATTAAATTAGGCATTAACAGAAGGCTCATTTTAGAGAAGAAAGCAATATCTATGGGATAAGTCATTGCCCTAAAGCTATACACTACCATACTATTTATAATTGCCTCCTTGATGTCTATATCCTTGGTCATCAGTAAGCTTTGTAAAAGTAGGTCCATCTACTATGTCTATCTTGGTCACCATTCCATCCTCATGAAACTGTGCCAGACACACTAAAAATGCTCAATTTGTGATATAAAAGAAACACCTATACAATTCCCTTCATGCCAATGGCTTTCTTTTTCCTATGTCCCAAACTCATTTCAGCTACACACACACACACACACACACACACACACACACACACACACTAGTTCTATCATTAATTACTACCTACTGCAGATGATGATCTATATTTCTTGTATATTTTGACCTCTATAAATTCTCCCCTTATTCTCCACAAACACTCTCATGCACTTTGCACTTTATATATCTCTCCACCTGAAATAGAAATATGAATTACAAATTATTTATATCTGACTATGTTGCAAGCATAGTGATAGGCATATGACATATTTTTTGTCTAATCTTATAACACTTAATATTTTCCCTAGTTAAAACTCAGAAATAACTGAATAACTTGTTCAAGGTCACAACTAATAAATAACCTTAGTCCATCTGAGTCCAAAACTTGTTATCTTTCTACTTTCTAATCTTTCTACTCATGTAACCTACTAGGCTGAAAGCTTCTCAAATCCAGTAACCATTACTAAATTTATTGCTATATCCCCAGAATTCAGTACATTTTACATTTTATATAAGCATATCAAATATGCTCAGTTCATATTTTTTGAGGAATGAATTAATTAATGAATGAGTACATGGACTTTATTGGGGGAAAATATACACTCAACATTGGTAAAGGTTAACTCCAACCTAACAATTTTATAGTCTTTATGTGCCAACAAAATAATTAGCTCAGTTGAAAACAATTATATTAGTGGTTTTATAAAGTTGACATGACTGGAGTACCATATCTGATCAGATAAAACCTCTCATTAAGAAAAAATATAAAACCTATACATAATATAAAATAAAAATAAAACAGCAGCTATTTAAAGCTTTGGAAACAACCAAGGTATCTGAGACTTTAAGAGCAGAGATATAAAAGAAAACAGAATCTCAGAGAAGGGAGCTTAACATAGTACGCAGCTTCTGCCCTTTCAACATTTGGTGAATTCTAAGATTTTGGAAGTAGGAGACCAATAAATTAAGACAAATACAGCTAGTAAAAGTCTAAAAAGAAGAGGCAGTCGCCCTAACCGGTTTGGCTCAGTGGATAGAGCGTCGGCCTGCGGACTCAAGGGTCCCAGGTTCGATTCTGGTCAAGGGTATGTACCTTGGTTGCGGGCACATCCCCAGTAGCGGGTGTGCAGGAGGCAGCTGATTGATGTTTCTCTCTCATCGATGTTTCTAACTCTCTATCCCTCTCCCTTCCTCTCTGTAATATATATATATTAAAAAAAAGAATAGGCAGAGCACAGTGGACTTTTAGAGCAGTGAAACTATTCTGTAGGATACTACAATGCTGTAGGATACTACATGTCATTATACATCCAAAACCACAGAACCCTGGTGTAAACTATGAACTTTGAGTGATAATATTGTGTCAATGTCAATGATGTGTCAGTTGTAACAAATGCACCACTCTAGTACAGATTTCTTGGGAGGATGGTTTTGTGGTGGGACATGGAGTATGAGGGACTCTCAGTACTTTGCATTCAATTTTGCTGTGAACCTACAGCTGCTCTAAAAACCCAACTTTATTAATAATAATTTTAAAAAGCCAAGAAGAGCTTTTAACAGTAACAAGGAGCTTGGGAGAGATAAATTTGCATTCAGGACGGGACTCTGGTTGACATTTGAGATTTTTGAACAGGAAACAAGAGCCAAGAGAATAATGGCTCTGTAGAGTGCAGTGAAAAATAAAGAGGATGAAATATATTTATTTTGATATAGAAGACTTAAATAATGTTACCAAAATATTTCTATAATTATTAAATCTCTATTATTAATGGGAAACAGGTGACATGTGGTTGCTTTATTTGTTGTCATAAACAATTTTTGGATGGCTTCATACCTATTTTTTCTTATTCTGAAAAGCTTGTGCAGCCCAATATTAGCTCAACACAGCACTTCTCAACTTTTCCCACGTTGACACAGTGGAAATACATTGCCAGGAGGATTTTTATGCTGATAGGAAAACTTTCAAAGACAAAAAGATGTAACAAGTCAGTTTGAGATGGAGGACCAACCTCCCACACACACTATCCCAATTGTCATCATCTGGCTTGTTGTGGAACAAAGAGAAAAAACAGGCAAGCATTTAAAATAAAAAGAATAAGTGGTTATAAGAATAAGTGGTTCTCTTATCAACCAGCAGCTAAGTGAGTTCCTGGGCTACAATAAATCCACAGAGCAGTCCAAACAGAGAGATATGGCTTCTTACCAACATGTTTATCTACTGATTTTTATGTGAAGCCAGCAGCTTCTGGACAGTAACTAAGGGTTGGATTATAGAGATGATCAGACCAGTAGATTGTTCTTTGTGATAGGTAGGGTTTCAGTGCCACAGGATTATATAAGGGACTAGTCAAGTCCTCAGAGATACGCTTGTCATCACTAAAATTTTACTTCCTCTTCAGAAGAAACACATGGACATTTCTAGGTAATCTTTGTCTCTCTATGGTAAAGGAACTTAACTGGTTTATTTATTTTTGAAGTAAATGGGACTATAGTAAATAGTGAAAACACATAAGGGAATATCCGGTCTACCAGTCTTTTACTTAGTCCCAAAGTCATAAAGTGCAGAGCATTCCATATACTGGTGGACACCAAGTTACTTCCAAGTCTCTTTCACAGTCAATAAAATGATATATTTGATGCCTGCTGATACACACACTTTGTATAATTTTAGAGAGACATAAATTTAATATAGTTGTAGAAATGTAAAATATGTATTTGATGTCACTGAAACAGAAGTCTTCAATTATGTAACTGTTTTAATCATCATACATTCAATAAATGGTTGATTAGTGTTATTCCTAGAGCATTGCTTCCCACTTACCGTACACGAGAGTTGGGGAGGTGAGATAATTTTAGGGGCTATATGGATAAATACTCTTTATTTTTACTTTTGGTTATAAATTTCTGTTAGTGTGTGAATACATATATAGAAAGACACATAAACATAAACACACACAAACACCTAGCACATCAAATACCCAATATAAACTTTTAGTAAACATGTTTACATTTAAAAAGTGAGTTGACTTAAAGAAAAATGTTAAATAATGTGCTAAGCAGAATTCTCAAACAATATTCAAAATCACCATCCTATGGTGTGTATGCCCTGTGTAATTCCCTCCCCTTGAGAATGGGAGGAAACTGTGACTAGGATGGAATAGACACTCCTGTGACTCATTATCTAATGTCTACAATGTCATAGTAGATTAGGGGTCTCTCCAATTGACCTTGAAGAAGTGTGTCATCTGATAGGCAGTAAGAAAGCAGGAATCTCAGTTCTACAATCTCAAAAATCGGAATTCTTTCAAAACTTGAATGAGTTTGGAATAAGACACTAGCCTCCAAATGAGACACTGATACCTGTAACCCCTTGATTTCAGCCTTGTAAGACCCTGAGCAGAGAATCCAGCTAAACTGAGCCCACTAAGTGTGTGGTAATTTGTTGCTCAGCAAGAGAAAACTTGTGGTTGATAATAAAACAAGTGGTATAAAGCAATAGCAAAAACCATGAAGGTGGTGACATTAATAACTGAGCTTTGAAAATATTGCCCACAGCAGGAGACAGAACTACTTAATTTAGATTCAGAGAAGAAGAGCCCCTGCCTTGGCTCTTGCATGTTAGAGTCATCAATACACACAAAATGAGCACACACCTCGGCTCCTCTCTCACTGGTCCCAGCACTTTGTCTTTGCCCATTATGGTCTATAGGTCTAGTTAGGTCTAAACATCGCTCTCATGGCTAATACCACTCAGACCCCAGGAAATGCTTCTACTGATTTCTCACCCAATAGCCTTGGTGAGATAAACAAAACCTGAGAGTTGTGAGGTTGTATATGTTGTGCTGCTCCTGGTAGCAGAAACAGCCAATGCAAAGACAATGGAATGGGGGAAGCTTAGGTAGAAGACAAATCAAATAACTTGTGAAATCTTTCTCTTAACACAAACACAAGTCCTTCTTGCATAACAAAATATAGTTTCCAGTAGTGTCAAACAGCTCTTTTGTGCTTCTCTACAGGTTTTAAGTAATTTTACAAAGTATTAAATAACATTTAATTAAATATCAATATCAAAAATGTTCAATAACACAATAAGAATGTAATCAATAAAACCCAGGCTGGGGAAAATTCTATCAGATGAGCAAGGTGATTCCTTCAACAAACAAAATGAAAAGAGAATGAGAGAAACAGAGAGACAGAGAAAAGGAGAGGGAAGCATAAAGATAAAAAGGCATTTCCACAATTGCAATGTGTGACCGTTATTTGGATTTTGATTCAAACTATTAAAAATATATGTAACGGTGAAACCGGTTTGGCTCAGTGGATAGAGCATCGGCCTGCGGGCTGAAGGGTCCCAGGTTTGATTCTGGTCAAGGGCATGTACCTGGGTTGCGGGCACATCCCCAATGGGAGATGTGCAGGAGGCGGCTGACCGATGTTTCTCTCTATCTCTCTCCCTTTCTCTCTGTGAAAAATCAATAAAATATATTTAAAATATATATATGTAACATTTGATATAATTAGAATATTAAACATTTGCTAATTATCTGCTGATATTAAGGAATTATTGTCATGTTTTAAGTATAATAATGATAGTGTGTTATGTTAAAATTTTATTATCTTTAGAGACAATACTGGTGTATTTACAATCAAATTATATGACAGGTGTGATTTACTTTAAAATAATTGGGGGGGGGCGGGATAGAAGGTGAGATGAAATAAGATTGTCCATGAGCTGATCAATTATTACAGCTAGATAAGAGGTTTATGGGGAGTCATTATGCTATTTGTCTGCTTTTTTTGTTTGAAGTTCTCCATAATCAAAAGTTCCTTTTTTAAAAAGGAAAAGATTTTTAACTAAAATCTTGCAATTCAGTTTAACTTAATTTTATTTAGAATTTTTATATTTATTAATAAGTTTCCCTTCTAATCTTAGTAATTTTGAATAATTTAGAGAAAAACTAACTGTCTTAAAAGTAAATAATTTTAATGATGAAAAATACTACATTTACTCAAACTTACATTATTGGTAAAAATATTTTCAAGTTTTGTAAGCTTTGAGTACATATATATGTTCTTTCTTAATCCTTTAGATTTTTGAGAATTAGTACAAATTGAAATCATAATAGAAATGTAAAATACAAAAAGAGAGCCCAGAAAAGAATAAAATGCTGAGAGAAAAATAGAAATAAACATTTTTCAAAAAAATAGTTTCTTAATTTTTTTATAATTAGGAACAGTGAGAATGGATTTGTGTTAAACATAACACACATAAATATCAGGATATTATACATTTGATGTAATTACTCATCAAAACAATGAAAATGAGCAAAATAATTTGTGTCATCAAGTACGCAATTTGAACAGAACCCATAAAATCCCTGTATTTTTACATCTTTTACTGCGTGAAGATTAAATTACTAAAGATGATGAGAATGTGTGAGCACTTCAGTTTGACTCTTGCTTTGGCCCTGTGCTGGGAAATGTTGGGAATGAGGATTGCCAGGAGATATGCAATATCTCCCTTAAGTGGTATATACTCTCTTTTATTTTATTTTTATGTATTTTTACTGACTTCAAAAAGGAAGGGAGAGGAAGAGAAAGATAGAAACATCAATGATGAGAGAGAATCATTGATCAGCTGCCTCCTCCACTTCCCACACTGGGGGTTGAGGCTACAACCCGGGCATGTGCCCTGACTGCGAATTGAACCATCACCTCTTGGTTCATAGGTTGATGCTCAATCACTGAACCATGGGCAAGGTATATAGTCCCTTTTAGAAAACATTTACCCAAAATAATGTTAATAAAATATATTAAGTTCAAACATTATATTTTATATTACAGGAGTTCAAAGAAGAAAGAGAATTGTAAAGCTCTAACAATATTAAAAATTAGAGCAGGCTCATGGGAGGAGGTAGGACTTGTCTGAGCTTTGGTGGAAAGAAGGATCCCATTAGATGGAATGGAGAAGGAAGGTCATTTCAGATACACGAATTCACGAAAATATCAATGTGAGGATGAGGGGTCCAGATAGTCTATGGGGACTCTGATTAACGAAGACAGGTCTCAATCAATTTTACACCAAATGTAAGCTGGATTAGTCTGGCCCTGCTAAGTACCTTATTCAGGAACTGAAATGTTATAGCAGCAACATGGCTACCAGAGGAAATGAAATGGAAGCCTATAAACCCTGAAGTGTAGAGCAGGAACGCAAATTCAGAGAACTAAGTATAGTTTTATTTTGGGACTGGACCATAAAGGTGACTTAGGTAGACCCAAGGGCCAGGGTTCTGTATGCATGTGTGCGGGCCCTTAGTGATCATTAACTTTTGAGAGAAAAAAAGTTACATGGTTCTGCAAGTAAAATGATTAAGGTATTTTTTGTAGCTATTTCTGTGTGTCATAAAAACAGCAGGATTTTTTAGAATGGGCTGATGTTCTTTATCCCAGTCCTCCCTGAGGGAATTAAAGAGCTGAGACCTGTAGGAATTTATTGGTCTGATGGGATAAGAACATAGTGCCAAAAAGGGGCACACACATTCCCAGTGACTCATTTGAGTCTCTATCTAAATGCAAAGTCTGGTCTAATTTTTTGAAACCACCTTTCCGGTAGACTGTTTAAGAGTTAAGGGATTATAAGAATAAGTCATTGATCTCCCTTTTCTGAGGCTAACAAAGAATTTCATATTACTAAAACCAGACATTGCCTTTAAACCCACAGATTTTAACCAAAAGGGGCAAGGGAGGAAGTTTATGTTTGCTCTGTCATAATTTGAAAGCTGTGTAACATTCTTGGGAAGAAAAGAAAGAGAAAATATTAAATCTATGAGAGCATTTGTCCATGCTCTCCTTGAGTAACAGGAAAATTAGATATTACCTTGAAAAGAGTGTACAAATGGAATGACCCAAAGCTCTTTGAAGGATGGTCTATCTTTTAAAATAAAGAAGCATGATGTACTGTGTACTTAGAGAAAAACATTGTTTTCAGTCAGAACAATTTCAGGTGAAAGATGAGGTAGTTATAGATGAGATAGTTCCATTGCTATGTTGATGAAATCAAGCCAAATAAATACTTTACAGCTCCTTTGACCACATATTTTGATTAAAGGAATTATAGTAGATGTAGCCTGCCACTAATAAAGATGAAGTTCCCCGATTAAACAAAGCAACTGAGTTTTAAAACAAATACACCAAAAAGGGACATATGTAATACTTTCAACAATAAAGGAGAAGCTAGAACATAAATTGAACTACTAACCCAATTTTGTCAAATATGGAAGGAGTCAGGATAGGAAACAGACTTGAAGTGGGTGACTGGGTGGCCATTGGGATAATTTTAGTAAATCAGTGAGGCCAAAGTTTAATTTGATGAGAAAATGTATGCAGGAAATGGAGGTAACTTTCTCAAAAAAAAAAAAGCATGCCCGAAACTGGTTTGGCTCAGTGGATAGAGCATAGGCCTGTGGACTGAAGGGTCCCAGGTTCGATTCTGGTCAAGGGCACATCCCCAGTAGGATGTGTGCAGGAGGCAGCAGATAGATGTTTCTCTCTCATCGATGTTTCTAGCTCTCTATCCCTCTCCCTTCTTCTCTGTAAAAAAATCAATAAAATATTTTTTAGAAAAGAAGGAGGAGGAAACAATGAGCAGGCATTTTCGAAGGGTACTGTGGAAGACTGAGGGAGAGAGGCACAGCTTTCTATCTGGCAACCAGGGCTGAAGTCATCCAACTCTCAGATCCAGAGTCCCTTCTAGGGTAGCTTAGGGAATTAGACTATTTCTCTACTAGAGAAGCAGGTCCTGGTATTTTTTATTTTCTTCAGCAAATCCTGCTAGCCCCAAATGTAAATGTGATGTGGGATGCAAGCTTAGACAGCATTTTACCTCCCAGCATCCTTCCCTATGTGCCTACCTTAGGTTATAATTTTTTAATTAAATTTAGGACACTGGCAAATATTCTGATTTTGCATTGGCTTATGCATATACTTTGTAGGAAATAGAGTAGAACATCATTTAAAGATTGTTTAACTGTGCCTACCTTAGGTTACAATTTTTTTAAATTAAATTTAGGACACTGGCAAATATTCTGATTTCGCATTGGCTGATGCATATACTTTTTAGGAAATAGAGTAGAACATCATTTAAAGATTGTTTAATTAATACCATACAATGTTGATGATTTACATATAATTATTTTTAAAGGAAAGCTAAAAATGCTTTCCTCTTGAATTAATGACCATTTTAAAAATTAATTTAGGCTTAAAGTGAGTCATTTAAGGAATTATTTCTGAAGATACTGAGCTTGAAGTCAGTTACTCTCAGCCTGTTTAAAAGTGATTAAGAGACCAAAATAGTAGTGTAGACAAACACCTCCCACAACCAAATCAAAATTACAACTAAAATATAGAACAACCATCATCCAGAACCACCAGAAATCTAGCTGAATGGAAGTCCTACAACTAGAGAGGGAAAGAAGAAAGCACACTGAGACTGGTAGGAGACACGGAGGCCTGGAACAGGCTAATCCGGCACCCATGTGGGCTGCTTTTTTAATCGGGAGGGAGATCATCTCTGCGGAGGCTGCCCAGAGGAGCAAGTGGTCCCAGCCCCACACCAGACCCCCCAGCCCAGGGTCCCAGAGCTGGGGAAAAAAGTCCCTGTAACTACAGGCTGTAAAAACCAGTGCAGATTGGGGCTCAGTGACCCAGCTGCTCCACCTAAAATGCCTGCACCACAAATTGAACTTACAAGGTCTCGCTTCTTCTGAGCTCCAGTGCAGGGTGAGGCTCTGGGGGACACTGGATTGTCTGGCATCGAGGCAGGAATGCAGAGGTAGCTTTTTCCCAGAAGGAGGTGCTTGCAGGAGTCATGGACCTTCCCAGTCACATGACTGATTGGCAGCCATTTCTGTTTGCTCCACCATGGTGATTTCCTGAGACCTCACCCCATCCAATTTACAACCCCACTCCAGCTGCATGCAGCAGCTTTTGCATATGAAAGGCCTGTCCTTGCTCAAGCTAAATCTGTCAAACTAGTGGTAGCTGGGTCAGGGAGCCCCAAACCTATCAATAAAAGACCCAAGATCCTGCAGCAGCACCAACCTGTCTTGCTTCAGAGCTGGGCCTTGTCTGGGCACTTCCAAACCTGATACAAAGAGGATTAATCTGAAGATCTCTCTGTAGTTCCTGGGGGATGCCCCAGGCAGTGGCTGACTTTACTCCTTCTGTCAAACTAGCCGTAGCTGGGTCAGGGAGCCCCACACCTATCAATAAAAGACCCAAGACCCTGCAGCAGCACCAACCTGTCTTGCTTCAGAGCTGGGCCTTGTCTGGGCACTTCCAAACCTGATACAAAGAGGATTAATCTGAAGATCTCTCTGTAGTTCCTGGGGGATGCCCCAGGCAGTGGCTGACTTTACTCCTCCCTGGAGACCCAAGAGCCAGTATACCCAGTGGTCAGTGTCAGACCATACCAGATTACAACTCTATACATCCATAAGTGATGCACTCAAGAGGTAGACTCAGTAAACACCAAAGCCCCACTGAAGCGAGTCCTGCTCCATAAGCGTGTCTCCTATCCATTATAGTCACAGCTGGTCCTCATAGCCAATTGGCCTAGAGGTCAATTACTCCCAGAGACACCAAGAACAATCAAGTCTCAACTAAAGACTATGCACACAGCAGACAAAGGGGTTCACCTAGAGCAGCAGTCGCCAACCTTTTGGACCTCATGGAACAATCAAGTCTCAACTACAATAAGACTATGCACACAGCCCACAAAGGGGTACACCTAGAGCAGCAGTCGCCAACCTTTTGGACCTCATGGACCACCGGTTTGCAACCACTGACCTAGAGTGTCCACCTCAGTTGATTGGGAAGGCTGAGCCACTGGGTTCTATAGGACACCTACTACACAAGGCCACTCTATCAAATTAAGGAGACTTAGCAGCTCTACCCAATACATTGAAAAAACAAAAACATAGGGAAGCAGTCAAAATGCAGAGACAAAGAAACACGTCACAAATGAAAGAAATGGAAGAAAGCAATGGATATTGAGTTCAAAATCATGATTATAAGGTTACTCAAGAATCTTCTAGAAACCTCCAAGGGACTTAGTGAGACTTTCAAGGATCTTAGTGAGAATGCCAAACACGTGGAATAGGACCAGTCATAAAGTAAGCATACACTGACTGAAATAAAGAATAATATATAGGACCAGTAAGAAAGTAAGCATACACTGACTGAAATAAAGAATAATATACAGGGATTCAACAGTAGACTAGAGGATCCCGAGAATCAAATCAATGATTTGAAATAGGATGAAGCAAAAAACACCCAACCAGAAAAACAAAAAGAAAAAAGAATCCAAAAATATGAAGATAGTGTAAGGAGCCTCTGGAACAACTTCAAGCATACCAACATCCAAATTATGGGGGTGCCAGAAGAAGAGAGAGAGCAAGATATTGAAACCCTATTTGAAGAAATAATGACAGAAAACTTCCCCTACCTGCTGAAAGAAATAGACTTACAAGTCCAGGAAGCACAGAGAGTCCCAAACAAAAGGAACCCAAAGAGGACCACACCAAGAGACAGCATAATTAAAATGTTAAGGACTAAAGACAAAGAGAGAATCTTAAAAGCAGCAAGAAAAAGCAGTTAGTTACCTACAAGGCAGTTCCCATAGGACTGTCAGCTGATTTCTCAACAGAAACTATGCAGGCCAGAAGGGAGTGGCAAGAAATTTTCAAAGTGATGAATAGCAAGGACCTACAACCAAGATTACTTTATCCAGCAAAGCTATCATTCAGAATTGAATGTCAGATAAAGAGCTTCACAGACAAGAAAAAGCTAAAGGAGTTCATCACCACTAATCCAGTATTAAGTGAAATATTGAAGGGTATTCTTTAAGAAGAGAAAGAAAAAGATCAAAAATATGAACAACAAAATGGCAACAAATACATATCTATCAACAATTGAATCTAAAAATTAAAATAAATGAATAAGAAATCTAATGAACAGAATAAACTGGTGAATAGAACAGAATCAGAGGCATGAAAATGGAAAAGACTGACGATTCTCAGACGGAAGGGGGCGTGGAGGGGCAAGAAGAGATTAAATAAAGATCTTATATGCATTACCTATAGACACAGACAATAGGGTGGCCTGGGGCAGGGAGGTACCCGGATTAAAGGGGGTTATGGGGGGGTGGTGGAAATAGGGACATCTGTAATAATCTCAACCATAAAGATTTTTTTAAGTGATTAAAATTTTGTACAGATATTTGACTATGCCATGTTTTTACAGTGTTTTTAAAACCCACTGAGGGACAATCACCTTTTCTCTTTTTGTCATTTCTTGAAAAAATACCCTGAGAAATGCGTGCTTGATCAGAAGCAAATGATGATCTATGCTAACTATTGTTAGGCGATCTTAAAATGAGTGGTTTGTGTTGGATGTTTTTTCTCTCTTAGCAAAGAAGCTGAGAACCTAGGGAGGAAAATTTTTCAAAGTTCTCTGTGCATTAATCCATCCAAGAAAAAATTCTGCAATTCAGTAAGGAAATCCTTTGGAGTTGGGATCAGACAGTGCACTGCAGCCTTAGTTCATTTTACATTGTCAATTCCAGAAATACAGTCATAATCTATGTTTACTCATTCTTCTCATTCAGAATCATTAATCCTGGTCTCATCCTTTATGTTAATGCACAAGGAAGTCCCACCAGATATAAGCCAGCTTTTCCCCTAATTACCATGCATCCCATATAAACCTGCTCCCTCTCAGAAGAGCTCCGTTTACCCACCCTTATCACCTGCCCACAGTCTGCTCAGCTGCAGGGGATGGTGTGACAAAGGACCGTAAACGTGACAGTCTTTGAAAGATATCAGTAAAATTTTACATTATCATCCCGATGGATAGGAAAGGAAGGAAGTTGCATGAAAAGGTATCAGATTATCTTCTTTTGTTAGAGAGGTTAAATGGATAATTAATTTGCATCTCTGCCTTTCCACAGCTATTTTACACCTGTCTGATAGAATAAATTATAAGCCATGAAAAATGAATGGTTTCTTTATTTGGACTTTACTGAATAAAATCTTTGAAAATGTTTGTCTTTTAAAATTATTTCAAAATAATAAGCATCAGGTTCTTGTTTCCATCATAATCAACACCAGCTTCACTTTGATCCATGGAGCAGTGAGTGCCACCTCAAGGTGCCAGGTACTTTGAGGGGGCTGGGATAAACAGATGTGACTCCCCTGATAGCAATGTAAGGCAGAGGTATGTGTTGGAGACATTACTGCAGAAGCTAGAATAAAAAAAGGAAGAAGCTATTATTATTAGCATATCCAGAGAAGACTTTGTACAAGGGCCTAAGGGTCTTGGGCTAGTCTTTAAACTTCTGGTTCAACGTCAGCAGATAGAAATAAAAGGGGAAAGAAAAGTCTGATCATAGGATGAGTAAAAGGGACATATTGGGAAGGTAGAAAAGAGGCTGGAGCCAGGTTGTGTAAGACTTGAAATGATATAAAACGTGTTTTGAATTCAACTCTTTAGGCAGAAGAGTCCAGACATTCTTTAAAAAAAACATTCAAGGATAAGTTTATTGATTTTCAGTGAGAGAGGAATGGAGAAAGAGAGAGAGAGAGAGAGAGAGAGAGAGAGAGAGAGAGAGAGAGAGAGGAGAGAGAGAGAGAAACATCTATTGGCTGCCTCCCATATTCCCAAACCAGGGACCTAACTCACAACCCAGGTATGTGCCCTGACCAGGAATGAACCCGCCACCTTTTGGTGTGTGGGAGGACGTTCCAACCAACTGAGCCACATTGGCCAGTGCCAGAACATTTTTATACATGGAGACTTGGTATGATGATAGCTGAGTTTGAGGAAGAAAATCCAAGAGCAGTTTGGAGGATGGATCACAGGAGAGGTTACTGGTAGTCAGAGACACCAACACCAGTGAGGACTCCAGTTATGGATAAGAGAAGGGGGGAGGGGCTAGTAGACTAAGGCAGGAGGAATAGGAATGGAGAAGCAGGAACCCACAGAAGATGGGAAGGAAGTAGGTTCTTCAGAGGATGGTGATCAAAAAAAAAAAAAGAAAAGGAGAAAGTAAAGATAACGCTGATTCTGATGATGATTTTTTTATGATGTCATTAACAAATTAGGGAAGATGAGAGGAGGAGGGATTTTGGAAGAGGAGAAAATGCTCATCATTTAAAAAAAAATAATGGCAAGGTATTAATGAGCATACAAGTAGAAGTTACCCATGAATTATTATTGTGTCATTGGAGCTATGGAGAAAGGAAGGAATAGGAATGTAGATTTTGGAATCATTAGTATAAGGATATTTGTTAAAATATAGAAATGAAGTAAATCTCCAAGATGTTCTAACTTTTAATAACATGGGATACCTATCTTTAGAGAATGAGAGAGAAATGAAGAGCATGAGAAAAATCCAGCAGGAAGAAAAAAAACACACAAATAAACAGGAAAATGCAGAAGCTAAGGGAAGATTTTTTGCCAGTGTCTAAGGGCTTGAGAGATACAAGTGGGAGGTGAGAAAGCAGAATCAATCTATGTAAATAATTAATTTTTCAGAAGGTTAGCTGTGAAAGAAAGAAGAAAAATGGTTAGTAGCCAGAAGGAAGATGTTTTTGAAATAAGAGAATTCCATAAAGATATCACTGAAGATGCAAGAGAGAGAAGCAAAGAACTAGGATACGCTCTGTAAGGTTCTTGCATGAGGCACTATCCTGGGGGTTGTCAAACGCAGTGGTTCAACTTGCAAGAAAATCTATGGAGCACAGTAAACAAAGAACTCTTGCTAAATTCCACAATGGAGAAGTAAAGGAGAGCAGGGACCTTGCAAAGCTCTGAAACATTTGCTGGAGGACTAACAAGAAGATTTTAGATCCTAACACCAAAAGGATGGAAAGGGTAAAATCAAGGCTACACATGAAGGGCCTTGCTTGAAAAAGGAGGAAAATAAAGGGAGCATTTGGGGAAGGAGCCATCAGCTAGAGTGTGTCAGAAAGTGGAGCCTGTCAGCTTTACAAAAGGCTTGTACTGGCCCTGAGGGGGAAGTGTGATAGGAAGTCAGATAAATAACAGGGTTTCTGAGCAGCATTGAGGGTGCCGCTGAGATTAGAGAACATTGATTGGTGGTATATCCATTTATATAAAAATTATACCATGTACATGAGTATTGGCTATCCAGCCAAGAGCTAATGCACAAATACAATATTTTATCTCCAGTAATGGTACTTAAATTTTTTTAGTAAACTCCAACAGTCAAACACAATTTTAACTTGACCTCCCTCTCGATGCTGGTGCATTTACTGAACACTGCCTTGTTGCCTTTTACTCACTCAGCATTTTCGTTAGTTTTTAAAAACCAAAAGGAATTGATTTGTTTTTCTCAGTGATTCTGAAATCACCCCCTACACACACACACACACACACACACACACACTCATTGAGTTGTATTTAGGGGCAAAGGAAGAAAAAAAAAGTTTCCATCTTGAACCTGCTTATATTTTGGGCAAGATAAATAATCTTTTAGATATATATTCTTGGGTAGAAAGTGACCAGCGTGCACATTGAGCTAGTGGGAACATGTTGGCTCTAAGCATTGCAAAGCACCTTCATTTGTCCTGATTCTGTGACACTTGTCAGACACCTACCTACCTCTGAGCCCTCTGCCCTTCTGTTGGATTTGGCCAAAAAATCCTATTGAAGAGTAGCAAGCACACAGAGGCAGAGGAGCAGATGGCAATTTGAAAAGCATTTTTCCCTTGGGAGCAGAGGGAGAGTTACAAAAATGGATTCTGCTGTCACCTAAGTTAATTGAATAGGTAGCTCTTGACCTAATGCACCTAAGACAAATGGGTTGAGGGTAGGGTCTGTTATTTGGGAAAATGAGGACATTTCCATTAATACTTTCTGTTTCTATAACTCTCTTTGTAGATGACTTATAAGCATTTACCAGTGAACCTTCACTGCGTACCCAAAGTGACAAGCTTTCCTTTGTAGTGATGGCCCATTAGGGAAGGATCATTGGGCCTGGGACCAAGATGTTTGTCTCTAGGCCACTGATATGAAATACTGAGGCTCTGGCTGAGGAGTTTGTGGGAGTCAGTGTAAGGCAATTGATTATCAGTTCTGCATTTTCAGTCTTCATAATGCCAGTGACCACAAAGTATTATTGCTGGGCTTCAACTCCAACCACACTGCACATTTCTCATTTAACAGATCCTCCTGGCATTTAGTGGGAGGAGATACTATCCTGGTTCTTATTCGAGGCCCTGAAACCACACAAGCATTAAATCACAAAGCCTAAAGGTGGCACATAAGGAGAAAACCCCAACCTCAGACCTAATTGGAGCCAGAATACAAAGCAGACAAAAGCAACACTCCTTCTAGCTTTGCTTTTCTTTTTTTTAATATAGTTTTATTGGTTTCAGAGAGTAAGGGAGAAGGAGAGAGAGAAACATCAATGATGAGAGAGAATCATTGATTGGCTGCCTTCTGCATGTCCCCCAATGGGGATCAAGCCCACTACCTGGGCATGTGCCCTGACTAGGAATGGAACCATGACCAACTGGTTCATAGGTCAATGCCCAACCACTGAACAACACTGGCTGGGCCCCTTGCTTTTCTTTATTCCACCTCCAGGCATTGCATCTTCCTAGCTCTGCCCTATGAGTCTCAATTTCTGAACAAAAATTATTACTGTTTTCCTTTTTATTGTTATCTTCATTATCAAAAGAAGCAGTACTCAGCACTGTGTGCTATATTTAGTACCTTAGATGTCTCATTTAAATCTCACATGACTTGTGAATGTATAGGGTGGGGCAAAAGGAGGCTTACAGTTATTCATATGGAAAATAATAAAACAGTTAATAAAAGCACAAGGATAAATTATGTTTTGAATACTCACAATTGAAAACCTACATTTTTGCCCCACCCTGTATGTGTTGGTCTACAAATTCATTTCAAAAGTGCTAAAAGTACATACATGTTCATTTACACAAAAACTAAGACCGTGTCATCAATTTCCTGTCCCCCCTCCTATGTTGGTGTTTAAAACAATGACATGATTTTGGATTCCAGGCGAGAGATATGGAAGAATGACTTAGAAAGCGATGAACACAAAGTATGTATTATTCTCCTAAACTCATTCTGTTCTTTTGGACACATCCTAACTTCTCTCTTGCCTTATTCTCTTATGATGGCAATCAATATTGCAAATGAAGCAGCCAATCCCAGACCTTTTCTACTGTCTACACACCTCTCTTACTACTTGCTAGCAATAAGAGGAATGGAGAATGTCATCTGTTTTGAATGACCAATCAGTAATTCGCTCGCCATTTGGAACAGAAGCCTTTTCATTTTGCAGTACACGTAAAAATGACTGAAAACAGTGAAAGTGGTAGGAGTCATCGAGATCTACAGATGCCTATTCAACCCATCCCAGTCCCGGTCCTTAGCTGCATTCTGAAAGTCAGATACTTGGCTAATCTTGACTGAGCCACAATGATTATGGTGGAAAGGGGGGCAGGCCCCAAAACTGATACAGTTTTCCACATCGGTCACCAAAGAGTAATAGGGCCCATATCAAATTGTTGTTTCAAGAACTCCCTGAAATAAGTATTCAGTAAACTCCATATTTCTATACAAATATTAGGTATTCTTTATTATAACAATTATCCCTCCAGTGTTAATACTGTCCTCTCTCAGTGATTCTTCTTAAAATTCACACTTTATCATGAAGAATAAATGTCATCCCAGTATCTAAAAATAATGCAGAAGGCACTCAACAATCTGTAGTTTATGTTACCCTGCTATGAGATTAGGGAGGCAGCATGGTATAATGCAAAGCAAATGAATTAAGAAATGGAAGACAGGGATTGTGATCTGGCTCCTCCCCTCCTAACCCAGCTTCAATGTTCTCATCTATCAGATAGAAAAGATAATACTCTTTGTTTTGTGAGGGTCAACTGAAATTTTTCTCAGTGCAAGTGTCTTATAAAGTTATACACTACAGCCCGAGCCAGTTTTTCTCAGTGGATAGAGTGTAGGCCTGTGTACTGAAGTGTCCCGTGTTTGATTCCAGTCTAGGGCATATACCTGGGTTGCAGGCTCATTCCCCAGCCCTGGTCGGGGTGTGTGTGTGCAGGGGGCAACCAATCGATGTGTCTCTCTTACATTGATGTTTTTCTCTCTCTCTATCTCTCCCCCTCCCTTACACGCTATCTCAAAAAAAATCAATTAGCCCTAACTGGTATGGCTCAATGGATAGAGCGTCCCAGGTTCGATTCCGGTCAAGGGCATGTACCTTGGTTGTGGACACATCCCCAGTAGGAGGTGTGCAGGAGGCAGCTGATCGATGTTTCTAACTCTCTATCCCTCTCCCTTCCTCTCTGTAAAAAAAGTCAATAAAATATATTTTTTAAAAATAAAAATAAATCGGACTCCACCAAGATGGCGGCATAGGTAAACACCGGGAGGTGTGCAGGCAGCTGATCGATGTTTCTAACTCTCTATCCCTCTCCCTTCCTCTCTGTAAAAAAAGTCAATAAAATATATTTTTTAATAATAATTGCGCGCGCAAAGCGGGCTGGTGGCTGAGAGCGCGGTTGTCGTTTTCGGTCAGGGGGGAGTCTCAGACTCTGAGCTCCAGATACGGGCGAATCGCTGGGGACTCGGACCCAAACGGGAGAAGCGGGAGTGTCTGGCATCAGTTGGAAGGCAGCTTTCTCTCCGAGGTTTGCAGCGGTTCCTGGGGTTCTGAGAAGCAGAGCCTCTGGGAACGGGACTGAGAGGGGCCATAACCGCTCCCTCCGCCCGCCCTGTTGAGCCCGCCCCGCCCAAGCCCTGCGCAGAGCCATTTGCCAGATCGCCTCAGGCAAAGGCTAGATTAGCACCTCCCCAGAGGACAGAAGTTTTCCGCGGCAGACACAGCTGATTCACACAGCCAGTCGGCCTGGTGGTCAAATCCCTCTAGTATTAACTACAACAATCAAGGCTCAACTAGAACAAGACTGCGCACAAAGACCACTAGGGGGTGCACCAAGAAAGCATAAAAAATGCGGAGACAAAAAAACATGACAGAAATGGAGGATATAGAGCTAAAAATCGCAATTTTGAGGGCTTGCAAAAATGTGCTAGAAGCTGTCAATAAACTTGAGGAGAGAGTCACGAAAACTAATGAGACCCTCGATGCTATGATAAAGAACCAACTAGAAATTAAGCATACACGGACTGAAATAAAGAATATTATACAGACACCCAATAGCAGACCAGAGGAGCGCAAGAATCAAGTCAAAGATTTGAAATGCGAAGAAGCAAAAAACACCCAACCGGAAAAGCAAAATGAAAAAAGAATCCAAAAATACGAAGATAGTGTAAGGAGCCTCTGGGACAGCTTCAAACGTACCAACATCAGAATTATAGGGGTACCAGAAGATGAGAGAGAGCAAGATATTGAAAACCTATTTGAAGAAATAATGACAGAAAACTTCCCCTACCTGGTGAAAGAAATAGACTTACAAGTCCAGGAAGCGCAGAGAACCCCAAACAAAAGGAATCCAAAGAGGACCACACCAAGACACATCATAATTAAAATGCCAAGAGCAAAAGACAAAGAGAGAATCTTAAAAGCAGCAAGAGAAAGAGACTCAATTACCTACAAGGGAATACCCATACGACTGTCAGCTGATTTCTCAACAGAAACTTTGCAGGCCAGAAGGGAGTGGCAAGAAATATTCAAAGTGATGAATAGCAAGAACCTACAACCAAGATTACTTTATCCAGCAAAGCTATCATTCAGAATTGAAGGTCAGATAAAGAGCTTCACAGATAAGGAAAAGCTAAAGGAGTTCATCACCACTAAACCAGTATTATATGAAATGCTGAAAGGTATCCTTTAAGAGGAGGAAGAAGAAAAAGGTAAAGATACAAATTGTGAACAACAAACATGCATCTATCAACAAGTGAATCTAAGAATCAAGTGAATAAATAATCTGATGTACAGAATGAACTGGTGATTATAATGAATCAGGGACATAGAAAGGGAATGGACTGACTATTCTTGGGGGGGAAAGGGGAATGGGAGATGCGGGAAGAGACTGGACAAAAATCGTGCACCTATGGGTGAGGACTGTGGGTGGGGAGTGAGGGCGGAGGGTGGGGCGGGAACTGGGAGGAGAGGAGTTATGGGGGGGGGAAGAGGAACAAATGTAATCTGAACAATAAAGATTAAAATAAAAATTAAAATAAAAATAAAAATAAATCAATTAAAAATATCCCAGGGTGAGGATTAAATAAATAAATAAATGAACAAACAAACCAGAAAAATAAAGTTATACATTACATAATTTAATATTATTGTTATCAATCCTCTAATGATTCTGAAATCTGTGTTTACTGGTAAAAACTAAAGCATTAACAGTTTATGATCATTCTTATTAGCATCTGATTGAAAGAAGCAACATATTTTCCATTAATACACCCATTTATTTGTTCTTTCCTTTGTAGTGACTAGTGAAAGTTATAGGATAAATCACCGGTGGGCTTTTTGTCCTGCCAAAATGCTTCATAGGGTGAAAATACTTTAAAACAATAGGATTAGAAGGTCCATTTCCCACTCTTAACTTAAAAAAAAACACACAAACAACTTTATCCTTCCTAAAAAATACAGAGGAAGGGTATCAGTGAAATATTCTCTTGCATTTTTATCCAGACATCATTATCATAGCCTACCAGACCCGGAACACACTAAATAAGCTTGATTTAAAACAAAAACAGCAAAGACATAAAACACCAAAGTAGACTATAGCTATGAGAAATTAAATTCTCTGTTCAATCACATGTTGGCAGCTTTGTTGTGGCAGAGTTGGGACCAGAACTCTCTCATCTCCTGACTCTATAGTAAGTTTCTCATCACATCTCATTACTCCTGAACCAGTGCTTATTGTAGCACTTTGTTTCTTGAAAAATGGTGGAAACCATGTGATATAGAACTCTTTGCTGGTAAAGACAGTCATTTATTTTAGCCATGAAGTAGGCTATTTTTATTGTTGTTATTTGCCTGTAGAACCATACAGAACAGAAGCAAATTTCATTTCAGACGATTTTCTCTTTTAATATCAAGACTCCCTCATCAAAAGCAAATGCTGGGAAGGGGTTGGAAAGCAAACTTATTTATACAATAGACACTTATCCAAGGAAATGGGTTGCAGGGAGATTAGCATGTCTTGAATGATGTTATTCCTGAAATGTCAATCAGTCATTACAGTATTTGCTTCTCTCATGGTATTCTCAAAATGGATTATTGTCCCTGAATTTTTAATAACAATTTAGTGGTTCAAAATACTGACAGTGATGTATGACGACAGCCTAAAAAAGTGCTCTGGCTTTCTATATTGCATAAACAGAACACAATTGTATCTCTCTAGCCAGTGTCAGAATTATTCTTGACAAAAAAAATGTTGAAGCCATCTGCCAAGAGAAGGTCAAAATAATATATAGAAAATAAATCATGACAAACACGGAATTGGCTAAAGGTTAAGGATTTAAAAGACAAACATATTTGAAAGCACAAATCAACCTTCATAGAGTAATCATTTAAACAACCCCACCTCTGGATTCCTAAATAGCTGATGTAGTATTTACATATGTTTCTAGAAATATTGTAATATTGAGTGGAGCAACAAATTGAAAATGTAACTGGTAAGGATATTAGAAACTTTTAGCTCCATTAAAGCCTTCCTTATTTTGTACAGTGCTTCAAGACTGGCTAATAACCTGCTTCTTGACTCTAGAGAAGTCCAATAAATATATGAGCTGATTCCAGAAATACCATTCCAGTGACATTCTAGGAATTGTTGGATAAATTGATCATAGATTTGTGGGAAGTAGACAGGACAAGAAGAGTTGACATACACAGTGGCTTCGGACCGTGGGGTTCTGGAGGCTGTGCAGTAGCCTCAAATCTCAATGAGTTGTTAATTTCCTGGAGCTCCCAGCATCCATTCAGAGTCTCAGCAGCCCGCAATCACTGGCTTGTGCAAAGCCAACACCATGAGTAAGTAAGCTTTGTTTGCATGTTCATAGACAAAGGAGACCTCAGGAATCCTATTCACAGGAAATAAATATTGCATGAACACAGTGGAGCTCTGCCTAAACCAAGACAAAATCTCAAGTCAAAGCATTCTTCCCATTGCTTTCTACACCTTTTTTTCTGTTGAAATTAGTATTTATAAAATCACTATTTCCCAGAAGAAAGCTCTACAAAAATAAAAATTAATACAAGAATGGAGTAAAAGAAACTTTATGCACTCGAGTCCTTGACCTGTAACTCTTATATGTCCTGGAATAATAATTGTTTAGATACAACTTCATCATTAAAGTGTAAACTTGAATATAGGACAGTTGCTATTCATCTGCACACCATGCCTAGAACATCTCATTGCACTGCACATGAACTCTGCTCAATATAGATTTGATCATCTATCCATTATAAGCCACACAAAAGTAGCTTATTCTTTATTAGAACTTATTCTTTGCCAATGCAGGGCCAAGCACAGAGTAGGTGCTCTACAAATATTTACTGAATAAATAAATGAGTGAATGCCAAGATGATCCCCAAGCCACCTTCCTTCAGTCCACCTCAAATAATTTCTCTTTACTAAAGTCAGTAGGTTCACTAAATTTAACCCATTTTCATGAAATACTCTATAGTAGGGCTCCTCTACCACATATACATTTTCTCCATCACAGGTGAGGAAAAACTGTCATTCCTGAGTGGGGCTAATTTTTCTCTATTTCTTAATTTTAAAATCTTAATCCAGGCAAAATTTAAATAAATAAAAGACAGAGGTGTTTAAGATGAAAGGGAAAATAAAAATTAATTTTTATTTTTGTAGAGCTTTCTTCTGGGAAATAGTGATTTTATAATGTTCATTCACACCCCATCCTATTCGTTGGAGCTACTTTTATATGTACAAAGTGAGTAGATAAAATAAGGTTCTAGTAGGCTATAATTCAACTACAACTTGCTTGTAATAAAAGATGCAGTTTTGCGGGGAGGGAGGTATTAGATTCTCTTCCACCCAGAAAATAGGCAGTAAATGTCCTATCAGACAGTCAAATGTTCATGCCTGTCAATTTGCTGATCAAAGTACTTAAAAAGAGTTTTAAACTAAGATAAAGCACAGTCAACAACCCTATGGTATAGGTTAGTTACCCATAATACCACAGTCTCTGAGAGGACCCACAGGCATCCAAAATGACACAAAAATCCCCCCTGGATTTTTTGTATTTTTGGCAGTCAGACTGGCTCATCAGATTTTACAGATGTGGAAGACCTACAGACAGGGCTCTCTTTCCAGGTGGCCAGCACGGTCTTCTTCGCAGCCTATTCCAGCTGAGGCACCAAATAAAGTTCTTCCTACCTCATAGTATCATCTCCCAGAAACCAAGGCCTTACAATGCCCCTTTGGTAATGTTAGTATCTGTAAGGAGAAGAAAGAGCAGCATCCTCTTTTTTCTGGCATAACTATAATCTTTTGTTCTTATCCCTGAGCCTCTCAAGAGTCATGTTCATGTCCAGGCAAAATCATCTGAGCAGAGAGCAAGGTCTTGATTCTTCTCCAAGCAGGATTCACAAAGGATTCATAAAAGAGGCCAGTTTTGTATTTGGGCCTTTTTAATTCTGCAAGTGTTTCAGATGGTTGCCTGCCTTGATCACTGTGAAATAGCACCTCTCTTCTCTCCAGTGCTTGTGCTTATTGGGCTGAGCATGCAGATCAAGAAGAGGTGCTGAGAAACAATGATTCCTCTAAATTGCCTTGGATTTTTCCACATTTTTGTTATGAATTTGAGACTTAACACTCACTGCTGCTTTTTAAGGTTGTGTGTGTGTGTGTGTGTGTGTGTGTGTGTGTGTGTGTGTGTGTGACAATAACTTCTAGTGGAATAAGGCCATGACTTTTATATGTTTGCATAATGCTGATCACACTGACTATTAACTGGGTGCCCATAATCAATCAAAGTTTAAAACACATAAATTCTCTTCTAGTCAGCAATATTTTCTTCTTAAGATTTCAGCCTGTGACAGACAGAGCGTCTGGAGATGACAAACTGTATGTGAGTCTGTCTCTGGAATATCACTATTTCAGGGTGGCTAACAATACTTGCCAAGTTAGATGGGGTAGGGTAGAGAATGGAAGCAAGTTGTACATTATTCTAATAGATTAAGAAAATATAATCCCATTTAGATCATTTCCTGGGCCTCCATCCAAACCATGAGATGGCTTTGCTAATCATTAAAATGTACAGAGAGAGGGTGGGCTTCTTTTTTTCATAGCTATATTGCCTTTCTAAAGCGCACTGTATTCATTTCTTTATGAGTATAATCTAATCAGAAAAATAATTGATTTGCAGGATGATTGTTCTATAAACAAACTTGCCATTGTTTTAGTCTGGAATCGCAATCCTCATCCCATTTCATATTTTTAGTTTATACATGTACACTAATGAATAATTATTTTCAGGAAATATCTTTAAATATTTTCAATTGCTTCTGTACTGCATCAGCGAATTTTGATTGCCCTGTAGTTGTGGTCAGGCTCATAAAGACAAGGGCCACTAGAAGTAACCAAGGTTTAGAAAAACTAGAAATGCAACTTAAAGTCAAATGAACACTTTATACATGCCCTAGGTCAATGGAAGATAAACTGATTATCCATGAACAGGACATTAATTTATCATGTGTACCCATTAAACAATAATAACAATGTGGGGTGATTCACCAGGATGCCCTTTGGGTTACGACATTATTTTTTTATTATTTATGTGCCAACCAGTCCTGGGGTCAATGACAAATGGATGAATTGGTTATGTTACCAATGTGATATAGAGATTGTTACAATTACAACTCATGATCAGAAACTCATGCCCTTCAGCCAAAAGAATTCTTAATGAATAAATTTTGGTTATTTAAGTTTATAGTTATCAATCTTCTTCATTCTGTATAAGAGACAGTAATATTCAGTGAATATCAATCTCCTCTTGATAGCTTTCCTAAACTATTCCAATACCTGGGCTAACCATTAACTATGTTGTTTAAATGTGTTTGTGAATTCATTATCCCAAACAAATGGTTATTATTTTAAGATCTATACAAAGAACTATTTTATATCACTGTTTCAAAAAAAAGGCTTTCTCCTGTTTAAATGTACTTTTTAAAGCAAATTTTGAATTAGTTTCATTTTCAACACTGAAGGAGTTTCTAGACACAGAAAGGGAGCAAATTTAAGACTGTGTATTAGTTATCAGGAAATATGTTATCTGAATTGTTTTATTTCATCTTCAAAGCAACCCACAAACTAAATAATATTAGCCTTATTTTATGGATGAGGGGGAAAAAGGCCCTGAACATTAAGAAAACATGTCTGAAGTCATGCAGTTTATGTGGCATTCAAGGCCATCAGATGCCAAAACTATGTGAGGCTGTGCTATGAAAGTACAGTGTCTGAAATGGGACATTGGTGCAAATGCTGATCAGTAAAGTGGTTGCCTAAGCCTCTTCCCTCATTTTGCCTGTAGACTCCTTGTAAGCTATTAAAAGGAATAAAATATTAATACATGTTACAACATGAACAAGCCTTGAAAATACTATGCTATGTGAAAGAAGCCAAACACAAAAGGCCATGGTATATTGTATGATTCCATTTATGTTAAATATTCAGAACAGGCAAATTCATAGAGACAGAAAATAGATTAGTCATTGCCAGCGGACTGGAGAAGGGATGTATTGAGGGATATAAGATTTCTTTTTGGAGTGATAGAAATGTTCTGGAATTAGATCATGGTGATGATTGTATAACCATATGAATATAGCAAAAACCCACTGAACTGTATAATATATACATACATGCATACATACATACATTTTCATTTGAAGCATATTTATTAAAGACCTATCATGCACTAAGTCTTTTGTTACCTGCTGGAGATACAGACACAAACAAACACCTATGGCTCCCCAGGAGCAGCCTTAAAGGGAAGGTATGTTTAGTTTACCAAAGAAGAATACAACAAAGAGCAAAGTGGTTGCATTGGTTAAGAGATATTTACAAGAATGTCCTTTAGAAACATACCAAAGATCTGAATCAGGCATTGTGTTATCTCTATTGTTTTATCTAATCATCAAGAGAAAAACCCCAGTGAAGGGTATATTGAGTGGATTGCAGCTTCGAGAAACTGAGGCTCAATGCTCCAGCATCCACTGAGGTATCACCCATGTCTCATTACCTAATTCTCCTAATGAAGAACACTGACTTGCATCCTCATAGGTGCCATTGCTCACATGAAATATGGGCAGCTCCTGTCCTGCTGGGAAGAGCAGTCAATGATCAATGTGTATAAGAACTGTCCACCATGGTTGCACAAGAGGGAATAAGACAGGAATTAGCAATGACTGCTAGAGAAAACATCCAACAAAAATCTCTGTATACAATGGAATACTACGCTGTTGTAAAAAAAAAGAAGAAGAAGAAGAAGGAACTCTTACCATTTGCAACAGCATGGATGGACCTGGAGAGCATTATGCTAAGCGAAATAAGCCAGTCGGAGAAAGATAAATATCATATGATCTCACCCATTTGTGGAATATAATGAACAACATAAACTGATGAACAAAAATAGATCCAGAGACAAAGAAGCATTGAACAGACCATCTAACCTTAGAGGGAAAGCGGGCAGGGGGCGGGGGGAGGTATTAAGAGATCAACCATGTCGTCTGCAAATAAGGACAGTTTTACTTCTTCTTTTCCAATTTGGATGCCTTTTATTTCTTCTTCTTGTCTAATTGCAATGGCTAATACTTCCAGTACTATGTTGAACAGGAGTGGTGAGAGTGGGCATCCCTGTATTGTTCCTGTTTTTAGGGGAAATGGTGTTAGTTTTTGTCCATTGAGTATGATGTTGGCTGTGGGCCTGTCATATATGGCTTTTATTATGTTGAGGTATGATCCTTCTACTCCCACCTTGCTGAGAGTTTTTATCAAAAATGGGTGTTGGATTTTGTCAAATGCTTTTTCTGCATCAATTGATATGACCATGTGGTTTTTTTCTTTCAATTTGTTTATGTGATGTATCACGTTTATTGATTTGCGGATATTGTACCATCCTTGCATCCCTGGGATAAATCCTACTTGGTCATGGTGTATGATCTTTCTGATGTACTGCTGGATCCGATTTGCTAAGATTTTGTTGAGGATTTTGGCATCTATGTTCATGAGGGATATTGGCCTGTAATTCTCTTTCATTGTGTTGTCTTTACCTGGTTTTGGTATTAGGGTGATGCTGGCTTCATAGAATGAGCTTGGAAGTGTTCCTTCCTCCTGAATTTTTTGTAGTAGTCTGAGGAGGATAGGTTTTAGTTCTTCCTTGAAAGTTTGGTAAAACTCCCCTGAGAAGCCATCTGGTCCTGGGCTTTTGTTTGCTGGAAGCTTTTTGATGACTGCTTCAATTTCTTCCATAGTTATTGGCCTATTGAGATTTTTAGATTCTTCCTGATTGAGTGCTGGAATGTTGTATTTTTCTAGGAATTTGTCCATTTCCTCCAGGTTGTCTAGTTTGTTGGAGTAGAGCTGTCCATAGTATTTTTTAACAATCATTTGTATTTCTGTGGGGTCTGTTGTTATTTCGCCTCTATCGTTTCTGATTTGGTTTATTTGGGTCCTCTCTCTTTGCTTCTTGGTGAGCCTGGCTAGAGGTTTGTCAATCTTGTTTATCCTTTCAAAGAACCAGCTCTTGGTTTCATTGATTTTCTGTATTGTTTTTTTGGTCTCTATGTCATTTATTTCTGCTCTAATCTTTATTATCTCCTTCCTTCTGCTCACTCTGGGGTTTTCTTGTTGCTCTCTTTCTAATTCTTTGAGCTGTAGATTTAGATGATTTACTACCATTTTTTCTTGTTTTTTGAGATAGGCCTGTAGAGCTATAAACTTCCCTCTCAGGACTGCTTTCATTGTGTCCCAAAGGTTTTGGATTGTTGTGTTTTCATTGTCATTAGTGTCCAGGATGTTTTTAATTTCTTCTTTGATCTCATTGGTAACCCAATCAATATTTAATAACATGCTATTCAGCTTCCAAGTGTTTGAGTATTTTGGGTTGTTTTTATTGTAGTTTATTTCTAACATTATGCCATCGTGGTCTGAGAAGAAGCTTTTTATGATTTCAATCTTCTTGAATTTGGGGAGACTTTGCTTGTGACCCAATATGTGGTCTATTTTTGAATCTGTCCCATGAGCACTTGAGTAGAATGTATATTCCGCGGCTTTGGGGTGAAGTGTTCTGAAGATGTCAATTAAGTCCATCTGACCAAGTGAGTCATTTAGGGTTGCTGTTTCTTTGCTGATTGTTTGTCTAGCGGGCTTATCCAGTGGTGTCAGTGGTGTATTAAAGTCCCCTACTATGATTGTATTGTTGTCGATCTCTCCTTTGATATCTTCCAGGAGTTTTTTTATGAATTTGGGTGCTCCTGCATTGGGTGCATATATGTTTACCAGGGTTATATCTTCTTGTTGTATTGATCCCTTTAGTATTATGAAGTGGCCTTCCTTATCTCTGGTTATGGCCTTCACTTTGAGATGTATTTTGTCCGATATAAGTATTGCTACCCCAGCTTTCTTTTCCTTTCCATTTGCGTGAAAGATATTTTTCCATCCCTTCACTTTCAGTCTGTGTGAGTCCCTTCTAATGAGGTGGGTCTCTTGTAGACAGCAGATGTATGGGTCATGTTTTTTTATCCATTCAGCCACTCGATGTCTTTTGGTTGGAGCATTTAGTCCGTTTACATTTAAAGTTATTATTGAAAGGTACTTGTTTGTAGCCATTTCTTTTTTTGTGTGTGTGGCTGTTTTCTTTCTGAGCTTGTTATTTCTTCTTTTTACACCAGTCCCTTTAGCATTTCTTGCATGGCTGGCTTGGTGGTGATAAACTCCCTTAGCCTTTTTTTGTCTGTGATGTCAAGGGCGGGGGAAAAAAGGAGACATATGTAATACCCTTTGTAAGACTTTAAGCAATAAAACAATTAAAAAAAAAGAGATCAACCAAAGGACTTGTATGCAGGGGAGAGGGGGTTAGAGATCAACCATGAACACAGACAGTGGGGGAGTGAGGGCATGTGCTGGGGGGTGGGAACGGCTGGGGAGATGTCAATGGCGGGGGAGGAGACATATGTAATACTTTAAACAATAAGAATTTAAATTTTTTTAAAAATCTGTGTATATCTTCTACCCCTTCGTGCAGTCGATAGAATACCTGCTATCCACTGCACTGGAAACTTCCATGCATGCAATGGCAGCATGGCAATATGGCAGACCCAATATCTAGAAGATTAAGATTGCCCAAGTATTTATCTCACATCTCCAGTTCTATAAAGTGATACCAAATAAGCATTGATATTAAGATTCTATATTAGACTCCAATTACAAGTAGCAGATAATTGCCCCCCTCTATCCACACTATCAGGCTTTCATGAAGATGACTATGTACCATCCTCAAATTGTCTCGACGTGGTAAACCTCCCACTTTTGAGATTCCTTTGCCTACTTCCGGCATATCTTTCAAAGACTCACTTAACTTATAATCAAGTAATGGGCATATTTATTTAAAATCTCAATGAATAAAAGAAATAGACGCATTTGGCCTTTGAAAATGGAAAGGAGCAAGGGAGAGCCTGTGGGACCCTGGATTCAGGCTGGGAATAAAGTGAAGAGGAAGTATCAGTTAGGAGGGTGTGGGTTGATGAAAGAGGGGGTAACAGCCCTGACCTGTTTGGCTCAGTGGATAGAGTGTCAGCCTGCGGACTGAAAGGTCCCAGGTTCGATTCCAGCCAACGGCATGTACCTTGGTTGCGGGCACATCCCCAGTAGGAGCTGTGCAAGAGGCAGCTGATTGATGTTTCTCTCTCATCGATGTTTCTAACTCCCCTCTCTCTCTTCTCTGTAAAAAATCAATAAAATTTATTTTTAAAGAAATAAAGAGGGGGTAACAATATGACGTCAAAATAGATCCTGTGGATACATATAAATTTTAAAACTTGACATGTATGTATTATAAATTTATTAAGTTTGCAATATTTTTATGCTACATAGAAATGGAACATATGAGTCACTTTGGGTTTTAAAGGCCTCAGGGGCAAAAATTGCTAGTTTGCCTGTAGAAATCCAGGAAATATTCAATATAAACTAGTAAGTGTTGGTACTGTCGGACCAAGCTATAGACCAGGGAGAGGAGGTGGGAAGAATAATAAGCAGTAATTTCTGAATCCCAACAGAAGACCTAATGTGAGCTGTCATGTAATGGGATTCAACCAACATCTATTGAGTATTTACTATTTACCCAATATTGCTTCCAGCTAAGGACAATCTTGAAGTTCAATCAAATCATAGTTCCAGGTCTTAAAAAGCTCATTGCCTAATTAAAGACACAAAATAAATGTGAGTAAAATGGAAGAGAAGTCAGGCTTACTCATTAATTATAAGTCCAAGCTTGGTTTTCAGCTTTGCAGTTTTGGAAACAGATCTGAGTGGCATTAAGAGTAGATTAATTTCTCAGATGTCCCAAGATGAACTACGCCAGCTTTTGTGTGTATAATTATCTTCTCTGCTTTATTGTTAACTAACTACTCTTCTGATATTCACACTCTTTCCTTAGGTATTAAATGTATTCAATCGAGTTCTGCATGAACAAGGTTAAACATGAGATTTGGGGTTTACATGGGAGCTGGAGCATTACTTAACCACTCTGAGAATCTATAACTATATTTAAAAGGCAAAAATAAAAAGAGAGAGTTATTAAAAGAGGCTTGGAATGATTAAATGATTTAACACCTGTAAAGTGCCTACCTTGTGCCTGGTACCTAGTAGGTATTAAACATCACATTATCATCATTACTTTGTATTTTCACAGATCTTCCTTCAGAAGATCTATAAGTGTTTTGGAAACATTATATCCTTTAATTTTAGAACTTCCCTGCCAGTCAAATAAAGGATAGCAGGACTTGATCACATAAATCTGAAGGAGAATGTAGTTGGCCATCTTACCAGAGTAGGTCTTTTATTATGTTGACTCCTAGAATGAAAGAACAGTGTTTTTGGAGATGGGGAAATGTTAAAAACGAAAATATAAAGCAACTAATGAAAAAAATTATGAATGAGCAAATTAATGAATAAAATCAATAAAAAGAAAATAATATATGTTATGTGCACTGTGAATGTAAAATGTGTATTATGTTTGGAGGAGTTGAAAGTTATAAGACTGAGACCATTTTCTGGATCCATTTTATTCTGCCCCACATTGATAAATTGCTTTAAATAAAGAGCTAAAGAGCTGGATTTTGTACCCAGAATGAAAAGATATTTCTGTGATATTACTGAGACTCCATCAGAAAATCTTTAAAAAATATACGCCATATATTATTTCACATTTCTTCTTGAGAGCTAAGATTAAGGAAGACCTCAGAGAGCATTCCTGTTCAGTTGTTGCTTTGCTATTAGGAACAGAAAAGGAGGAAAAGATGGAAGAGTCACAAAATGTGTGTCATCAGGACTTTAAAGGTGATTTTTCTAGAAGATTTCTCTTTTTTAACAAATCTAATGGTTTTGGAAGACTCTTGACAAGGTTGACCCATCACAATGAAGAAATTCAGTGAATACTAAAGGATAAAAACAAATAAATACTTGAATTTGAAGCATGCTTGTGGCATTAAGTAACTTTAGGCTGTTGTTTGGGTGTTATAAAAATAAAAACACCTTTGTAGATACAAGAACACAGTATCATATAAGTCAGCATCTTTAACAGCTCACCCTGAGGGGCTGTTTTTGAAATAAAAGCACTATGGTGAAATGAAATAATGGACTGAAAACTAGAAAGCAAGACATTGGAATTTGACTCTCCAGTCTATCACTTGATGGTTATGTGACTTTAGGTGGGTTTACCTAAAGTTATGTGTCCTTTATGTGGGTTTTCTCAGCCATTAAATAGGAATAATACCACAACACATTTGTGAACATAAAATGACAATGATATTTGAAGATATGTTTTATATGAAATCTAAAGTAAGCTTAGTCCCTTTTGGATAATAACTCCATGTAATTTTTTTATCATTGGCAAAATTTGATGGCATCTAAGGTTGTTGCTCTCACCTTTTCACGTAAGTTTGCTATTACAAAGCTGTATCATTATGAAAGCTAAAATAATAGACCCAGCCTGTAAATTACACAGACTGCTATCGTCTTCTTCTGAGAAAACCAGGCAATCCTACCAAGGGGTTTTCATGAACCAGACCAAGGAGTGGACCCTAAACCAGGAACAGCCCAATAGAGCAGTATCACATCCATTGTGGCTGAGTGGACCAATCTAATTCCTCCTTATGTGGGGAGGCTGGAGATAGGAGGGAGAGACCATCAGGGACAGACAACTTGAGAAGTCCAGAGAGAGATCAGACCATTGGGTAGCACTATGCAGACCTAGCTCATCAAGCCAAGCCATGAGCCCTAGGATCAGTTATATCAACCTAGTCAAAGACACACCATTTTAAAAGTCACTTTTTTTAGTGGGAGCACCTTTTGTAATTTACATTAAGATTTCTTATGTATCAGCTATGGACTTGGATAAATAACAGGATGGCTCAGAACTGGAACAAAAATGTTGAGATTTTTCTCAATAATCCCCATTACCTAAGACTTCTCGTACTAGTTTACTTATATCCTTGGGGATATAGAGCAATGTACCACTGGGGTAAGTATGCAAGCCCCAAATTATTCATGTGTTTAATAAATATGCATTAATCTCGATCTGGATACACAAATACATAAGATAAAGATTCCCTTAGACCTTACATTCTACCTCAGGAGACAGTCAGTAAAGAACTAGGTTAACAGGAGGTCACAGTTCAATTCCCAGTCAGGGAGCATGCCTGGGTTGCAGGCTCGATCCCCAGTAGGGCGCATGCAGGAGGCAACTAATCAATGATTCTTTCCCATCATTGATGTTTCTCTCTCTCTCTCCCTCTCCCTTCCTCTCTGAAATCAATAAAAATATTTTTTTTAAAAAGAACTAGGTTAAAATATACACTTTTGAAGCTATGAAGGGGGATAGAGAGTATATGTGGGTACCAGAGAGTAGGGAATTTTTCTTAGTGTTGGTTTTATCATAAACACTGTGTGTGGGGGTGGGTGTGTGGTGGGGAGCAATTTTAATATGAAAGCTAAAGGATATATTATATAGTATTATAGAAATCTAACGAGTCTTCAAGATAAAACATGAGCCTTCAAAGACTTGGAGAAGATGAGGCTGAGTTCCAGATCCCTGGAGGAACACATTTACTCTCCACTGTAATTAATGGTAATTTGATTTAGATTTTGGAAATCACTGACTTCTGATTACTGGGGTACATCTTTGTTCCAGTCAATCAAATGAATTTAAGATGCCATGCACACCTAAGCCATCCACCTCCTTTGTCCTATATTGATCATGAGACTTCAAGTTTTTTTTTATTGAGTCATCCTGAATGATTTCTTTTAAGTTACAAAGATTCAATTCTTGCTAACTGAAATCAAGGTGTCATGTTGGTTCATCCTGCCTCTTATCTGTATAAGATGATTTTCAACTACCATCTCACATCCTGTAGGAAATTCAAAGTTCTCCTTGGGAATATTTAGAAATTTTAGGAGTCTCCACTATTTCTTAGTCACTCCAGTGCCAATGTTCAGTTTACACTCAATTCTCTGTGTGTATTTTGTGTCTGTGACTGTGCCTTTTTTCTCTACTGCACTTGCATCCTCTCAATGCAAACACACACACCATTCTACTTATACAAGTTACCGCTTGGAGATAGAAATTTACTGGAGAAGAAGGAATAATGCTACAGAAATTTGCAATAGGAAAATCTGAATTGGACATTAGTCTTTTCTAGTTTTTAACCAGTCCTTTAATAATTGTTGTCAACTCAGGATCAAAATTTTCATCAATTGATGCGGTAACCCCTGCTTTCTCTTCCTTCTCATCTGCTCATTATTGCCCATTCTCCCCACCAATTCATTTTTTTAGAGAGAGAAAGGAAGGGAGAGGGAGAGAGAGATAGAAACATCAATGATGAGAGAGAAACATCATCAATTGGCTGCCTCCTGCACGCCCTCCACAGGGGATTGAAGCCACAACATGGGCATGTGCCCTGACCAGGAATCGAACCAGTGGCCTCTTGGTTCCTGGCTCGATGCTCAACTGCTGAGCTACACCAGCTGGGCTTCATTTTTTTTTTGAAGAAAAGTGTAGCTGTCTCTTTACTGTCTCCTTCTAATTTGTACCCCAAAGCCTAACCTTTCACTTATATGCAGTTTGTCAAGGTGTTTTCCCAAACAAATGTAATTCCTTTCCTCAGAGGAAAGAAATTGCTCATCAGTAAATATTTTATTAACTTCCATATATAAAGAAACTCTGAAAAACAAAGCTGTTTCAGACAAGGTTTTGACCATCTCAGTGTAACCTGTACAAGAGGAAAAGCATCATGGGTCTCACCAGCACCACTACCACCATGACCACTATGGTGTCTTAATAAAGGACAGTCCTACAATCTGATATCACATTTCTTCAGCTAACAAAAGAAAATGGAATAACAATGCATTTTTTAAACTTTGATTTGGCCTAGCTTAAAAACAAGAGTGATTTCACAGCTGGGCCTTTTGTGCTAAGAGGTGTCCTCAACAGGCAAATGGGGCAGATACGGTCACAATCTTTTAGCCAGACCGTTTGTTCAGGAAGCCCAGGGGCACGGTGTGAAATTGAAAATAAAGAGTAACTGTGTCTATTCTTTAAAACATGTAAAGAGTTGGTATCATTTCTGGGCAGAGCTGTGGTATGGTGCAGCTAGACAGATGTCATTTTCATATATATTTAGGTTTCAATATCTAAATGTGAGAATGTAGACTATGAGACTAAATTTCACTATGGGAATTGTCTATCTTCAAAGACCCCAAGTTAATAAAAAAAAAGGAAATTTCACATAATCAGGTGGGAATTCAATGACAGTTATCCACCTGCCACAGTATGAGGGAAGGGATCTGACAGAAAGACAAAGCACGAGACCCAGTGACCACCGCCAGCGTGGCGTCGGGGAAGGGTGATGGAAACAGAGTGAATTCCACAGCATCCGTGTCTGTACACTGACAAGAAATCTTCAAGTAGCTCATACCATCATAGTTTCTTTGCTGTTAATAAGTCCAAGAAACCCTGAAAGCCTCATATATGCACCATAAGAATAAAAGTGAAACCTCTTATCTTCAAAACTCTACCCACATGAAAAATCCTAATGGCTTAGCTCAAAAGCCAGAGCTTTTGAAAGAAATACTATCTATCTGTTAATCACTGATCTTCCTATCAACATTTTCATACTGAAGCATTCTGCTCTTATGTAGAACATTCAGAAGAAACAGTAGGTTTGCTTGTAGTGGGATTCCTTATAAAAAGACTACAATTAATAGCACAAACTAAATTAGATCTTATTTTTCTCAAAAGCATCAATTTCTAGGTTTTTGGCTAATGTATTACTATAAATGTGATTTAAACTATTCACCAAAATATGCCAAACAACTGAGTTAAAGAAGAATGTAACAAATACATATTCCAAGAATTAAAATGTCTAAATATGCAGGACCAACCATGAATGTTTATTTCTTTATAAATTATATACTTGCAATGCTAATGTGTTATAAAACAAACACAAAGTTAGAATATTTTAAAGGATAAAATAAAAAATAAATTTATAAAGTCCTAGTGTTTTCTTTCTTTATTCCCATAGATGGTCGTGTGCTGGCTCCCCTTGAGGGATGAGGCCATGGAGGGCACCTCTTCAATTCCTGGCTGCCTGAGCTCCTATCTAATATTAATCCACTGGAAATATAAAAGCAATAACTGTATTTTAGCTTGCTAAGTACAAATCAATCCAATGTGGCTTAAGATATTTTACCAAAAAAAATTGCCATAGAAGTCCCTTTATAATAGTGATGTAAAAAAATCTCTGACTTTTCCCCCTTATATATTTTCAGGTTAAGTGCTTCTTTCAAGCCCTAAGCTGTGACACCAGTACATCCTTGGAATGTTGTTGCATATCTCTCTATTCAGCACACTCATCTTGGCTGCTTTTTGCTTTAATGGCACATTGTGTGCTACTTTCGTGGATTTATTTTGTTTTCATTCTGTCTCCCTCAGTACAAATTTAAACTTCCCAGGGCAGGCATAACTGTGCCTCCCCCACTCCCCATCTTCACACAGTAGATGGTCCTTAGAGTTGTGTTTACTGGGTTCTTCAGAGAAGGAGAATAATTCATGATCTCACTCTAGTCAGAGAAAGCAAAATCACTTCAATGGTGTCAAACAAATCACGGTGGCCTTTATTCAGAATGCATTTTCTTGAAAGGCCAGCTTGCTGCAAATACATGCCATGGGCCAGCTGAGCAATAAAATGAGCAAGGGTTCATGACACAACGTTCCTCAAAATCCGCCTCCCACATCGCCCGGCCCTCCGTGGGCTGGGAAAAGGGCTGGGAGCTTCCAATGCAAACGGCCCAGGAGACCGAGGAAGAGCAGAGGGTACCCTCAATACTGTCACCTCAAACTTGGGATGCACTTGAGCATCCTTTCCGGAATGAAAAGTCAGACCCCTGAACCTTCCTTATGCAAAGACAGTGAAAGGCTGATGAGCTTCCTGATCCACAGATTGAAATTCAAGATATTCAGAACAAAAATCAGGACTGCATAGAGTATTGTGAAATCACTTTTGGTCATTTCTCCAATAAAATAATGGCCTACTTGCTGTAAAAGATGATGTGGGGAAGAAAGTATTAAACTACAAAGGTCTGTCTGGTTTATTGCGTTTCAACAGAAGCACAGTATCTCAGAACTGGAGGGAAGTTTCTCTGTCTCACCCCTTTGTTTATTTCAAACCCTTTTATTTTATAGATGAGGAAGATTAGGAGTGAAACAACTTTTTGAGATGCACAGAAACTTTTTGAGGTAATGGAAAAGTCAATATTAGATGCAGGGCAGAAAAACACTGGGTTCTTCAGAGAGTTTTCTGAGTCCACACTAAAAACTAATTCATTTTACATACTAACTCTAGGATTTAAAGCATATCAGTATTAAATTGGGGGGGGGGGACCCACAATGTGTTGATTTCCAAAGTCATTTCAAGACCTACACTCATATATAAATTTTATTGTTTAATTGCAAACATATATATTTGTGGTAACAAGTTAACCACAACAATATTGCATTTTTAAATATCTAAAAAAGGAATAATCACCCTAAACAGCTACTACACATATATATTGCAAGTATTTTTCTTTGTTAGCCTAACATGTTTGTATGATACATATATGCAAATAAAGATATACTTTATGCTTCAAATGGGTACATACTCAGCATATTGCTCAGTAATTTCTTTCAACTGACAGTATGCATCTTCTCATATCTGTATTCATAAGTCTGCTTCACTCTTTTTAATTCCAGTGTCACATTTATTGGTGTGTTTGTACTATTATTTATTTTCCTATGGACAGAAAAGTGGGCTATTTCCAATTAGTTTCTCTTAAAGAAAATGGGAAGATTAGGAGTGAAACAACTTTTTGAGATGCTCAGAAACTTTTTGAGGTAATGGAAAAGTCAATATTAGATGCAGGGCAGAAAAACACTGGGTTCTTCAGAGAGTTTTCTGAGTCCACACTAAAAACTAATTCATTTTACATACTAACTCTAGGATTTAAAGCATATCAGTATTAAATTGGGCGGGGGGGACCACAATGTGTTGATTTCCAAAGTCATTTCAAGACCTACACTCATATATAAATTTTATTGTTTAATTGCAAACATATATATTTGTGGTAACAAGTTAACCACAACAATATTTGTATTTTTAAATATCTAAAAAAGGAATAATCACCCTAAACAGCTACTACACATATATATTGCAAGTATTTTTCTTTGTTAGCCTAACATGTTTGTATGATACATATATGCAAATAAAGATATACTTTATGCTTCAAATGGGTACATACTCAGCATATTGCTCAGTAATTTCTTTCAACTGACAGTATGCATCTTCTCATATCTGTATTCATAAGTCTGCTTCACTCTTTTTAATTCCAGTGTCACATTTATTGGTGTGTTTGTACTATTATTTATTTTCCTATGGACAGAAAAGTGGGCTATTTCCAATTAGTTTCTCTTAAAGAAAATGAAACCTTACCCATATGAACCCCACTCCTTTTATTATTATGGCATTTCTTCAGAGCAAATAGCTAAAAGTGGGATTGCTGAGTCTTATATTTTGAGTCATTTTATCATAACTTAAACAGAGGTGGTTTACTTGGGGCTCGGAGAACCTGTTCCTATGCATTCAAGTAAAACCTTTAAGAATCTACCTCTGCTAGATTCTGATTGCACTTCTGCTGGAATATCCTCTTGTCTTCTGAGGCCACATTTGACTATAGGGTTGTTGTTGTTGTTGTTTTGTTTACCTTAAAAGCCAATATAATTTAAGAAAAATGAGTAGATGTCAATGAATATTTATTGTCCAAAAGTATGTCTTTGGAAATGACTTTGATTTTCAAATTCTGACCAAGTTAAGACTTTTAAAACTAAAATGACATTTGATGACTAATGAAATTAAAATATGACATTTGATATAAAATCATTTTACATCACAGATCATAAAACAAAAGGATCAGAAAGTATCAAATTTAATGACAGTAACTGACCCTGCCCCTCTTCACCCTCTACTCCTCTCTTGATATTTCCCAGCATCCCTAACATTACATTTTAAATCTGTCACCTGTACCATGCATACGATGTACCCCTGACACAGCAGCAGTTATAAACCTGGTCCCACTTCTATGCAAATACACCACAGAAAAGACTTTATCTCATTCAATTAATACTTTGCAGAATTTAAAATTGAAAAAAATTAAAGTTAAAGGAGGGGAAAACTAACAATTAGCAAGCACCTTCACATGTATGCTATCTATGCCCATCAACCCTTTTGCTCTCCCCACAGAACCCTACCAGTGGGGAAAGATTCCTGTCTCCAAAACGGAGACCTGGATTGTTCCAGAAGCTGACACAATTGACCCAGATCTTCTAACTTTAAAAACTATGCTTGTCTGGCCAGCATGGCTCAGTGGTTGAGTGTGGACCTATGAACCAGGAGGTTGTGGTTCAATTCCAGGTCAGGGCACATGCCTGGGTTAAGGGTTCGATCCCCAGTTTGAGGCGTGCAGGAGGCAGCGGATCAATGATTCTCTTATCATTTATGTTTCTATCTCACTCTCACTCTCCCTTCCTCTCTAAAATCAATAAAAATGTATTAAACAAAAAAAGTCATGCTCATTCTGTTCCCAGTACTGCCTACATAATTGTCAATTCAGTCCCACTACATCCCAGGGCTGAGAGAACAGCTCAGAACTTATTCTTGGCTTTCTGAAGGCCCTGTAGCTAGCAATATTTCTGACCCCTGATTCAATGTTTTTCTGATGAGATTTTTTAACTGACATTAAATCTGACTAACTCTGAATATTAAAATGAGTCTCTATCTCCTCACACTCCTTCAGAATAATTATGTTCCCATTCACCTGTAGGGGCTGGGTCTCCCATGTGAATATGACCAACCTTCCTCTGTCTAGTAGTTCCTTCTCTCTAAAGGCTCTCTTTTCCACTGGATCATGAATATGACCAACCTTCCTCTCTCTAGTTCCTTCTCTCTAAAGGCTCTCTTTTCCACTGGATGGGCATAAGCCAGAATGCCATTCTGCATGCCATTTAACATTCTTATTGCAAAACTGAAAATCTGGCCATATCCAATGCCAACCTTAAGTCCTCACATAGCTACAGAGAAAGGAGGCAGCACACAGCTGTGGTCTGACTGCCATTGTTCAGATACAGTGAGGAACTGGCATTTTAATTTTTACAGTCCAGATGGAAATACAGCTCTCAGCTCCAGCAATGAGGATAGAGGGTCCAGCAGTGACCTCTTGGACAGCTCTTTGGGTCCCCACTGTTGTTGAAAATACTCTCAAGCTCTTCAGCAATTAAGGCAATGACCTCTATGCTCTTGAACTTTCCAAAGAAGCTTTTTTGACTAAAACGTCATGTTTTGTAGAGATTATACAAATAACCACTGAATGGTAACCTCACCAAGGTTCCCCTCATCTTGACTTTATGCTTTGTTAATTACTAGACTTGAATGGAAGCAATGCCTGCATTAGATATACCTACAGCTTAGTTTTCTACTTTACTAGGTATTCATGAACAATAAAAGGGCTCAATTTTATTTACACTATTCATCAAAATGCACAAAACGAAGTGGATTTAAGTAGAATTTACTTTACAGACTTGAACCAAATAACTCCTTCCAGATAAAGGCACCAACTTGAAAATCATGTAATTCTTTCTCAGTAAATTGAAGATGATAATTGAAGCAGTCATCTTTTGTTTAGAAATCCAAGGAGAATAAACTTTCAGTTGTCTTTTGAAATGCATCCTCTACAAATATTTTCTAGAACTCTTCTACATGACAAAATCTGTTCTGAATTTTCTACTTCAACAAAAACAGCTCTTTATCTGATTTTTTTAAAGCAAAACAAGAACCTCCACGGGCTTAGATAAATCAGGCCATGAATCTGGTAACTCTTTATTAGAGCTTTTGGAAGAATCATTCAGAGAACTCTGGCTTTAGGGTCTCTGTCCTCATTGTCTTTCTTCGCACATGGAATGAGCTGAAATATATTCATGAAACATCCATGAGGGCCAATTGTCTATGAGTAAAAACAACAGCAACATCAATATTTCAGGGTCTGAAAAAACATGACCATTCTCTTGCCTTGAAAAGATTGCTAGAAATCATTGCATTTTAATGAACTCAAAATAACACTGGAGATTTGGGGCTGATTGGCTTCTGAAACTGCAGCGATAAATCAGACATTTCATAACTTATATTTGAGTAAAATATATCTGATACTGTTGCTCCGCAAACCCAGGGCAAGAGGAGGGGCCAGGGAATTGGTGATCTCATCTGTGTCGTGGTCCTGGTGGACTCCTGGTTTCCAGGCAGTTTCAGCTGTCACAGTTGCTTACGGTTTCCTGAGCTGTTTTTAGTTACTCATTCAAATATTCATAAGAAGAGAGGACTGTGGTTTGCCTGGCTGGCAACAACTTCATTTTCAGATCACACTAAGTTTGTCCTTGCGGATTGCTTTTTTCGACCAGGATTGGGCTCTGGGCCGTCACGTGGCCTTTCAAGGATAATGGAGTTTCCCTGGGAGTCAGCAACAGAAGCACGTTCCATCTTTTATCTTTGCTTGGCTGGATGATGAAAATAATTGCAGAAGACAGTTATGGATTACCAAAGAGGCAAGTGAAATAATCAAACTTATATTGAGCATGGCTTTGTGCTACCCGAGAAGGCAGATCCTTTAATTATTTACTTTGTGAGACTAGGTACATTTCAGGAAATCCTAAAATGGCAACATATTAGTTCAAGTATTTACTCAACAATATTGTTCTTGAATCCAGAAATGAAAATACGTGTCATCTTATGATACAGTCTTGGAAGAAACCTATGCACTGTACCTTTTCTTAGCTTAGGGGAGGATCTCTTCACTATTTTTCTATTATTTAATTAAAACTCTTGTTAAATACACGTTAGGTAGACAAATTCACTGCTTAGTTAGAGGCTCATATCTAATAGATAATAGCTGAATTAGCTGCAGTAATACTCAAATTACCACAAATAAGCAACAGTATAAAATACAAAGTGCAATTTTTAAATTAAACACTGATATCAGCTGTACACCATCATTTTATAATCTATACCTTCTATTATGCTGAGTGGGAAAAGGCTTGTTAATCAAGATACATTTTTAAAATAAGTTTATGCTTTGACATTAAAATTCTGAATTATTCTGGCTATAATTTACACCATATTACCATATATAGAGGAAGGGATTAATTTTTTACCAACTTATTTATATTGAACTAGAGCCCAGTGCACGAAAATTCGTGCACTTGGGGGGGTCCCTCAGCCCGGCCTGCACCCTCTCACAATCTGGGACCCCTCTGGTAGGGTCCCTAGGCCTACCCTGAGATCAGGGCCTATGGGGTTTTCCTTCCCCTGGCTGCAGGCAGCTGGCCCCACCCCTGCCGCTGCCACCGGTGGCCTCCCTCTGCAGGTGATAGGCATGGGGTGTGCTGGCTTAGCTGGCATGGGCCTCCCTTTGTGGGGCAATCGCTGGCCGGCCACATACCTGCCACAGAGTCTCTGCGGTAGCCTGGGCCACCCTCTTTCTTTGCTGGGGGGCCATCTACCGACCTGATCGCCCCTAACCACTGGCCTGCCTGCCTGCCTGATCACCCCTAACTGCTTGCTTGGGGGTGGGGCCAGCCTGACGGGGGGCTGTCTGCCTACTTGGTCACCCTTAACCACTGGCCTGCCTACCTGATTGCCCCTAACCACTCTGCCTGCCTGCTGATCACCCCTAACTGCTTGCTGGGGGGCAGGGGCAGCCCTGCGAGGGGCCATCTGCCTATCTGATTGCCCCTAACCACTGGCCTGCCTACCTGATGACCCCTAATTGCTGGCCTGCCTACCTGATCACCCCTAACCGCTGGTCTGACTGCCTGATCACTGCTAACCACTCAGCCTGCCTGCCTGATCACCCCTAACCACTTGCTTGGGGGCGGGGCCAGCCCAGCAAGGGGCCATGATGGTTCTGGTCTCTGGTCATTCTGGTCATTATACTTATGGTGGCTGGCCTTTTATTATATGGGATAATAGTCACGTTAAAAGAAGAAATACATGCCTTCTTTTTTGATTGTTTTTAAGTCTCTTTCCTCTATGACTACTTTACATTTGCACAGTTCTCCTCACCATGAATATGCACAATGGTGCTCCTGAGACCATTTGTATATTCTAAAAAAAGACCAAGCAGGTAGATTTGGTAAATTCATTTAGACTAAGGGGGTGGAAGTAACCCAGTCTGAAGCAAAGCAAGAGGAATTTCAATCCCACAGTCACTGCCAGATAAAAACCTGGGGAAAAAATCATTAATCTCATTTGTTTTCATTATAGCAACACTTGTTATCACAACTTTAGTTAAGGAAGTGCCAACATTTATACCAGTGATTATATATCAGCAAAATCATTTCTAAAGAATGAAGCTTCTGGTACTATAAATTCTGTTATTGCTGAAGTCTTTACGAATTGCAGTTGAGTATAGTACATATTCAGAATGCTTGATACAATAAATAATTGTTAGAATAATGCTTGGCAGGCATTGTAAAGTAATATTAACTCCTACATAAAGTACCAACATTTTCATATATGTGATATAATGCTTTATCCTTCAAAGGAAGATATTTTTTTTTACTGACATATTTCTTCCATCTTTATAAGGAGTAAGTATAAAAAAATGTAAATATTTGCCCATTTTTGTTCATCTTTTTAGCAGCTCCTGGGGTGAAATCTCTCTCCGTGGTGGAGATCTCAAGCACAACTGATTGTAAAGAAGTCCTCTGTTAGCAGTGTGCTGTACATGAAACAGAGGCCGAAATTAAGGCTGCATTAATCAGAACATCTCGCAGCAGTGATGCTAGGGAATCTGATGCCTGTGGCCTTCAGTCTATGTGGTAAATGCTGATCTTTAGATAAATTTGAACCAATATTTTCAATATTTCAATATTCAATATTGGAATTTTAATCTTATATAATAAAAGCCTAATATGCTAAGTGTCCGGTTGTCCAGTCGTCCGTTCACCCAATCAAAGAATAATATGGTAATGAGATGCTAAGGCTTCTCAACCACTCGCTATGATGTACACTGACCACCAGGGTGCAGATGCTCCGACCAGTAGGTTAGCTTGCTGCTGGGGTCTGGCTGATCAGGACTGAGTGAAATGGGCCGGACATGCCCTGGAGCCCTCCTGTGGTCCCTCCCTGGCCCCAATCATGTACTCGGCCTGGCCTGCGCCCTCTCACAATCTGGGACTCCTCGGGGGATGTTGAAGAGCTGGTTTCAGCCTGATCCTGCAGGCAAGACTGAGGGACCCCACTTGTGCATGAATTCGTGCACTGGGCCTCTCATATTTCAATAAACACAGTATAGGAAAACAAGTTTTTAAGGTTTAGTAGGGTTTTGCTTTTTTAAAAAAATATATGTATTATGCCTGCACTATTTATGGTATTAGACAATTCTTCCTTGAATAACAGCAATGAGATGCCTGAAGAGAAAGCCCAGAACTGGCTAGTGAAATAATTTCTAAATGGGAGGGCTCAATGCCACATTGTTCACTGAATGCAAGATGAAGGCATACTGTATAATTAGAATTTATTTATTGAGAGCTTTGCCTGTGTCAAGCACTTTACAAATACCATCTTATTTAATATTCACATTAATTCAGCAAAGTAAGATTATTTTCATTTTATAAATGAGACGATTGTGATTCAGAGATATTATGTGAAATGGCCAAGGTCACAGCCCTAGTGAATGGCAGAGTAAAAATTCAAACCCAGAGTAGAAGTAGTTGCAATAATATTTAGTGAGCACCATCCTGTGCCCTGGGACTTGTGGAGACAACTATTTCAGCAATGTGACATAGGTCAAAGAGAACCTCTATATAAGTGTAATCTGAGTGTAAGTAAAATTTAAGAGAAAACCCAAGGAGACAAGCTGGGAACTTCTAAGAGTGGGAAGATGGAAACAAGCATGGAAGAAAAGATTTCTGAGCAAAAAGTAATAAAAAGAGATAGACATAAAATATCAATTCACTTAGTAATAAAAGACAGTTTGCAGCATTCATTTTAATGCAGAGGTTGGTACACCATATATGTGTTAGAAGAAACTATGCAATAATGGGTAAGGCTAGGAGCATTAGCACAAAATAAATGTAGTTGAAAATATTGACAAGTTCAAGACCTAGGCTTTGCACACCAAAGAATACCTGGTAAAAACTCAGCCATGGATACATGGTCTATGATGGAAGAAAACAGCCTGCCCATCAGAGATTGTTAGGGGTCTACACTCAGTCACTACAGTGGAGCAGAAGATGCTGCTGAGTCAGATAGTGAGAGAAGGGAATTCATAACAGAAGCAGGTGTGAAATATGACCTTTGTCATTCTTAGCTAAGAACTCAACCAACCCAGTCTGATGAGAAGGAACTGGGAGTTAGTGTGGCAAAACTGCATCATAATTGACCCATAATATAATTTGAAGTGTATGTATATGTGTATATTTGAATATAAGTAATTTTTTAAAGCTTTACATATAATAACAGTTCACCTTTTTTGGAATGCCCGCCCGGTTTCAACAATCCTAATCTCCAAAATAATCCTGCAAATGAGTATTAATATACACCTTTATATAGAAAAAGAAAAGAAACTAAGACACTCTCTCAAGATCTTCCAGTCCCTGCTTACTGAGCCAAGATTTAAACCTAAGACTTGCAGGCTTCAAAGCCCATGTCATTGCCCCTGTGGCAAGTTGCCTGCACCCCAAGGTTAAGAATCAGCTCCTAGAAAATGGACCTGAGCATCGTCCATGATTGGCTACTTAAACCACCTCTTACTTAAGGAACAAACCTGAGATCTTAGCAAATAATGTCTCAAACTTCCATAATTTCCCTAAAATTTAAAATCAACAAAAAAGTAAAATGACTAAAAATATCATGGCCAATGAACTTTAGAATAAGATCATGTTTAATAATACATAATGGTAAGATGAGTGGTTAGTTAAGCAATTCTTTTTTGTAGAATAATTAATCTAACAAGATGTCTTCCATCTAATAAAATATCTATCATTTCTCATCAATTCTGAGAAAAACGATTTTTCATATTTTACATCTATAAAATCAGAATGCATCTCACAAATGCTGTTAACTGGGTGAAAGTAGTTTATCATTACCTGTGCATGTTGGAACTCAGTTGTTATTTCTACTGACCCAACTGGACAATCACAACCCTTCAATGTCTCAGTCAACAAGCCACTTAAGGTCCACTTTGGAAGGAATATAAAGCATGGTTATTTTCTGAAAATATTCTGTTGACACCTTCTGGTACAATTCAGAAAGTACAGGCATCACAACTTGCAAATAAGGATCAGCTGCCTCAAAAAAAAATTCCAGAGGCAATATTGGAGCACTCTTTTAAGAAATGCTACATCATCTTTAGCACCTTTTCATTTTTAAAAAACTATGTCTACATGTTTACTTAGATACAAAAATAATTAACATTAAAGATAATAACAAAAGGGATTGAGATGTATAAATTTTCAGTTATAAAAACTGTCATGGGATGGACAGTACAGCATAGAGAATGTAGTCAATATTTTAATGAATATGTATGGTATCAAATGGGTACTAGATTTATTGGGGCAATCATTTCATAAGTTATATAAATGTGTAATCACTTTACTGTACACCTGAAACTAATATAACATTGCATGTAATCTGTAACTTAAAAAATTTAATGAAAATAAAAAGATCATAGAAAACAAAAATACTAATAATACTTTAAGTGATTTGCCTAAGAGGCACTCATGCACCACAAATTTGCCATTACATATAAATTGTAAAACAAGTGGAATTGTTTCATATCTGTCACAGTAATATAAAATACTAGAGGCCCAATGCATGAAGATTCGTGCAAGAATGGGCCTTCCTTCCCCTGGCTGCCAGCACTGCCTTCGCTCTGGCCGGAGCCGCTTTTCTGCCTTCCCATGCTGCCCAGAGGCCCAGAGCGGCTGGGGTGGTGCAGAATGCCTGCATCATCACCGTGACGATGCAAGCATCCCACCCTGCCCCCAGCCACTCAGCGGCTGTGTATGCAAATTAACCCGCCATCTTTGTTAGGTTAATTTGCATACTCACTCCTGACTGGCTAGTGGGCATCGCGAAGGTACAGTCAATTTGCATATTTCTCTTTCATTAGTGTAGATTTCCTTGGGGTTCAGATAGACATAGTTTCATATTATTAATGCAACTAATAAATTAGTAGACCTTCAATGGTCATCTAAAAAAAACAGAGTTGTTACCTTATCAATGGTGAGTCTGGCAGATGATACGTAATTATTAATAATTCTTTGTACTTCTGAGCATTCATTTATTTAATCTGTTTATAATTAGTTTGAGCATTTCTAAAGAGTAATGACAAAACCTTTTTTTAAACATAAAAATGTGTTTGGGATTGTTTATAATGATTATGGCACTTCTATGCCTAATTGGGACAAACATTTGATAGAATCTACCCATTCTCTCTGAAACCTGTATTTAATCATGGAAACTTTATTTTGTTCTCATTAATTAAATAATTGGACTCATTAAGTAGTGTATCAGAGAAGAACAAGATTTCTAATTGTGTTTATAATGAAAAACATGAGCTAATAAACAAAATGTGAAAACAGTCTATTAAAATGATTTAAAACTTATGGAATAGAATATGCTATACCAGGTACATAAGAATATATTTGTACACATTAAAAAAATAAAAGAAAGAAAGAAAAAATAAATGCTACATCATTAATGCAATGACCTAGCAGATGTCAATGAGTAGAAATATCAGTGACACCAACAGCTCTGAGCCAACAGTGATTCCAAAGAACAAGAGTCTGGATGTGAACAATTTCAGGAATGCCTTAATCACGTCTACTTTCTTTTCCTTTTGATGTTTACACAAGACTAAAGTGTGGTTTTACAAAATATGTTTAATTTAAAGAAATCTTTCAAAATGTATAAAATAAATTCATAACTGATAAGCATAATATCTTAGTTGTATGAGTATATGTGTGTGAAGAAGCTAATGGCAGTTTTTAATTGACACTGTCTTCAATTTTTTTTAATTTGTGAATTTTTCCATATGTTTAAAATATTATTTGTCTTATTTTCTTTTTTGTATGTGTGTATGTGGCTATATTTTTTCAAGCATTGTTTCAGAAATGTTGAACTTCTTAAAAAGAGACATTACCATTATTTTTGGAAGATTTTTAATTATGTGTTTAGAGAAAATATTTTACTGAGTCCTGAATAGGGTTACCAAGCCATGTGGCTTCATTATAGCTCACATTGTACAATATTCATAGAACACCTATCATGTACTAGAAGATGCTACGTGGAATGTCAAGAAAATCTTCACTTTTAAAAAAGCTTACATTTCAATCTATGTCCAAAGAGTGGTATATCCATTTTATGTTGTGGATTTGCCTCATTACATAATCTATAATAATGGAAAGAATTGCTACAAATATATAGTATATATAAGTATACACTATTTCTGTTCAAAGCCATAGATGTATTCCTCTTAGGAGATTGGGAGCCAGTTTCCAATTCTGAAATTTGAAATAAGATGGAAAGTGTGAGAGTGCAGGAAGAGAAGTCTACAGAGACAAAGAAGAATTGGATGTATTTAGGTGTATTGGGGGGAAAAACTAATGTGTACATGTTCCCAACCTTGTCCATGCTTCTTCTACCACATGGACTACAAACATTTTCTCTTTGCTATTCATCTCCCCATTCCCCACCCCACCTAGGAGTTGTTATTGTTGTTTTTGAACCAACCTATTCTAGATTTTTATGAGGCCTAATGGATTAAATAGAGCAAGACACAGAATTAGACAGTGGGTGCAGGGAGAAGGGAAGAAGAGAGAAGAATTTCACCAAACTGGGCTCGGGGAAGGAGTCTTCAAAGCAGTCATGAGGTGTCAGAGTCGGGCGGGTAAGAAGAAACATATTTTATTAAATTAGCTGGATTTTACAATTGAAATCAACATGAAAAATTAAAACGTCACGTAGAGAAAGTGTACAATAAGAAAGTCACACAATTGTCTGGATTTGTATCTAGCCCTCTCTTTTTTAATTGTTGTATCCATAATATTTCATTGGCCTAAATGAGGATGGAAAGAAAACAAGAGGAAAGGAGACCAAAGACACGACGTAATGTCTACTCCCCTAAACCCACAGTGTATGTGACATATGTTAGCTTGGGTTACAAATTAAAAGTAACAGCCAACTTCCGCCTTCTGTTCTTTCAGTTGCTACCTAAAATCAACCAAAATTATCAAATAGAAAGCTTCTTTTAAAAATAGGTAAAGCCCAGTTGGCATGGCTCAATGGTTGAGCATTGCTAACCTATAAACCAGGAGGTCACATTTCAATTCCTGGTCAGGGCACACGCCCCGGTTGCGGGCTCGATCCTCAATGTGGGGCATGCAGGAGGCAGCCAATTAATGATTCTCTCTCATCACTGATGCTTCTATCTCTCTCTTTCCTTCTCCCTTCCTCTATGAAATCAATAAAAATAAATAAGTAAAATGAATAAAAAGGTAGGTTAAAAAAGGTAAATGAACAACTAAATCAAGCAATCCTGTTTTGGCTAGTAGCTAGGAAGGGTATAGAGATAAGGCAATAGGTAGAAGGGTGGTAGTTATAAATGTGAGAAAAGGGAAAATTAACTACAAATATTATGTTCTAAATCAAAACATAATTTAAAATGCAGAGAAGAGGATAAGGCCTGGGTTTTGCTAAATAAATAAATTTTTTATTATTTAGAAAAGAAACATATAGAGTAGCTTCTGCAGGAATATATAGGACATAACATGCACACACATCAAAACATTCTAGTTTCAATTCACTACAGTCAGCTAACTTGGCCACAAGCCCAATGGATACTGACATTGGTGTTCATTGAGATGATTTATTGTTGAGTTTGAGACTCAGATGTACATTGGACAATCCCAGGATGCATATCAAAGTAGAATGATTACCCAATGAAAAGATACAGGCCTAATTTCACTTTATAAAGTAGATATGCCATAATCTACGATGAAGAAAAAGACTCACACACACGTTAAAAATATAAAAATGAATGGTTTAGAGATTAATTTTCAACTTTCACCAAAACTCTTGGGAATACTAGAAAATGACTTGGAGGTATGCCCAATTACCAGGTTACATACATACTTTTGCTGCATTTCAGCTCTCTTCCCCAAGGTATTAATTGAGATTATAGGATACACAGAGCAAAACTTGAAGACTCAGCTTTTTATCTTCCTAAGCATCTAAAGACATAATTTGTTTTTTTAATAAGTTTTTATGTGTATGATGCATATATATATATATATGTTTCAAGTAAGTTTTTATGTGTATGTATACACACACACACACACACACACACACACACACACACACGCGGCGCTGGCAGGGGAGGGCAGTTGGGGGTGAAAAGGCCAGCAGAAGGGGGCAGTTGGGGGCAAGCAAGCTGGCAGGCAGAGTGATTAAGGGCGATCGGGCAGGCAGGCAGGTGAGCGGTTAGGAGCCAGTGGTCCCGGATTGCAAGAGGGGTGTCCAACTGCCAGTTTAGGCCCGATACCACAGGGGTCCCAGATTGGAGAGGGTGCAGGACGGGCTGAGGGACACCCCCCATGCATGAATTTCATGCATTGGGCCACTAGTATATATATAAAAGCCTAAGCAACCAAACGACCAAACAACTGGTCGACTGGTCACTATAACACGCACTGACCACCAGGGGGCAGACACTCAAGGCAGAGCTTCCCCCTGGTTGTCAATGCACTCCCACAGCGGGAGTGCTGCTCAGCTGACCAACCTGCCCAGAGGCCCACCAGCCTGGCGGCAGCCACTCACTCCCTCAGTAGTCCTGCAGGTCCAATCTCCAGAGAACGGACCAGGCTACCGGCACAATCCCAAGAGTGCCGCTGGCCTCCTGGAAGTTGGCTCCAGACACTGTGGCTGCTTCCCCTCCCTAGACACTCCACAAGGAAGAAACGATATAAAAGTGGCTACCAAGTGGCTCCCGACAACAGGCATGGATGTCAGCGGGACGGATCTGGATTCCAGGCCAGCAAGGGTGTCCCACCACCCACCTGGAGGGCTGATCATGTCCTGGCCTCCCCCACCCTCCTCAGGACGGGCGCCAGATGCAGGGCTCACAGCTGGCAAGTGCTGCTGTGGTGGTGTGAGCCTTTCCCGATCAGGACTGACTGGGCGCGTGCCCATAGCAGGTGCAGTTGGGCCAGGATGAGCGCAAGCGGCAGGCAGGAGCAGCAGGAGGCGTTGGACTGCCAGTTTCAGCCCAATCCCCACAGGCCATGCCGAGGGACCCCCCCTGTGCACGAATTCGTGCTCCAGGCCTCTAGTATAGATAGATAGATAGATAGATAGAGATAGATACAGATATAGATAGAGATAGATACAGATATAGATATAGATAGATATATTTACATGAATATAGGTTGTACCTATCCTTTTTTATCCTAATAACCAAAATTTAATGAACCAACCTGTTGTGGACTAACAAATTTAGGCCTTGAATACTCCACACACTGGTTTCAGTACTTCTTGAAATTCAATCAAAATTTCAGATTAGCCTTAATTTTATAAAAATACAGTTGCTATTTTCCTTTGCCTTTGGCCTCTGGTGATAAAAATGCAAAGAATCAACGCATTGGTTCGTATTACTCACTTTCAAAATTATATTTCAGTTACAGTAATAGAAAAGCTTCTTTTTATACTGGCATGTATTCCAGTTTTCAAAAGCAAATACATAAAGAACAGGCTTCAAAAATGAAAAGATAATCTAAGCTAAAATAAATAAGTCTTTTCTAGAACCTAAGTAATAATTGCACTGTAAGTTATATCAGCCTCGGTGTCAGTACTCTGGCAAAAACATCCATTTATCAGGCTAAGCAAGTAATTCCATGTTCTGTGAATGGCAGAATGAGACCAACTTCGGCTGATTTATGAAGTGATTTTTTTTTCTTCAACTGAATGATTGAGACAGAGGACCTGCAGGAATGACAGTTCATCTTTTCTACCCAAGTGCCAATTCTTTTTATTACTTTTGTTTTGTTTCTAATGCAGACATTGTCGGTTCATTTACCATCTGCCAATGTAAATAAGAGCATTTAACTCTGGGCTACTCACAATGAATTGCCCAAAGAAAGTAATCTAATAGCTTTATCCCTCTTACGTGCTGCTTTAGAGTGTCATGGAGGGGGAAAGTTTCTGGCTTGGAAGCCAGCAGGGAACATATCTTTATTCATCTTTGTATATTCTGTTAAGTCTAGCAAGTCCCTAGGATGTCGGAAGCACTAAAAAGAAATTGTAGTCAAGTTAAACCGGCCTCTAACCCTGCTGGAGAGACAGGGAAAGTGTGATAGGAACAGTTTGGAGCCAGAGTCTGGCAATCCTGATGCTGCCATTTACAAGCTGAACAGACCAAGGGCAAACTTTGTATCCTCTCTGAGACTCAGTTTACTCATCTACCAAATAGTAATAACCAAGCTCTGTCTTTCAGGGTTGAAATGGGGATTAAATGATACAAATGATACAGTGTGTGTATGTTGCCAATTATCAAAGTAAGGAGCATGAGTCAGACTATCTCTTCATAGATTTAGGCAAAAAAAGAAGATTCTGAAAAACTGACACTGTCTTTCCCTCTTGCCCAACATTTCTATAGGCAAAAGGATTTTCAGTGTTGCTTTTCAAAGGTGCATGCATATCCAACATGCATGTGAACACACAGACACACACACACACACACACACACACACACACACACACACCAATCTCGAAGGCAACCTGAAACCAGAAGGAAATGAAAAGCAGTCATGGACAAAGTTGATCTGTCCATTTGTCCTGGCAACAAACACAGGCCTCTTTGTATTTTTGTTGACAGTTTTTTGTTCTTGCTTCTTCTCACCCTCCCTCTCTGCATCAACTGGGAGAACCACTTCAACCCCGCCCCTCCCCCCCAGCTCTGCCATCTCAGTGCTTGCCCAATTAGCGTTGCTGCCGAATAAGGACTCCCCAAAATGTTAAGGCTCTGGACATCAGCGCTAATTGCCTAGTTCTCAAAGTGTCACCCCAGTGCCCCAGCGTCCCAGTGTATCAGTACAGTGGGGTCACAGCAGCCTCAAATAAAAAAGCATAGATCATAATATTTTCGTGAATTTATAAGGCAAAATAGTGAATGTTAAAGAAAACTCAAGCAAACTGGGATTGGGCAGGACCCTAGGCTAAGTCCTCAAGGCCTCCATTTCCCAACTCCTGAGTACACTTTCCTTGGACATTCAGAATAATATGCAGACAATGACAGAGAAGCATTGCCTAATGGATTTCCTTAGATATTTTCTTAGAGAACACATTTAGTGAAGATGACAAAGAATAAGTAAAAGATGATCACCAGTAGGGAGCTTTACCACGGAAGAATCAAACGAGGAACAGAAGTAGAGACTATGGGATGGGAATGGGGGCAAGAACAGGGATAAGAAAAGGGGTACAGGGTTCTGTTTTAGACAGGGTTGTTGGAGAAAGGTGTCCCTGTGAAGATGGCATTTTAAGCAGAGACCTTGTATTCGTTTCCTATGCTCCTGTGATAAATAACCACAGATGTAGTGGAGTCGAACCACACAAATATATTGTCTTACAAATTTATTATCTGGAGATCAGAAGTCTAAATGAGTCTTGTGCAACTAAAATCATGATGATTGCCTAGCTGTGTTCCTTTGGAGGCTCAGGGGAAAATCCAGTCCTCGCCTTTGCCAACTTCTAGAGGCTGCCCACGTTCCTTGGCTGTGGCTGCCTTTCCCTTCATCTTCAAAGCCAGCGATCATAACACCTCTGCTTCCCTCCTCACATTTCATTCTCTGACCCCTCTCCTCCCCTTTCACTTATTATTACACTGTGATTCACGGGGCCCTCCCAGATAATCCACCATAATCACCCATCTCAAGATCCTTAACTTAATTACATCTGCAAAGTTCCTTTTGCCATGGAAGGTAACACAGTCACAGTTGCTAGGGATTAGGACTTGGACATCTTTGGGAGGTGGCTGTTATCTGTTCATCACACATTTGAAGGATCACAAATGGAAAAACAGTGTTTTAGTCTAAGTGTCTAGAGTAAGAAAGAACTTGGCAAGTTCAAGTAACTGAAGGAAGATAAGCACTGCAGACTCAGAATGCAAGAGGAAGAATGGTATAAAACGAGACGAGCAGCCAGACAAGGACTGAGTCACACAAGACCTTGTGGGCTATGGTAAGGAATTTGGGTTTATTCTGTTACAGTTGGGAGCACTGGAGGCTTGTAAGCAGCAGAACCAAATAACCCAGTTTATGTAATAGTTGAATCAGTCTGGTCATTAATTAATGCAATGTACAGTCTAGCAGGGAAGATAGACTTTGATCAAATACTCCCTCATATACAGATAAAATTATGTTAGTTATAAGTGCTATGAATATGGCTCTTTGAAAAAAGTTCTGAGAAGAGAAAATGCCTGGGAGGCAAGAGTGATAAAGTAGAAAAATCACCCTGCTTCAGGCAAGTAAGAGACTCTGATCTTTGTCTCAGCTCTGCAATTGACCTTGGACAGACACTTAGGCATCCCCAGGCTTTGTTTTTCTCACGTGTAAAATGAGAGGGTTGGCTCAAGTGGTCCCTTTAGGATCCCACAGCTTCTGAAGTTACTGAGACACCAGGATATCAAATGGAGTTCATCCCCTATGTTTCTACATAAATAGAAACATAAGCAAGAAATAACTCTGCACAATAGATAACCAGGCTCTTGACACAGAGATTACATAAATAAATTCATACAAACAAGAGATATATTCTGCAGCCCTTTCAAAACATCAGCATTTTTATTAAGATGATCGCAAGTTGCACTGAAATATAATTGTAAAATAGGGGGAAAAACTCATAGACACAAACAACAGCATGATGGTTACCAGAGGGGAAGAGGATTGCGAGAAGGTAGAAGAGAGTACAGGGGGTCAAATACTATATATGGTGATGCAAGGAGATTTGACTTTGGGTGGTGAACACATGGTGCAATATACAGATGCTGTATTATAGAATTGTAAACTTAAAATTTATATCATCTTATTTACCAGCTAGAGGCCTGGTGCACAAAATTCATGCACAGGGGGAGGGGGGAGGACGGTCCCCTCAGCCTGGCCTGCACCTTTGGGGGATGTCCAACTGCTGATTTAGGCCCAATCTAATCAGGCCTAAACCAGCAGTTGGACATCCCTCTTGCAATCCAGGACAACTGGTTCCTAACTGCTGGCCTGCATGCCTGCCTGATTGCCCCTAACCACTCGCCTGCCTGCCTCATCACCCCTAACCGCCTCTGCCTGCCTGCCTAATTGCCCCTAACCACTCACCTGCCTGCCTGCCTGATCATCCCTAACTACCTCTGCCTTGGCCCCCACCACCACAGCTTCATCCAAAAGGACGTCCGGAATGACATCCGGAAGATCGTTCAGCTCTCTGGTCTAATTAGCATATTATGCTTTTATTATTATAGGTGTCACCCAATAATTTTTTTCTTTATTGATTAAGGTATTACATGTGTGTCCTTATCTCCTCATTGCCCCCCACGCCCTCCTACTCATGCCCTCACCCCCCTTGTGTCTGTGTCCATTGGTTAGGCTTATATGCATGCATACAAGTCCTTTGGTTAAATTTAATTTAAAAATTTGAAGTATATTTGCATTGTTATACAACCATCATCACTGCTGTCTAGTTCCAGAACATTTTTATCACCTGAAACAGAAACTCTTTAGGCAGTTGCTCCCCATTCCCTCTTCCCCCTAAATTTGTGTCAATCACAAATCTGCTTTCTGTCACTATGGGTTTGCCAATTCCGGACATTTCATATAAATGGAATCAGATAATAAAAATTTAAGAAACATTTAAAATGCAAAAAAAAAATACAAACATCTACCTTCCCCAAAATTTGGATTTACTAAAATCCATCTATTTCCTTTTCTTCCCTCTCCCCACTTTATTAATTGTACAAATAAAGGGCAGACAAAACATTTGCTTCAAGTATGCAAATTTTTAAAATAATAATTAATATTATACACTTCCTTTGTGTCCCATTGTAATAAAATCTGTTGTTTCATCAGTCTCATTAGAGTAGGTTTTGACCTATAGTGGAAAACCACTCACATGGGCAAGCTCATCTGTGAAATGAGAGGACTCAGGGGGATGATTGCCACTGTTTCTCCTCTGTGAATATTATATGATTCTCCATGGAAATGATCATAATAGGTGCATTGTCATTTCACACAAAGGGTAGGACCTCATCAGCAGGCTGAAAGCCGGGAAACAGGATGTGCCTAAATATCTCAGTGCTATAAAAAAAAGTCTTTTTATGGTTAGTGATGTGTTTTCCTAATCATGGTAAAATTTTAAGAAGGAACTTAGAGGTCTCACTGTCTTTTTCCTTATCAAAGGCAGGATCTAGAAAAATACTATCAATGGGCATCTTGCTATAGCTTTTCTACTATTAACAGTAAAAAAAATATGTAAGTTGCTGAAAGCATAGTCAGTGCAGATGTTACCACCCAACCGGGTTTTCCACAAATTATATTGCTGGCGTGTTAAAAGACAGCAAAAGAATTTGATTTTGCTTAGATAAGTATTATGTTTTTAATTTGGGACCATTATGTGGATCTTATTTTTAAAATATGTTCATCCTAAAATTAAGGCCTTTAAAAAATGTAGAATGAATACTGGATTCCAGGATTGAGTTCTATATATTCCACATACTTTTACAGTTGCCAAGGTGTCAGACCATTTTGCCAAAGGTTTCCTTAATTTTTATTTACTATTTCCACAATAAAGGCAACAAGCAATTGAATTAATGAGTTAAGTGAATAGATAAATTAAATATCCAATTCATATATTTCTAGAAGAACGCAAAAAAGCAGCCCATTGGACCAATTTTATTGATTTTTCCTTACTCTTGTTTATTCCATATTATTACATAAAACAAACAGCAAACCAAGCAATTGCAATCTTCTGCTATTGACCAAAAAAAGCATACTTCATAGGAAAGAATGTGTTGAAGACAGAAATTAATGTACTTGTCAGTGTGGCAAAATATTTACAGATGATGATATTTTAATAATCAGGAGGGAGATTCGAGTTTCTTTCTGATCTGGATTATTTTCTTTCCTTCTTAGCTGCCACTGGGATACCTATGACCTGAAGGCAGCCCTGAGCATGGCACTAAGTGCTGACATAGGCGCTCATCTGATTCTGAAAACAAGCTGCAGCTACCAGTGATCCATTGGTTATGACTCTGCTCCTTCACCATCAGCCCAAGCATTGACCTAGTTAAATATATTTTGATCTGATCAATTCTCCTGAAGGCCCAAAAAACTGTATAACAAACTCTGTCTGCCCAACAAGGGTTAACTTATACTTCTCTTTGTGTTTTTAAACATTACGTGTTAGCCCAGCTGGCCAGCGTGGTTCAGTGGTTGAGCTTCGACCTATGAACGAGGAGGTCACAGTTTGATTCCCAGTCAGAACACATGCCCGGGTCGTGGGCTCAATCTCCAGTGTAGGGCATGCAGGAAGCAGCCAAATGGTTCTCTCTTGTCCTTGATGTTTTTTATCTCTCTCTCACCCTCCCTGCCTCTCTGAAATCCATAAAAATATATTTTAAAAATAAAATAAACATTATGTGTTTGTATTTTTACATTAATTGGCCATGACTAATGTAATTTTGTTAGAGTCTAACTAAAATGTTAAGTCACATCAATTAAAAATGTATAATATAATATTCCATTTTAAGAAATGCCACCCTCTAAGCATGAATGTCTTCAGATTATCATCAATAAAACACCAATGAAGATGCTTAAATGTAAATCTTTGACCACATTTGTAATTTTCTTCAGGATAGAACTTTGAAAAAGAATTCTTTCAAATTGAGAGACAATAAAAATGTTCTCATCTAATTAGAATTTTCTTTCTTATTAGAGATTGTTTTGTATATGTTCCTTGCTGTATGTATTTCTTCTATGAAATCTATCTATGTCCTTTGTTTATTTCTTTAAGTCTTAAATTTTTAATATTTCATTCAACCGCATGTGTAATATGCAATTAAAAGTACATTTTGGAAAAAGTTTAAAATGTAGCACCCATCATTCATTTATTTCTGTAAAGCTTCCTCTTAAAGTTATTTTTTAAATATCCATGATTTTCATTAAAATGCCATTTCAAGAATCAGACGGTCTATGCCCAAAGGTTGTGTTAGACTGCCACCTAGTATTTCAATGTGGAGCTGCCCAAAACATTTACCAAAGGTTTACCCATATTCATAACATGCAGACTACAGTAAACATAAAAATGTCACCTTATGTCATGAATCCAGAAAGGCTAAAGACTAATGTTAATGAATGCAAAAACCAAAGCTCTCCATTGACCCAGAAACAAGATAGGCTATACATACCCTCTATATTTAACACTTGTCACTATTTACCTTAGCTGCAATGAAAAGATCACCACTATGAAAGTCAAGAAAGTTTGGGTTTTTATTCTTAGTGTACTGGAGTACTGGTAACAGATATAATTTTTCTCTCAAAAATTGCTGAGTCTCTTCAGGTCTCAACTTTTCTATAATACAAGCAAAGACGAAGGAAAGCTCTCCCCTCCCTCACCGTCCGTCCTCTGTAGTGTGTGCATATTAGCAGTGCATCCTGAGAACTGTGGGTTTCTGGGGCTATAGTAGCTGTGTAAGGTCAGATTCAGCACAGATCCCAAGCTTGGCTTCTTCCTGGTCACCTTTTCTTTCTCCCTGCCCCTCCTCCACATAGATGGAAGGCACTTCTCAGGTGGAAATGCTTGACTGCATGGCTGTGGTCTAATGGAGAGCTTTGGGGGAAAGGAAGGCAAGTGGTAGGAGAAGTAAAGATTTCACAATTGGCCTGCATACAATGACACTGACAACACCCATAGAGTCCTATCATCACAGTGTCCACTGCCCATATTGGACATGGACTACTTATTCCTGACAACTTCCTGATCTTCCTAAATTTCTCTCCAGACCCTTCCCACCTTCCTCATGTGCTCTTCTTTCCATAGGCTGTAAATATTCTCCAAAACAGTCTCAAAAATTTGTTCTTCTTTCTTCATACTTTTGCCCTGAAAGAAATTACTAATTTACACATCTTAAACTCTATGGTTTGAGTAAACAATCTTTAACTGCTAAACAAAACTCTCACTTGAGTGCCAGTCATGTATGTTCAGCTGCCTGCTGGAATTTCTGATGTCCCACCAAATGTGCCTAGCACATCACATTTGGGATGGAAGCTTCATGAGAGCCAAGACCTCGTCATATTTACTGCTATATTTTTGAGGCACTCAATACAAATTATTGAATAAATACATTCTAAGCTTATTTCTTTATTCTCATTTTTATTTATGTCCTAGACCCAATCTTACTTTCTATTCTCCTTTTTAGATCTTATCTATCCATCAAATTCTAACTTCTCCAAAAATGTCATTTTCAAATATTCCAATCAGACTGTCCCTCTTCAAGACTTCCCTAATAGTCTCCTAGCTACTATGGGATCAACTCAAACACCCAATCACACAGCCACTTCAAATGTTTCTTGTGTATATATGTCTAACCAGAATGTACACAGCACAGCCTGTGTTTTACACTTTTGGAGTATTTCTCCAAGTTTGACTGCATGCTGGTGAGGGTATTCATTCTATAAGAAAAGACAGACCTTCCATAAGAGTTGCAGAGAAAGCCTATAAAAAATAAAACTTAGAAAGTGGTTTGGGCAAATCTCATTCCAAGAAGACTCTCCAGTGAATGGACTTTGGGTGGGTTCTATAGCAAGTTGGCATATGCTTTCCTATTATAATTGAATAAATGCATGTTATTTAATTTTTATAATGTAATCACATCATTTCCCAGTTATGTTTTGCATTTTAATATTATTATATAGTCTCATTGAGATTACTTTACAATAATTTCTTATCATAGAATGAAATTTGCATCTAAAGCTATGTTTGGAAACTCCATATTATGTTCTTGCAGTAGTAAGAATCAGTTTGAATTAACTTAACTTGGGACACATGAGCTCCTAGCTTCCACTTTGGTTTTTCAATGAGATCTTATGTTTGAATTGGAAAGTAGGGCTAATCTCAATGATGGTGGGGTAAGAAGGATTTATTTTAGTGGTTCTGATTTTATTATCATGTCAAGGAGATTTGGAAGTCCCAGCATGTGCTACCGTTTCTGCCCATTCTTACTCTGTGTGCTGCCCACATCCCAAACATGCCAAGAGGCCAATGCACCGATCTTGATAAAATGCCTGGAAATACCCTAAAGAATTACACAAAGTAATAATTCATATCATAGACACAGTATAAGCTGCAAAAAGTTTCAAGCCTTAGGTTAAACCCTCCTCCCATATCACTTATCTAACTTTATTATGGTCTTTCATTCTTTTTTTCATTTTCAAGGTGGCTTTTAGCATAAAATATTCACACCCCTTTACAATATTAAATATGCATATATGCATAACCCATGAACACAGACAATAGTGTGGTGAAGGCCTAAGGAGGGGGCAGGGATGGAGAGGAGCGGGTCAATAGGAGGAAAAGGGGGAACATGTAATACTTTCAACAATAAAGATAAATTAAAAAGAAAGAGAATTGTCATTAGTATTTAATACAAATAGTTGCTAAAAAATGAAGTGTAGGGTTAAGTCTGAATTCTCTGCCTACCCATAGGTCACACAGGCCCAAAATGAAGCAAATATTGGGGAAATAAATTGAGCCATGTGACCTTAATTTGCAATGGGTTTGATTTATATCAAAGCCAAATGTAGTGTTTCCCTTACTAAACACTTACATGGGAAGGAGAGAATTAAAATATGATTTTTTTCCTTCTGGACTCAGAACTTAAATTCAGCAAGGAAAATGAAGTCAGTCATTCGAAGACTAGAAAAATTTTCCTTCTAAGCTTCTTAACTCAAATTCAAATTTTGTAAAGTTCTGACAAATCACTCGTCTAATTACAACACCCGTAATTATAAACTGGCCGGACTGGTTCAGGTTTCTTCAAGTCGGGTTGAGAATGTGCTTTTCTGTTTGGTTATCATCCATTTATCAAGTTGTATTGCTCATTATAAACCTCAGAAGCATGTTAAATAATAGGGGTGGGGTATTTCCTGAGCAGTAGGAGTTAACTGTTTCTCTCCTTGGCTTAGAACAACCTTCTCTCTGGCTTCCTACGTGGCCGAGAAACCTTCAGCATTGTGGCAACAGCTCTCTCCTGATTCATCACCTCACCCAAGGTGCCCCTGCCTGTACTTGCAGTTTGAGCAGTGACCTGGTGGATCTGCTCTAGATTGGCTCGCTTGTCTTGATGTTATATGTATACTTGATGGGTATTTTTCCCTTGGCAATGACATTTTTTAAAGTTAAGCTAGTGGAGTACCAGGGACAGAAGGCTAAATGTTAAACTTCCATTTGCATATTTTCTATCAGAAATATGAATATGACAGAGCTGCCTAATAATCTATATATAAAAGCCTAAGAAACCAACCGACCAGCTGACTGGCTGACCTGCCAAACGGCCGGTAGCTATGACACACACTGACCACCGGGGGCAGATGCTCAATGTAGGAGCTGCTGAGCTACAGCAACTTTACAGAGTGCCCTCTTGCACTCCGGGACCTCTCCGGGGATGTCGGACTGTTGGTTTTGGCCAGATCCCTGCAGGCCAGGCTGAGGGACCCCACAGATTCATGCACCGGGCCTCTAGTGTGGGAATAATTACAAAACATTGGAAGGTAAGTATAGAGGGAAAATTGTTCAACTAAACGGAAAGAGAGGTTAAATTTAGTGTTTTCAAAGAGTAAGAAACTGCAGCTTGATTTGTAAATGGGTATATTTGTTTGTTTGTTTATTTTTGTTTGTTTGATGAGTTGGCTAAACTACTACTCTCCTAGGCAAAGAGCGTGGAAAGGACTAATAGAACTTGCAAAGGCATCTGAGTTTACATTTTAATCTGTACGCCTAGAAGAATTTGGATAATCTGATTTCTTATATGCTCTTTTTCCAAAGGGTGTAATCAAAATGAACATCATTACCATTTACAAAAATTATTTAGAGACTCTATAAATTTTAATTAAGAATAAACTACAGAACTCTTAACTCCTCGGAGCACTCCTATCAGGTGGGGCAAAAATGAAAACTCATAAACAAGTAAGGACAAACTTCAAAACAAGGAGACCTAAGAGATAGATTATAAGTCACGGTATGAGAAATAACAGGTATAACTTCCCCATCTTCTAATTCAGGGCTCAGTGAGTTCAGCAAGAACCACTTTGAAGAGTTTTACCAGCGCCACTAAGAGAGTCTAACATGCTCCTTTTACAAAAGTGCCCACTTGATCTGTGCTTGTTGAAGACCCATCCACTTTTGAGATGCAGTGATATGATCAGCATGAGAAATGGGGGAAATCCTCTCTGTTCTCTGCCTGAGACTTGGAACTACTACCTAAGAATGATCTCCAGAGAGGAAAGAAAAGAAAAGAGAAAAAAAGGCTAGACATCTGAATTAACTAGCAGTATCTCCTCTGAAATTCTTGCCTAGAAGACTCTTTCCAAGGACAAACATTGTTAAAAATCAAGAAGAGATTACTGAGAAAAGCAAGTTAAGTGATGTAGCCCAAGGTCATTTTCTATCTATGCATGTTTTCTCTTTTTCAGATATTAAAAGCTTACACAAACATGAAAAGGGCTCAAGAGACAAAATTTGTTTGCCTCAAAGCACAAACATTTTAGGCCTGGCTGGTGTGGCTCAGTTGGTTACAAGTTGTCCCCTGCACCAAAAGGTCACCAGTGGTTGGATTCCTGGTCAGGGCACATGCCCAGATTGCAGGCTCGATCCCCAGTAGTGGGTATGCAAGAGGCAGCCGATCCATGCTTCTCTCTCACACTGATATTTCTTTATCTCTCTCTCCTATCAATAAAAACATAGTTTTAAAAAAACACCACACAAACATCTTAACTGACATTTTAAAATGGATTTGATTTGCTAAACTTACAAAGGCTAACCAGTAAATTTCAGCTCTGACAGAAAGCCTGGCTCTCATGGAAGTAGACAACACCCACACCTGTATGCAGCAATGATGGGAAGACAGAGACAGAAAAAGATGCTCAAAGGGTGTCATTAGTTAAGGTGGGTCAGTGTTAGCATGTGAGTGACAACAGAGGGCTGGCCAATGAAACCAGAACAGTGACAAGATTCAGAAAGGCAAAAGTAGCAGCCAGCAAAGAAAAAGATAACATTGAAAGCAGATGTGTGACTTATACATAAAACATGCCATCATTCCCCCAATCACACCTCAGGGTCTGCAAGAGAATATGAGGAAAGAGAAAGACTGTAGTTTCAACGTGGAGTTTATGGCCATCTCTACCTCTCCCATTGTGTTGTTTTTTCCTACTATGGAATTGTCCAAATCACTGCTTCCATGTCCTTGCTTCCCATTCTCAATTCTCCTCTCCTATCAGGCTTTCCCCATCCACTGAAACTGCTCTTGTCTACGCCAATAATGAGTCAAATCCCATCCTCTATTCTCAGTCTTCCCTCCAGGGCACATGCTCACTTCAAAAATTAACTCATTCAGTTCCATAGACTTTAAATATACTGACGGTTCCCCAGTTAAATTCTTCATCCTCAAATTCTTCCCTGAGCTACAGATTTGTCTATCAAAATGCCTATCTGACATCTCCAGTTGGAAGTTGAATGAGCATCTCAAAGTTAATACATCTAAAACCAAACCCACCACCACCCACACCCCCAAAACTTCCTCCCTGCAGTATTTCCCATCTCAGAGTCTACCAATGGAGATAGATGCTTCTTTTTATTTCACACCTCACATCAGCAAATCTATCAGCTCTACCTACTTCTCACCACTTTCATTGCTACCATCCAAACCCAAGCCACCATATTGTAATAGCTTTCCAACTGGTCTCCCCATGTCCACCTTTCATCTTACTACTGATTGTTTCCCCCATAGCAGTCTGAATAATCCTCTTGAATAATGATTCAAATCATGTCACTTCTTTGCTCAAAACCCATCATTCATGATGCAATTCAAAATTTTTATTTTTGCCTACAAGCAGTACAAGATATATGACCCCCATCTACTTTTCCAATATAATTTCCTGTTAACTTTCCACTGAGCTCCATCCACACTGGCCTCCTTACTAATTAAAAGTAATCCAAGCACACATTTAATTCAGGACATTGAATTCACTGTTCCTGAAACTGAGATACTCTCTTCTCAAATCTCTGTGTACCTTTCTCCCTTGCAGAACTTTTAAGGCTCCGGTTTACCACCTCTTCAGAAAGGTCTTCCCTCAATCTCTGTGGAACAGCACACCTCCCATCCTCCCTCTGCCCTATTTCCTTCCTAGTATCTTTACCATCTGACACATTAAATATCTATTCATCTGTGATAGTAATTCTTCAACTGGAATATACCCTTACTAAGGGCACAGAATTCCTTGTTGTATCCTCAACACCTAAAACCATACCTGCTCAACAAAACTTCTCAGTAAATAGTTGTTGTTTGTTGAATGAAGGCTACTGATACAGCTGATAATCTATAATAATAAAATTGTAATATGCTAATTAGACCGGACTTCCTTCTAGACATCCTTCCGTCCTTCCAGGCGAAGCTGAGGATGCGAGAGAAGGCCAGGTCCCGGGTGCCAGAGGGAACCCAGGGTCCCAGGTGCCAGATGGAAGCCAGTGCTGGAAGCCGAGGGAAGGAAGGTCTACTCTTGCATGAATTTCGTGCATGGGGCCTCTAGTAAACTAATAAAATTGATCCTATTTTAACAAAGCATTTAGGTGACCTCAGCTAGGATTCGCAAATTGAAGGAGCCTTACCGATATTCATAGTATTCTCATAGAGAGGAGGAAATTGGCTCCAGGGAGATAGAAAAGTACATTTGGTAGGATTAGAGAGATGGAAAATGTTCTTCACTAAAATACAATGGCTATTGCAGTTAGAGGTGCCATAATTGAGATTACCTACCAATTGCCTAAGTATCAATGGAGAACACCAGCTCTCAGAATCTAGGGTCAAGTACCAACTAACTGGTTTTGGAAGCCTCCAGAAACCAGGGATCTTTTTGATGTCCTATAGGTGGCATTTCACACTCAAATGCTTACAGACCATTCAAGTAAAGAAAGAGTAAAGGAGGCCTGGAGGAATGAGCTGGAGAAAGCAGGCCATATCCAGGAGCAGCTGAGATCCTCAACTCCAGCCAGGTCCCATGTGAAATGTTAGAATGCAAGGATATTTGCAGTACAGTTGACAAGACGCCCTGTGTTTTGGCTCCCCTTTTGACTCCTGGTTCTATGGAATGAGCTTATTGTCATTATCTTAGTGTCATAGGAATCCTCTGCCCCATCCCTTTGAAGCCAACACTGTGAGACAATCACACCCTGTGTTTTGGCTCCCCTTTTGATGCCTGGTTCTATGGAGTGAGCTTATTGTCATTAGTGTCATAGGAATCCTCCGCCCCATCCCTTTGAAGCCAACACTGTGAGACAATCACAAAAACTCTGCTTATAGCTTCTACCTGCAGGTTACCCATTCGCAACCTTGATTTTTATAGCAACAGTTGTCAGCCATCCTATTAGAGACACAGGATGTCACAACCAGTGTCAAAGTGAACCATAAATAATTTGCTATTCCATGCGCATTTGAGGACCAACATTTGTAAATTATTTTTATTTTAATGTACTAAGTTGTTTTCAATAATGCTGATGCCTTTCTTGTTGTGTACTTGCATTCTGATAGGCATCTTTAAACTAGAGATAAAAAGATGGAGTTAACATATAGAAAATTAGAAACATCCTATCTGGGGGATATGTGTTGCATTCTAACATCATTTTTTCTGTCTACTATGGTAGAATAAAAAAAAGGTTAAGAAAAGTTGCTTTAAAATTACCCCTGTAAGAGCGTATAATATTTTCCATTAAATTGGGACTAGAAATTTTAATTGTATATAAATTTAGTCCCATTAAATAGAAAAGAATTTCTTGGCAAGAAGTCGTGCCAGAACACTTAGTCTGAATTATAAAGTCCCTGAAAAAAAAATCCCTTAAAACTTTTTCAACTTTACCTCCCACTGTAGACCTCTGAACTCCAGCCACCAACTCAGATTGTGCCTTTCACATTTTTAGTTCCATGTCAATCCTTAGCTGTAGCAAAAGCTTTATTCCAAGTAGCTATAGGCCAAGTTGAAAGTTAGTGATTGTACCACAAATATTTCTATAGAAGGAAAGAATGCACGTTAGGAGACCACTAGCTGCCTCTTTCACAACTGATATGCCTCTAGAAAGGCAACAAAAGCTGCTCAGATCAAAATCTGATGCCAGAAAATAAAATATGTACACAATAAGTAAGACGTAGGTATAGATTATCATGCAAAAGCCCGTATTGATCCGTCAACAATTTCACACTCAGAGAATGGGAAGGTGGGGAGTGAAGGGGTGAAGAAAGGATTTCAAAATGTAGATGACCTACATTCAATTTAAGCTCATATAGGAATGTCATGTGCATAGTTTTTTTTAAATAACCCCAATTACTAAAGAAGAACACAAAAACTAGCAATTATCAAAACAGACTCTTGTGTGACTTATGGGAGGATAGTCTGGGTTTAGTGTTCAGAATAATTATCTAGAACCTTTCAGAAAGAAAAAAAAAATCTTTAGAATTCCAAATCAAATACTGGGTTATACTGGGCCAGAATATAATATTCTGAAGGACTTGAAGAAAAGCAACCATTCAAATTAGCTCAAAAAACAAGAGGCATCAGGATGTTGCCATCTACAAATGGCTAGCTAGCACTACAGTTGGGATCTATCCCTTCCCTTATCCTACTTGGGATGTCATATTGAAATCAGCATACATTCCAAAGACTCTGCCCATTTTACATGTGGACCACCTGCACCTTAGCACAGGGTAGCCAGAGTTACCACTCTGTATAAAGCTGCAGAAAGAGCTGTTCTTTGAAAAAGAACACACAAGCGGTCGGTACCAGAGGCAGGCTTGTATTAGAGAAGCTTGAAGGGCCTTTGAAAAATCAGACAAGAATCATATTAATATTCACCATGTTGGTCCTGGAGTCCTGGTAGTAAGAGAGGCTGTGAGCATTGCAACTGGATAAGGAGAGCCAGGCTAAAGCATTCAAGTTCCCTCCGGACTGTGAAATGATGTTGGACATAACACCAAATTCTCATGGACCATAAATTTTGCAAAATGATGAGTTACGTATGTATAGCCAGCCTCTTTGGCTGACTTAGGAAATTCTGTAAAAATAAATAAATAAATAAATAAATAAATAAATAAATAAATAAATAGCATTCACTATTTCTGGTTAAATGGTTATCAATTGTTTAAGGAGAAATGCAAAAATGGTGACTTTTAACCAAAAATAAAAAAATAAAGGTCCAGCATTGGTAAGTCACTAATGAACAAGTTTTATCCTTCTTCTCTCTTTGCATTTTTACTTGGTCAGCAACCAGTTTGAGAGCTGCACCAGACTTTATGGGTTTTCCCATGCTTTTAATTAACTTTAAAATCTTATTAGCCCAATTACTAGCAATATGTTACAAGGCACCCAGACTGTAGCTGTGAATGTGTCTTTATTAAAAAGGCATGACTGGCCATGAGTTAAGAAACTTACAGCATTATTATAAACTCTATCAAGGCTACAGAGATAATTCAGTTTGCAAATTGGTCCCAATTCAAACTTGGCAAGGGAATGCAAATTAGGTTTGAGTTAATTTTCTCCCCCTACTACTCTTCTCTCAAAACATGTAATTCCTATTAGCAATTAGCATCAGTAGGCTTTACGCTGGCACTTGGAAAGGTAACCAACTCATAACATAAGAACCAGAGGTGTGATGTTATTTTAACTTAACAATAGATGTGTGAAGAAGGAAGAAAAATGTGTTTTTATAGATATATTATCTTTCCTAAGGGACACATAAATAATCCTAAATTTTACCCAGTTTGAAGAGCTCAAATATGGTGCTCTGATTTACAAATCCTGGCAATTCTAAGAGGAACAAGAATGAATTTGTTGTAAACTCAGCCCCACAGAACATTCTAAATATAGATTCAGCTTACCTTTGTCCAGAGCTTCACCAGGAGATCAAAAAGCGGGTTCCTTTAAAGCAGTGGTTTTCAACCTTCCTAATGCCATGACCCTTTAATACAGTTCCTCATGTTGTGGTGATCCCCAACCATAAAATTATTTTTGTTGCTACTTCATAACTGTAATTTTGCTACTGTTATGAATTGTAATGTAAATATCTGATATGCAGGATGTATTTTCACTGTTACAAATTGAACATAATTAAAGCATAGTGGTTAATCACAAAAACAATATGTAATTATATATGTGTTTTCCGATGGTCTTAGGCGACCCTTGTGAAAGGGTTGTTCGACCCCCAAAGGGGTCTCGACCCACAGGTTGAGAACCGCTGCTTTAAAGAATGTGGAACTAATATCTTTGGGTGAAGAAATATTTTGAAGGTCTTTCTAAGGCAAAAATAAAAGAAAATGCTAAACCAAAGAGCTCTAGGGATCTATACATTCTAATCCAGGTTCACAGACTATCTGATGTAAAAAATAAGACCACAGGAACACAACTCTGCCTGCTACCCTTTGACACTTCTTATATATTGTACTCCAGTGGTTCTCAAACATTAAAGTGCTGAGAATCATTTTGAATCTTTTGGAAAAGACAGATTCCCTGACCTCATCCACCAAAGATTCTGACTCAGTTCATCTCAGTTGGAATATGGAAATCTGGCACTGGAATTTTTGGTTTTCTGAGCAGGGAGTCTTTGGATCTTACTTTAAGGAACCCAATTCTATTTTTTGTGAGGCTGGGAGGCAGGGAACCTGATCAGCCCTGATCACCGGCCAGGCCTAGGGACTCTACTCATGCATGAATTTCATGCACCGTGCCTCTAGTCTCATAATATTTAGATAATACTTATCAAATGCTAATGTGCCCATTATTACAGTGGGTTGATCCAATGCTACTATCAAAAATATAGCTAACGTTTAATCTATGCCAAGCACTATGACTTAAAAAAAAAAGAAAAGAAAGAAAGCAACTTATATATCTGATCTTGCTTAAACATCCTTATTAACTCTTTTGGTTTACAGATAAAAACACTCAGATTTAGATTTTGCTCAAAATGGCACAGAGTTTCACACCAACAACTTTACTATAGAATGAAGTTGAGGAAGTTAAAATGATGTCGCTGAACCCTCCGAGTTTTTATTTCAAAACAGGCAATACTCACATAGGCACCCATAAAGAAAACAAACACCAAGCACAGAGACAGCTGTTCAACAAAGTAAAAAGACACAAAATACTATAAATAAATGATAAAAGATAAACCTCATTGATTCTGACTTCATCCATTTGGAATTTGCCATTATTCAAGAAGCTGGGCTAGCACTGGCCTTTCCACCAGATACAAAAGAAATATGTGAAGTGATAGTATATCTAAGGTTCCCAAGGGAGTGCTTAAGTACTCAAAAAAATGCCCACTGGTACACAGTCCAGTTACCATCTATGCAAAGACCAACCCTGCTTAGATGCTAAATGTGAATAGCTCATCTAGTTATTAAAGTTGGTCCTCTACTGGGCCACACTTTGCCTGTCAACAGTGATAGCATCCACTCAAAAGTAATAAAAATGCATATCTTTAAAAATAGTATTTAGATATACTTTGCTACTGTTTAAGACCTCCCTCCCCCTGAGTTTAGGGACTGGTCACTCCTTGTGCTTTATTAGCTTTCAGAAAAGAATAATTTTCATAAAACTGTAAGATAACAGAACTGAGTTGCGCCTAAGGTACTTTTATATTTTTCCTACCAACAAGAAGAGAAGCAAAGTTCCATTTTCTTTGAGAGTTCATAGCCATTTTCTCTAACATTTGTATTGCTTCTTCAAAGTTAAAAGACTATAACTAATGCCAGCCAACTCAATCTTTAGCAAAGGCAATTAAGCAGCATTATTCAAGCTTACCAGTTCTATGCCATTTTATTGGCTAAAGCAATTAGAAGAATTTATCATTTTTTTAAATCACATAATTATTGACTATCACAAACCCTGTTACTGAGAAAGGTGATGACTTGTAACACTGCTATGAGGTAAAATGAAAATAAAGAATGAAAAGAGAGCCTTAAAGGTAGAGGTTAAAGGAGAAAAGAAACATAAATTACAATTAGAGTGAAACATTGTGGAACCGTAATGCATTTTTTAAGACCCTTTAAGTCAAATTAATGAAAAGGAAAAGAGGCTCAATATTTGCCTTCATAGAATTTTCATTTAAAGAGTCAACTTATTTCTTTTAACTCAACCTATTCATTTTACATAAAAGCTTTTAGGAGACAAAGTAAAATGTTTTCAAGATTTTATTTATAAAAGATATACATATAAAAGATATTTTTATATCTATAAATAAGAAAGAATGCAGGCATGAATTAAAAGGTCATACAGCAAATCTTTATTTGGACCATCTGAAAATCTACATATTTTTCAGGTCTGGGTCCTAAATTATCCGTCTTTGGGTTTCCAACGCCCAACACATGTGTCTGCACTGAAAGGTGTTAAAAAAACAACAACAACATTGTTTCATTGCATTAAGATACTGAATTTTCCTTTTTACAAAGTCTCCTGGGTACACACAGAAGTAGCACTGGCCTCCAAAACTTCATTATGGATATTTCTTCTCAGTTTTGCATTTAATAGCAGAGGCTAGTCTTTACATGTACTTTCCCCCCTCAAGTCTTCACTGAATGTCATTGAAAGAACTCTTTTTAACATCAGTTTGGTTTTACTGAGAAATAAATTAAGGGAATGCATCGGCATGAGCGACCTATTTGGTTTATTTTGGATAATGTCAATGGAATTATGCCCTGAGAGCAGCCTATTATGTTTCCACTCTTAACCTGCCATCTTGCCTCTGTCTATTTCAGTGATCGTGTTCCTTCCCCATTTGTCTTCCAGCAGTGGACAGGGTTCATAAACACCCAGGGAGACTGGCACAGCAGCTGAATTAACCACACATCCATCCCAGATAACCTCTTTTCTTCCTTCTCGCCCTTCCATTCCCTGTACCGGCTCAATTCAGATCAGTTCATCCCCCATCCTCACACACATTCCTGTCTGAAGATAAAGGCCATAAACTTTAGACGGTCTTGCTCTGCTCCTTTTCTAGCCATGCCCCTCTGCCTAAGGTGGGGAGTCCACCGAGTGAAGGAATTATGCCCAACCAGAGCCTGGAACCACCACCAGACCATGCCCCAGAACGCTGGAGGTTGCTGCTCAAACACAGCCCAAGTCCACTTCCAGGGCCTGGGTGTGGGCTTCCTCCCTGGCTTCATCTTCTAGTTGGAAGAACTTCAAGCCCAAGGACCATCCAAGGGATGCCTGTTTGCAAGAGGGATGTACACAAAGCTTGAATATATGGGCTAACGTGGCCAAATAGGCTTATTTAGTATCTTCAAGGTATGAGATGGAGCCGAGGGTAGGCAAAGATGGGTGTGAGCCATGAGTACAGGTGACCAGCCAGGGCCAACTCTGCCCCCACATTACTGCATTTCAGTATGTAACTTTGGAATTCTAAAGTCCCAGAATCCAAAATTTGTTTCCTAGATTATTACAGAAGATTATCTATCAGGGTGAAAACCTAAAACACATTTTATTTAATATGTTATCTTGATTTATAAATATTTATACTTATGGTCTGTATATGGATGTCCATTTGTACTTCTGCCTTGAAACCTGATAATGTGAGCAGCAGGCCTGCTAGGGTTGGGAGTCCACATTTAATTGATATATTATGACCCTACCTTGTGCTAGGTCCGAGGTAACAGCAGCAAACTGAACAGATAAGGTCCTGCCTGCTCTCAAGGAACTTACATTCCAACAGGGGAAGATAAATAAGCAATGTCTAAGTAAACCAGAGGACTTGCTGCCAGATGGCATGACACAGTGAAAAACAGAGACTCAAGGACAGAGAAGGGGACTTCACTGAATTTTCAAGAGCAGACCAAATGGTTCTTTCTGTGGGACTGATAATTGCTTGTATGAGTGGAAGACTTCAGTATGAAATTATAACATAGCACATGGTTACAGGGCCATAGGGGAGGAAGCCTATAGCTTTTACCAATCTCATGACTGGCTAGATTAGCACATGTCTGTTCATACCCTTGTTTCACTCTGTAGGTAGGTTCACTCATACCACTAAATAAAAAATAAAAAAATTATTTATTTGCCCTGGCCAGTTCAGCTCAGTATATAGAGTGTCAGCCTGTGGACCAAAGGATCCCAGGTGCAATTCCGGTCAAGGGCACCTACCTTGGTTGCAGGCCCCTCCCCGGCCCAGGCCCTGGTTGAGGCTCTTGCAGGAGACAACCAATCGATGTGTTTCTCTCGCATTGATGTTTCTCTCTGTCTTTCCCTCTCTCTTCTATTCTCCCTAAAAGTCAATGAAAAAAATATTCTTGAGTGAGGGTTAACAACAACAAAAATTTCTTTCTTTAATTAATCTATATATAAAAGCCTAAGTGACCTTTACGACGGAACGACCGGAATGACCAGTTGACCAGTCGCTATGATGTGCACTGACCACCAGGGGGCAGACACTCAAAGCAGCAGCTGCCCCCTGGTGGGCAGGGCACTCCCACAGGGGTAGCACTGCTCAGCCAGAAGCCGGGCTCACAGCTGCCAAGCGCAGCAGCAGTGGCAGGAGCCTCTCCCGACTCCGTGGCAGCACTACCTAGCGGTGGCAACAGGCACAATGGGCTGAGATGAGCGTGAGCAGCACAGCGCCCAGTCCAGGTTCAGGCTCCTCCCTGGCCGCCTGCCACTTGGCACATTGTGAGAGGGATGTCCGACTGCTGGTTAGACATCCCCCAAGGGGTCCCAGATTGCAAGTGACTATGTCATAGATTATAAACTGCTACATCCCATAAACAGTTAAACAAGGAAGGTGGCTTCTTCAGAATTTGAAAAAGAGATCTATGGCTGCTTAATCCTAATTCATCAGAAGAATCTCCAAACTGTCCACATCCTGTTTATTCTACATGGGGATGAACATGCATTCTTATAGGGAACAGTTCTTTAGATTTAAAAATTAAAACCTGGCAAGGCTACTCTAACTTAACTGAAAAAACAGGATGATGCAGCGATGACATGCATGGACTCTGGCTTGCACATTTTGTGGTCAGCCCTGATTCTGACATAACTGTGTGATAAAGCCAATTACTTCTCTCTGCTTCAGTTTTTCCACCCATAAGGTGGGGAAAATGGTACTACTGCTCCAGAAGGATCATCTTATGTACTACTTTTTATAATCAGGGCAAAAAAAATGTAGCTGCCCATACAACAGCAAGAAGCCTTTCTCCTATATGAAAAGTATGGTCACTGGTGCATGCAGCGCCCCAGATTGTGAGAGGGATGTCCGACTGCTGGTTTAGGCCCGATTCCCAGGATCAGGCCTAAACCGGCAGTCAGACATCCCCCGAGGGATCCCGGATTGCAAGAGGGTGCAGGCCAGGCTAAGGAACCCCCACCTCCCCATGCATGAATTTCACGCACTGGGCCTCTAGTGATATATAAATGTTATTTGCCTTAGCCAGAATGACTTTAAACAGTTGTCTATTAAATAAGACTTCTACTTCCACAAAAGCTATAATATATGAGCTCTTAAAGAAAGAATAGAATGAGCCATGATGATAACTACCCAGCATCTAATTAAAACAAAAGAGCCTGAAAATGGCTTTCTTGTTATTCACCGTATTATTAAATTTGACGGATTATCCTAGCTACGTTATCCTCACATGGGACATCCTCTTTGCTTCTGGGAAAAGGAGAGTTAACCAGAACAAATTATGGCTTTTAAAAATCCCTCCAGAGTTCACAGTTTGAGATTTGTGTTTCATTCAATTCTTTTACCACCTGTCTTGCATTTGCCAACCCACTAAAACATTTATCAGGCCAGAAATTCAACTTCTATAACATGGCAATTCCTTCTCACTATAAAACATTTAATTGAGTTAATATTTTAAGGTTTTCATTACCATCATTAATGGTGAGGGGAAAAAATCTGTCAGCAAAATTTGTATTACTTTTCCTTTAGTGAATGTGGTCATTAGATCCTACCTTAGAAAGATCACATTTCCTAAGGACCTGAACAATGATGAGCTAAGAGAAATAGTTGAAACCGATAAATACATAATCATAACCAAATACAGGGAAAACCAATCCAGGGCAAATTCACCAATGTCTATTCCTTGAGCAGATTCCCTACCCCATTTATATATTTTTCCTGGAAGAAATAGGCAGAGCAAATAACCATCCATTGGCTCACCATCTGCATTCTTTTGCAAGTTAAATTTCATATTGCCTTTGTGGCTTTTCAATTTTGCATATTTATTTTTTTTACATCAGTATGACTTCTTCAGGATATAAATGAGTGTGGAAAATACTCTGGTGCATGGCAAGTGGAACTATTCACTTTGCAAAGATTCTCCAAGTGATGCTTAGGGTTGAACGCTTTATTCCAAAAGCAGGAACTTTTAAAATCTGGTTAACAAAGGTATTTCTGAGCTGTTTATGTGTAAGAGTGTGGGGGGAAAGTGTTTTCTTTTCATCTTCCCTCAATTTTATGACTTCCACAGACTCAGTGATAAATGGCCCACTGATCTATTGTTTCTAAGAATTCAATCTCAACTTAAACCATAAATTCTGCATAAAAATAACAGCAGCAGTTGGTACAAAAAACAATTTAAAACAGGGAAGGGGATCAGCATAAGGATACCAGGGGAATTAAGCTATTTGGTTTGTATGAGCTTTTAAATTTTCCAAGCCAAAGATTTTAGACAGGAAAAGACAGGTGAGAGTCAATGGGAATATAATAAAAAATAGGAGGTCGCAGGGGTGAAGGCTGAGGGGTAGCAGTTGGCTCTAGATTGAGCTTCTTGGATCACACAGGGTTCAAGTCTGAACACTTTACATCAAGAAAGGTCTGGCCCCAGCTGGTCTGGCTCAGTGGATAGAGCATCAGCCTGGGGACTGAAGGGTTCTGGGTTTGATTCCTGTCAAGGGCACATGCCCGGGGTTGCAGTCTGGATCCCCAGTGAGGGGCGCGCAGGAGCCAGTTGATGATTCTCAGCCTTGATGTATCTCTCTCTCTCTCTCTCTCTCTCTCTCTCTCTCTCCCTCCCTCCCTCTCCCTTCCTCTGAAATCAATAAAAATATATTTTTTTAAAATAAGATTAATTCTTTTAAAAAAATGTCTACCCAGTGTCACATAAACCAAAACCACAAATGCAGAATGGACATCCTAAGGAAAAATGAAGACAATTGGAGGCAAAAGGCAGGAGGCTATATTTCAGTAGAACATGAAGAAGACCTTTCTAATTTTTGGAGTTGTCCAAAAATTAGATTCTTTCTTACTGTACTTCCCAGGACTGAAGCTGTTCAAACAGGGTCTAGACAACCTGTTACCTGAGATGCTATTGAGGGGGTTTGCATACTAAGCCCAAGGGTGAAAGGAGGTACTTCTGGAACTTATTTTGTCCTGCTTCTGAATTCTGCGTTGCTTAGTGGGGTAGGTATTATGATATACTGGACCTCAGAGGTGAGCAGTCCACATCTGAAAATTAAATAAGAACAAGAAGAAAGCCAGCATAATACAAACCCATCTTACAATGGTTCCAATAAATCCAGTCTTATTTTTCAATGAGTCCAGGATGAGTGGAAGCTGACAATGGATTAGCCGGGATCCCAGCTTCTGAATACAAGGTGCGCATCTGGTGCCCTCGAGCAGTGTTTATGTGCAGAAAGGACTGACTGAAGGTGTGTTTTGGTTAATCAAGTAATATTCAATGCATTAAATTTACATATTTTACCTTAAGTTTGCAGTTGAGCTTATTATTCTTACTTTATTTTAAGTCTAACAAAATTGAAGGGCTCTGAATAAATTTGTTCCAATTTGCAAATTTAATTATATACCTTCAAACATTTTAACTGCAATATAAATGTAATGTGTTTGATTTTCTTTCTAAAATACTTCTACTTTCCACCTGGCAAAGCTTCCTACATACCTAAATAATTCTAAAAAGTCTAGTAAATTTAATTTATAGATACAGTGACTCTTGTTACCAAAAATATCCTAATGAGATTGCAAACATATATGAATATAGTCTAATATATACATGTATATATAATCATACATGTATATAATCTCAGACAATAGGAGGCCAAATTGGTGATGCCAACACTTGTAATAATATTCACTCCTCAGAGACAGAGGGAACAGATTTTGTTTCATAGTAATCCCCTCCTTATCCTGTGTAGTTTTTTTTTTATTTCTCCCTCTCTATTGTCTTCTTTGTTGCAGTACTTAAACAGATTCATATCTTTCTGAAGGTAGATACAGAAGACCGCTAAATGACCTGATGTTCCCTGTGAGCTCCTTCTTGTCTCTTTCTTCAAGGTCAATCCCCTCAAAACGTTGATTTGCAAACACTGTATCCTCTTCCTCAACTTCACACTACTCCAGCTATTGCCCACCAAATTGCAAATGCAATGAACTTTCCCCCAGTCTAGCCTCCTTGATCTTACATCGTTGTATTAACATTGTTTATTCTTCAGAGACTTCCCTTAGCTTCCATGACATTAGCCCGTTCTGCTTATCCTCCAGCCTCTCCGCTAGCTCCTCCGCAGCTGTTTCCTTTGGGGACTTCTCTTTACATTCCCAGTCTACAAAGCATTTGAGCCCTCCTTGGTTCTGCTCTTACTGCCTTCCATTAGATATACTCTTTGCTGATATATCTGACATGCTCAGAACAGTACATAGTAGAGGCCCAAATATTTGTTGAGTAATTAAATAAAAAAAAATATATTTTTAAAGTGCAACATTTTGAAAGTACGGTTTTTGGTAATGTAGATTTGTTCTTGATTTTGTGTTTCTAAATTATTATTTAACCTTATGGAAATCCAGAAAGAAAAGAAAAAGAAAGTGTTACAAAATTTTTTGAAGGCATCGAGTTCTACAAGCTCAGAATATAACTGTGCTTAGAGCCACTGAGTGGAAGCAAAAATTGAGTTTGCTCATCAGAACATAAAAATAAAATAGGAGCCATCCTTTTTATGTAGGCGAGTCCTTATAACTCTTTTTTAATACTCTATAAAATCATCATCTTTCCGTTTCAGATCTGGGAGATTTTTTCCTTTTAAAAATCTTCTGTAAAAAAAAAAATGTCACAAATCTAATAGGACAGAAACTCTTAAAAACCACAGATATGATTAAGACTCAGTTCTCTAATAAATGTGCAGTGAGGCACTGTCAGCCCTGGAAATAATGAGCTGTGATCTATGGTAAATGTGCCAATAACACATTTCCCAGGGCAGCATATTTCACATTGCTAGGACACAGTTGAATCGCGGCAGGATCTTATTATTACACAAACTCTTTATAAACTCCAAACACATTTAAAATTAATTTCTTTCATCACATTAACAGAGAACTCTTAATCACTGGAAAGTGTGCTGGTATCTGACAGACAAAAAGGTTGGTTTGCATTTGCCAGAGGAGGAGGGCACACAGAAAGAAGCAGGTTTATCATGTGGAATAAAGTTTTGCATATCCCAGTCTATGAAATATATTGCTTGTTTACTAGTTACAGATTATTGTAAAGGTGAGTGCGGTAATGGCTTCATGAACTTTAAATTAAAAGATTCAACTTTTCTTTAACAGCATGCAGGAATTAAGAGCAATATAAATGCAATAGTCCTATAACAAAAAGTGAAATTATAAAATGCTTAAAACCCTGGAGTTAATTTCTGGGAGTTAATTTATTCACTCTTTCAGTCACAAATACACACACACAATTTGTATGGAATTTCTATGATACGACACTCGCATATAGCTTGAAGTCTAGGGTACAAATCTTTCAAGGGACATCATGCAATTACTGCTCTGACAATGGACTGTAGAGGATGCTATGGGAATACAGGTTAAGGGCAGACTCACTGCCTCCTCCACAAAATAAGAACTAATAGTAGTTTTTATCTCAGAAGATGAAGATGAAGATTAAAAGAGCTAGCACATATGGAAGAGTTTAAACAGAGCCTGGCTCATGGTGAACACTCAGTACACGATGGCCTTTATTACAGGGGCCTATTCAAGGCTCACATTAATACCCAGGTCAGACACAGAACTAGGCACAAAGAATACATTAGTGGGTAAAGCAGAGGTTGTTCCTGCCTGTCTCATGATGCTTACAGTCTAGTGAGTAAGACTGGGTAATGTAACAAGTGTTCCAAGAGAGGATGCAAAGGAACTTGTGGAAAGGGAGAGCCAGGCCCCTAACAAATCTAGGCATTCAGAAGAGTTCTCCATAGATCACATTAAAAACAGAGCCAGTGGGCCCCCTCTCAGGATCCTGGCCACTAGGTTTATAACCAGTCCTAGCCTAACCCAGCTGTGGATATGCTGGCCTGATAAGGGAAGGAAGAACTATATGCCAAAGGAGTGGTGAGCACTCTGCAAAGTACATGATATTATAACCACTTTTCTGTACATCTGAAACTAATAAGAATCATATTGAATAGAAACTGTATTTGAAAAAAATCAATTTAAATAAAAGGAGTGCAGAAGTACATGTGGGGATGGATTCTAAGCATGCTTGACTAAGGGAAGCAGAACATAAAACTGGATAAGAAAGAGTTTGTTGACTCAGTTGAATCCTATCTCTCTGTCCCAATAGATAGGATTTACCACCTTGGCAATGATCGTCAGAGAGGGTGCTAACTCATTACTAGCATGGCTCCTAGGGACATGGAAAAAGCAATGGCCAATGCCCAAAAGACAGAATCGCGGTGGTAGATGGTGGAGAAAGAGATTAAAAGGCTCGGGAAAGTGGGCATGCTGGAACATATACCAGGTGTGACCAAAAGACCCTCCAGATGATTATGCTCCAACTAGGGTCCGAGAGACACAACACACACCAAGGCCACAGGAATGTGCTGGTGAGAGGGGCACCAAGGTCACTAAGCCGTTCAGCAGTGGCTGCCCTCTGCAGGCCCAGTCTGCCAGTAGGGAACGTGGTTCACTGATAGCAGTCGAATGCCAGGATGCCAAAACAATCTGGCAGTTTGACTCAACATCTGGGAGGCTGGGGGGCTAAGAATGGCTAACTGGAGGTGGCATGTGGGTACAAGCCAGCCCGAGGGCACCACCAGACCTGGAAGTGGCTTGGTTAAGTTTTCTGCCAAAAGGCAGAAAAAGGAATCAAGATATATATTGTCCAGTAATAGGAAAATAAAGATAATGAAATATTTGTGTATTTAATTATGTGCCTTGTGAAACTTACTTACATTGCTATATTTTCTTTATTGAAATGTCCCCCTCCAACAAAAATTAAAAATGTTGGCATAAAGCTCAAAGCTTGGTGAAGATGTTCCCATGTCAATGTAAAACTACATAAGCAGCCAGTAATTCTATGGGGGTGGGGGGAGGCATGGAATCTCAAGCATTAGTGTATTTTATGCTGGTGTGATTAAATGTTGGTCATTATTCTGAGATTATGATAATGTTCACTTCTCCACCCTTTCTCTACTCCCCAGGAGCAGGGCCTTCTAAAACACACAGCATCAGCCACTCAGCCCATAATCTTGATTGGGGTTATTTAATCTGAAGTTAAACTCAAGCAAAATAAATTAAGGTGAGATTCTACTTAGCATTCACATTACAACTATGACTATGAAAATAAAATTGAACTAATTCTGAAAATTTTATGGGTCTTCGACGGCTTAAAAAGCAAGTGGAATATATAACATTATAAAACATAAATAGCTCACTTGAAGAGCAATTGAGTAAATATCTAATAGCCAAATTAAATTAGTAAAGAAGTGGGAGTTTAACTGAAAGGACAGAATAAAATAATAATTCAGAGAGCAGCCCGTTTAAAAGGCACATTGTGATTAGTTCATAAATTCATAGACCATCTTTCTCATGGGTCACATTAGAGGGTGAACTTTCTCTCCTCTAGAAATCCTCCTAATCCGAATCCTTCCAAAGGAATGAAGACAACGAACTTTTCTAAGTAGGACTGCTAATTTCTGGGGAATCTTTAAAATATTTGGGTAGCTCAATTCAAAAAAACTTGAATCAGAGGCCATCAAGGAAACCCTGTGTTTAAAGAACAGAAGTTTAAAAAAAAAAATCTACCCTGTCTTCCCTCTATTAATGGCTCATAATCTTTGTACTTGGCACTTTGTAAAGTATGTTATAAAAACTGTCCCTCCACATTCTCACAGAAACCCTGTGTCATAATTTTAGCCCAGTTTTTAAGCTGAGGAAATGAAAGCTCAGTTATTTTGAGACCAGTTCAAGGTCAAACTGGTTTAAGGCAACTGACTGAATTAAGGTACAACTCAAACTAATCTCTTCTTTCTTCATGCACAGTCCTCTGTGGTCTTTCATCAAAGAGCTCAGGACCTCTCAGGGAAACAGCCATCCTTAGTCGTTCTTAGATGAACAACCTAGACGTCTGTCAGTCCCTCCTTTATTAGAGCTAATGGGCAGAAACCTTTCATGGCATCCTAATCTCTCCTTCGGCTATCATTAAATCATTGGCTTAAATCATTGACTTAACATATAATTATCAGTATGACACATCTATGATCATTTTGCCCTGGAAAAAATATTACAGGATATGCACTAATTTATTTACTCGCATTAAGTAAAGATGTATAAAGAAACTCTTTAAGTTACAACCCAAATTAAGAGAAAACATAAATTGGAATATGATTACTTGAGTCACAGAGGACCCTTCCTTTCAAAAGGATTCACTGCAGGGTTCCTTTGGGCTGAGAGCTGCCCAGCTGTATGTTAAATGATTTCATATACTACACAAGGACTTAATTTACATGTAAATGCCCAGAATCATGGCTATTACATAGAGAGAGATGCATCTGCACTGTACTTGGTATGAGCAGCAAGATTTAAATTTATGGAAAGTACCACACAGGAGAGCATCTACAGCTTAGGTGGCTCTCCCTCTAGCCCATAAATGTGAGGCTGAAAGGATGCTAAAGGTTCATTTGACTCCTCACCCAGCCCCCAGTTGCAGACCTGGGACTAAGTTATCTTAAAGTCAGAATTGTCTGTCCTGCTGGTAACAGCCCTTTCCATAGTCCCCTACAGAAGCCCCATCCGTTTCAACATCAACACATTCCACTTGTGGCCACAAATGTAATAGGTGCCTGGAGTTGATTAAAGACTCATTCTATCCCTTCATGGTTTATGTTTTCATATGTACATATTTGTCTCCTTCTGCAAAACACATGCAAGCCATCAACATGTGACTGAGTAAATCACACGTGCTACTGGATGATTTCGTCATGTGATCCTCAGGTACTCCTTGGAAAATACTCCTGGGCACATCGGGCACTTTGCTTTGTCCCTTTTGTTTCCCTCTACTAGTAGAGGGTTTGTGGAACAGATGCAGTAAAAAAGGAAGTGGAAAAACAAAACAGAGAAATAATTTGTAAAGACAGTCTAGAAATTCATTTACTCTCTATGTATTCATTTGTTTATTGATGTTTTTATTTATTACCTTGCCTCATTCTAAAAAGATATTTAAAGCAGCATAGGACACAAGTACCACATCAATATAAAAGTAGAAAATCAGAGGGAAAGAAGGAAAAGGAAATTAAAATAAGGGAAATGATAGTATTCCAATAATAAGTGATAAAGTCATATATGTTTTTGTAGAGTAGTTCTGAAAACCCAGACAGTCTTTAAAATCTTGAACTGGTTTGGTTCTCAGCAACCCATTGCAAAGGGGAAACAATGACAGCAGCACAATTTACAACAAATGAAAATCAGAGCAGCTCTTTGAGAGGCCTGGTTCTCCTGGGTACTAAGGCCTCTGAGAAACCTCTTCCCTCAGTTTTCAGCCTGCAGGCAACACCACTCCTGACAAATTCAATTAGATGTTAGGAGTCTTTGGCTTATAAATTCTCTAAAAATAATAGATTGATGGCCCAATAACAAAGCTCAGCATGAAGAAATGGCTTCTAGGAGGGACAAAGCCATGTAGAGGTTAGACAATGCTGTGCAGGGAGAGAGGGTACAAACAGAGGAAGGAGAAAGGAAAGAAGGGATGTAGCAGGATGTGCTAGTACAAGGCAGAATCAAGTTTTCTGACTGCAGGGAAGGAGAGTGGGAGGGAAGCAGAGAAGGGACATGTGTCCTCATTAGCCATCATCTTTCCTAGGCCGGTCCTCACACTGTCTCTCCCCTGTAGGAGGAAGGAAGACCCACCAAACCCTTTCTGGATTTTAAATGTTTGCCTACATCTGAGAAAACAAAGGAGCTATAGAAACATGATCTGTGAGGCTATGGCCTGGCCCACAGACCATGACTCCTGTGTCTTAGCCTTGTTACAAGCCCAAAAATGCCATGATAAAAGGACAATAAGAAGAGAAAGAATATCTGGGGGTTACATGGAAACCCAAGAGTAAGGGTGTATGTGAACATGGGGTGAGAGTCACAGTGGTTAAGCAATCTTGGTATCCAAGAACTGTGGTGGTACAGGACTTCCTGGCATTTTTCAGATGGTAACATACATTTAAAAAAAATACAGTGCTCCTAGCCAGAGGGACCAGCCAGGGGATGTCTACTGCCATGACCCCACCTGGCTGCCCTACCTGGCTGTCCCCTGAGGACCAGCATCTCCTCATTCCCATGATCCCATCATGGCACGGTGCTGTGAGAAGACCACTGGAAAGACCCCCCTGGACAAAAAGACTTAGGTTTGAGCCCACATCATCAGTCATGAAGTTCTGTCCATTTTCCCTAAGAAAGAATGCAGTCAAGGTACAGAGCACTGTGGGAACACAGAGGAAAGAGAAAAATTCTAAATGAGCAATTTGGGAGGTAGCATTTAAAGACAGAATATATGTTAGTTTTCTTTTTCACTAAGCAAGCAAATGCTCAAGAGAAGAGAGTCTTATCTGTCCAGATCATCTCTGTGCCCACTTCTGGGCTGGCCCAGGACATAAGAGATGTCTGGTGAAATGATTTAACAAATGGTCATTGAATATATGGAGACTCAAGCCCTTCTCCTCAGTTCAAAATGGTGACCTTGCAATGTGCCTATAGCAGATTCTGGGAATACTGTAGGCAGTCAACTTCATGGGTAAGCAACGCCTGCAGTAGCACAGAACCCCACGCTTAGACGGACCTCAAATTTGGTTCTGTGCTCTGTTGCCACCACTTTGAAATTCTTAATAATTTGTGAACAAGGAGGTCATGTTTTCATTTTGCACTGAGCCCCATAACTTTTATAGGCAGCCCAGGATGTAGCTTGCTGCTTTGCTAATAGGCACTATCTGCTCTCTGTGGAGAAGGTATTAACAGGGTGTTTCAGGGTTTTTAAACAATGGCCATCTTCCAAGTAGAGCAGGTGTTCCAATAAATTGCCTGCAGGGTGGAAAAGAGCTGAAATAGAGTCGCTCAGATTCATCTCCCTCATTGTTTCGTAGGCACAGATATTCTTTCCAGACACTTCAATTGCAAGCTCCTCTAGAGAAGGGGCTCATCTGCCCTCATTTTACATCCTGCACTGCTAAGTGTCATGTTAGAAACACAATGATCAAACAAGAATACTAGGATCTTACAATTGTATATTTTAGCATGTTAAAGTACTTTCATGTAAAATATATCATTTGATGATTACAATAAACCCATGAGTTTGTCAGGGCAGGTGTAAAGGGAAAGCACACAATACTTCTGACACCAGATGTGTGGTTTTTCCGCACATCAAGTAATTCTTTGACACCAGCTAGGTGTCCTACAATGCAATTCAGTTCCCACATTCTCTGCCTGGAGTTAGTGTCAAATCCCACAAGTTCAGGGCTCAGTTTGATGAGACCACCCCCACTTTAGACACCAGTTGTCTTCTGACCAACTGGCTATGTCTTCTGACCCTTTGCTAGGATTTGATAATTTTCTGGAATGGCTCGCCAAATCCAGGGAAACACTTAGGTTTCCCTGTTTTTTATAAAAAATAGAATAAAGGATGTGAATGAACGGGCAGATGAAGATGCAGAGAGGAAGCTCCTGAAGGGTCTTGAGTGCTTGTTCCCCTGGAGTTGGGGTGCACCACCCTCCTGGCATGTAGATGTGTTCACCAACCCAGAAGCTGTCTGCACCCAGTACTTTTGGGATTTTCATACACTTTATCACATAGGCATGAATGATCATTATTTCAGTCTCCAGCTCCTCTTTCCTTCCTGGGGGATGGGAGTGGAGTGGGGCTAAAATTTTCAAGTTTCTAATGAAGGCTTGGTTTTTTGGTGACCAGCATCCAACCTGAAGCTATTGAGGGGTGTCATGAGTCTCCTCATTAGAACAAATGACACTCCCAATCAGCCAGGGAATTCCAAGGGATTTAGAGGCTCTGTGATAGGAATGGGTCAATGACCAACTATAAAGAACAGAAGATGCTCCTAGTGCTCTTACCACTTAGGAAATTACCATTGTTTTAGGAGCTCTGAGTCAGGAACCAGGGCCAGAAACTAGTATGTATTTTCCTATTATTTCACAACATATATTTATTCTCTGTATCCATATTAAAAAACCTAAAGTCAGAGCATCTTTAGTAACTGGCTGTATCTACACTGGTGACTCAAAAGTCAACTTTCCAATTCTGAACTCTCTCTATTGAACCCTGGACCTATACTTCCACCTTTTTACAGAACCTCCACTTGGATTTCTTAATGGCATGCTTCACTCAACACCTACCAAACCGAACACATCACTCACCACTCCCTCCCTGATCCACCTTGCTCAATCCTGCTCCTCATATGACCCCTTTGTTCCCTAACATCATCACCTTCCTAAAAGTTGCTCAAGCAGAATACCTGGGAGTCATTCTCTACCCCTCCCTTGTTCCCACTTCCCCAGTCCAATGGGGCACCAAATCCTGCGAATCCTTCTCTACTGTATTTAGAGACACCAGAGCCTAGAACAAGATCTGAAACATATAAGATTCACACTTTGATTTGGTGAATTAAAGTCTTATTTGGAAGCATTGATGACCAAAGTGACCTCCCAGGTCATTACTCAGGCTGCAGCCCTGGCTTGAGAAGAATCAGTACTTCTGGATCTCTTTCCTGGTAGGTGGAGGCTGGTGGAAGCCTGGGAAAGGAAGCCCGTCTCCTCCCACACAGGCAGCTGCTGGAGGAGAAGAGATAATCTCTTACACAAACACCCCACCTTGTACTGTCAGGCCTTTTCATCTGTTTTCCAACTCTGCCTTTGTTGATTTTTGATGTTTGGCATTTCTCTTCATACCAGTATCACCACCCTTAAAGCTACACAGAAGTCTTGCCACCCTACAGTCCTCAACTGCTTCCACACCCAGGAATTTTTAGTTAAAGCAGACCAGGCATATGGAAGATGAAAATCCCAGGTGATGGCCACAGAGAGACCAAATATTTTTTTGGAGATTCCATGAGAGAACATTCCAGAGAATATCTTGAGCAATCTTCTTGCATTATATCTGGAAAGAGACTAGAGACTCCAGTGATGATCTAAAAATATAAGCCACAAAAAGCCTTCTCCTGGGCCAGAGCTGAACAGATTGTGTTAATTCTGTGGGGGGAAAAAATAGAAGTTGGAGGGGCAGGAGAAGCACAAAAGAGGAAGAGAGATGCAAAGAAAGACTCTCCAGGGATATTTAATGGAAAAATAAAAGAGAGAAGTTAATAAAGACAGGTGACCTTTGGACAAATAAAGGAAATGTAATATTATAGCTGTATGAAGGATTTAAAAAACTTCATTTATCTGCTTCCTTTTTAATGTTTTCCCATGGCTTCTTTTCTAGTCTTTTTTATTTCTCTGTTTTAAATATCTCTCTCTCTCTCTCTCTCTCTCTCTCTCTCTCTCTCTCTCTCTCTCACACACACACACACACACACACACACACACAGAGTCACTGTTCCTGTTCAACCAACCTAGCTAAAAATCAACCAAAGTAACTTGCCTCAACCAAACAAAGGTAGGAAGATGGGTGAGAACACTATTTCTGGGCCTCTCTCTGCCCCCTCCCCAACACCAGTGATTGAACTCTGAACAGAAGCAGTGGTGGCAGACACCTTTATTAAAACACAAACATCCACAAAGTATTTCTACAGTAGAAGAAAGATAGCCCCAAGCCCTTAGCACTGACAATAAGATGTGTGGAATTTTAGAGAAGTATGGGGATCCCATTAGGAAACCCCCCCACCCCCTGCACCAATGATTGGACTCTGAACAGAAGCAGTGGCGGCAGACTCCTTTATTAAAAGACAAACATCCACAAAGTATTTCTACAGGAGAAGAAAGATAGCCCCAAGCCATTAGCACTGACAATAAGATGTGGAATTTTAGAGAAGTATGGGGATCCCATTAGGAAGCCAGGAAGAAGGCTTAAAGCCTTCAAGAGTCACCAAATATAGAAGACTACAGGCCCAGTGCACGAATTCATGCACCAGTGGGGTCTGGCCAGCCTGCCCTGATCAGCCTGATCAGCCCGGGTCAGCCGGGGGGAGGGGACATGTGATGTTGGCTGGCTGGCCCCGCCCCCTGGTTGAACTCCTGGTGAAACTCCCAGTCAAGGGGACAATTTGCATATTAGCCTTTTATTATATAGGATAACATGCACATGGAGGGCCTTGGTGAAAGTGGAATTGTGGGGGAGAAACAAGACAGACTCTAATGCCCCATCTTGACACTCACCCAGTCTCCAAAACAGTATGGGGATCCCATTAGGAAGCCAGGAAGAAGGCTTAAAGCCTTCAAGAGTCACCAAATATAGAAGACTACAGGCCCAGCGCACGAATTCGTGCACCAGTGGGGTCTGGCCAGCCGGGGGGAGGGGACATGTGAGGTTGGCTGGCCGGCCCCGCCCCCTGGTCGAACTCCTGGTGAAACTCCCAGTCAAGGGGACAATTTGCATATTAGCCTTTTATTATATAGGATAACATGCACATGGAGGGCCTTGGTGAAAGTGGAATTGTGGGGGAGAAACAAGACAGACTCTAATGCCCCATCTTGACACTCACCCAGTCTCCAAAACTGAGCAGTCAGCCACACAACTCAGAGCTTAAAAAGAATAAAGACATACATAGAATTTTCTTATAAAACTAAAATATACTGCATTTGGCTCCCATAAGTACTCTCTGGGGAATACTGAAAAACACATAAAAACTATAATTTCCTTGTATGGATGTTCACAGTGAAACAGTGAAACCCAAGGGAGACAACAACTAAAATGTTTAACCACAGTTTAAATCAGGGGTTAAGGAGGAGAATGTTCAGTGGTGTGATAGAAAAAGAGACCATAAAAGAAGGCTGCATATCAATAACCCTGAGCCCAGGGTTGTAGATATTTCAGAATTAAGTGGCTCTTAAGATTAGAATGGAATCATAAACATGCTACATTTCAAGTATCTTAGATTAATTTAAGGGTGTTTAGTCACTTTGCTTGCTCATTAGTAGTACATGCCTTGATGGCACTCAATGGTTTAAAATGCTTTTATGTGCATTATTTAATTTGACCCTCTGAATGACCTTGAATTTGTTGAGCAAGCATTTCATACCCATTTCATGTTTATGGAGACAGAGGTTTCCACAGGTTGAGAACCTTGCCCAGGAGATCTGGCAGACTCTGTTGAGGGACAAAAAGGGATTTTCCAACAAGTTGTGTTTTTTTTTACTCCAAAGTTCAGACACTTATACTCTGCTTTGTTCTTGAAAACACCCATGATGATATTTTAAGTAAACATACTCTGAAATTTAGTATAAGAGAAATATAATTCTGACTCTGAAAAATATCTTGTATAAAACTTTTTTAGATTATCATTTCTGTCATTATCTGTATTTGCCACAAGAGGGCTGACTTGTGGCAAATATAGAGAGGACTTGGTGCTTAATTTTGTCCTTGTCAAAAAGAAGCCACTTTTACAGCTTATTTTAATGTTCTCCTTTTGATTTAGAAGTGGCCTGATCTTGATGTTTTATTTCCCTAGCTAAGTCAGTAGTTATTTCATGCAAGCTTATTTTTCAGTCATTCCATCAAACTGCTTTACCATAATTTGGTCCTTTTCATTTTTATCTTCTGGTTCCATATTTCAAGCTGAGCAGCTACAAATATTTTTTGCATAATATTAAAAAATACAAATCTTTTTTCTTAATTAGATGTAAATATATGGAAGTAATTTGTTTTCTATCTTTTAGCACTTCTTTGTACAGAGAGGAAAACATCTTGGATTATTTTCTCAGAAAAAGGCTAGAGAGCTATATAGAAAATGGAAACTTTGCCAGTCATTTTGAGTATAAACTACACTATCACTTTACTATTTTACATGGATTTATAATAAAAAGCATTTGTTTGGTTTTTTTGTTCACTTTAAGGAGAAGACTTGAAGAAAGCAATTTTGAAGATAGCAAATTTCTCCACAGGAATGAGTTTTGCATACTTTCATTCAAATAGCTAATTTTAAAATATATATTATATCCCCCTAGTCCAGGGGTGGAAAAGGGTAATATGCTAATTAGACCGAATAGATTGGACATCTTCCGGATGTCCTTCCAGACAAAGCTGCAGCACCTACGAGGGCCGAGGTAAAATATATATTATATCCCCCTAGTCTATACTCATAAAAGGGTAATATGCTAATTAGACCGAATAGATTGGACATCTTCCGGATGTCCTTCCAGACAAAGCTGCAGCACCTACGAGGGCCGAGGAGGGCCGGCAGTCACGGCGGCCAGCAGTGGCAGCAGCAGCAAGGTGATGGGGGCAGCGCCTTCCCCTGATTGGCCCGGTTGCCTCCCGCAGAGGGATGCCAGACTGCTGCTTAGGCCCACTCCCCACAGGCCTAAGCCATCAGTAGGACATCCCCTGATTGGTCCCAGACTGTGAGAGGGGGGCGGGCCAGGCTGAGGGAGGACCCCCCCCCGCACAAATTTTTGTGCACCAGGCCTCTAGTTAGTATATAAATACTTACAGTAGTTCTCCCTCTTCGATGGGGAATCTGTTCCAATACCCCCAGTGAATGCCTGAAACCATGATAGTACTGAACCCAACATACTATGTTTTTCCCTATACATACATATCTGTGACAAAGTTTAATATATAAATTAGGCAAATTTATAGAGAGGTTTGTTCTTACCATAGCTCTTAGCAACCTCAGCATACATTATTTCTCTTTCCTTATTAAGTCGAGAATTTTCACCTTTTCACTTAAGGAAACACTTTACAGCTTCTCTTTACCAGCATTGCTACTCTTGCACTTTGGGACCATTATTAAGTAAAATAAGAGTTACTTGAACACAAGCACTGCTATACCATGACAGTTGATCTGATACCTAGGAGGATTAGTAACTAACAGGAAGGGGATATCTACAGTGTGAATATACTGGCAAAAAGGGATGTTTCTCATCCAGGTGGGACAGAGCGGGATGGCCAGAGAGTTCATCGCACTATTCAGAACAGTGCAAAATTTAAAGCTTGTTTATTTCTTGAATTTTCCAATTAATAGTTTCTGACAACAGTTGATCATATTTTATTCACATCCAAGTTTTCAAAACAGATCTAATTTTCTGACATCATGATGTCAATAACACGTCAGAACTTCCCAAGCAGAGGGATTGCCAGAAAGACAAATGTTCAATTATTTGTTCTTGGTCGAAGGCTCAGCAGTTGTCTCAGAGCACCAGCCCATCAAAGGAAATGAAGGCCGTGCGATTTCCTCAGTGAGGGCTGCTGCAGGGTGGAACCAAGTTCACTTCCCTGAACCAGTTTGCCCACCCTGGCAGGACACATGACATGGAAAAAGCAGGCGCCTTCATCAGGCAAGTATCGTTGCTAATTCCCAGTTGTCTGAGAGTTATTTGGCACATTCTCAGGGAGCTGACATCCAGACAATAAGTAATCTGGTTTTCAGTAAGGTAATTACCCAGCAAACCTGCATGGCCTGGAGACCTGAGCAGGGCGTCATGACACATTGAACAAGCGGCACACCTGAGTAAGCTTACAGTCACAAAATACCTAATACCTTTAATCACAGGAATATGTCAGAATTATTGCTTTATTTGTATGCAGGCTTAAACCACCTCCTCTGAAGTCACATTGTAGATACTTGCTCACTCTTTTTTTTAAGGGCACTGCAGATCTTGAAAGTGTTTTTACCTATAGGTTTAGTTCAGGAACATACAAGAGTTTGGCCCACATTCACAGCCTCCCAACCAGGGACCACCTTTACCCAAGGATACCCAAGGCTGGCAAATCTTGGACCTCATCACCAAGTACTCCTGTTTGTAGAAATTGGGCTGAAATTTCATGCTAATCATTCCATCACTGGGCAATTATCCTTCCAGTTGTTTTACATAGAAATAAAACAGAAACATCTAAAAATTATGGTTATTTCTGAGGTTGGTGGAGAATGCCTGTATTTTTTTTTCATCAGCAATCACAAACCTCTTGACAGTGAATTCATCAACTTAAAACTGGTAACTAATTTCTAGAGCCATCTTACCAATGAGAAGTTTATTAGACATACATAATGAATTTTAGTGTTATTCTACAGAGTGAGGATTAAATCCAAATGCAGGATAATGATTTTTCTAAAAAGCAATTCTATTTCTCTATTAGACAACATTTATCAATTTGCTTAATTTTCCCATGACTCAGTTTCTTCCCATTCACTAATTAACAAAATATTTGTTGAGTCTCCTATATGCCAGACTGTAGTCTAGGCACTGCAGATAAAATACCAAAGAAATGGCCCCAAAATATCCTGTCTTAGAGAGCTTACATTCAAGTGGAGCAGTGGTTCTCAACCTTCCTAAGGCCGCGACCCTTAATCCTGTCTTAGAGAGCTTACAGTCAAGTGGAGCAGTGGTTCTCAACCTTCCTAAGGCCTCAACCCTTTAATACAGTTAGTTCCTCATGTTGTGGTGACCCCCAATTTCATTGTTACAAATTGAACATAATTAAAGCATAGTGATTAATCACAAAAACAATATGTAATTACATATGTGTTTTCCGATGGTCTTAGGTGACCCCTGTGAAAGGGTCATTCGACCCCCAAAGGGGTCGCGACCCACAGGTTGAGAACCGCTGAAGTGGAAGAAAGTGTGCAACAAACAAATACATAAGTATAGTATATAGTATGTCAGATAGTGATAAGTTCTAGGAGAATCCCAGTATTGAAAGGCATAAAAAGGACTGCAATGTTCAAGGGGGCTGTGTCAGATCTTTCCTAAGAAGTCCTGAAAAGTGAGGAGTGAGCCATGTGAATATCTGGGGGAGGGCATTCCAGAAAGATGCAGAGGGAAAAGAATACACAAAGGCCCTGAGGTACAAGAATGCCTGGTGCATTCCAAAAATGGCAAGGTGGCCAGTGTAGCTGAAGCAGCATGAGGAAAGAGGACACAATAGGAGTCCAGTTCTTGTTAGGCCTTTTAGGTCAAGGATGTGGGTTTTAAGCACTCGCTTTGGAGCTTAGAGCATTTATTTGCAGCCCTGTGGCATGATCTGACTTGCATTTTTAAAGGATTATGCAAACTTCTGTATGAGGATTAGACTACAGAAGAACACAAAAGCAATGGCTTACTCATCAAAGGACATCAAGTAGCAGCCATTGCAATAATCCATGCACAAGACAACTGTTTGAAACAATACTGCTGAATGTTGTTGGATTTTAGATATATTTTTGAGGTATAGTCAGCAGAATTTCAGTGGAGTGAATGTGGGATGTAAAAGAATTCAAGGATGACTCCAGGGTTTTGGCTTAAGGAACTGGAAGGATGGAGTTGCCTTTTACTGACCTGAGGAATACAGTGTGAGAAGCGGGTTTGCTAGGCAGGGGTGTGGGGTGAGGACACTTGAAATCAGGAGTGCAGATTAGAACAGGATGAGCATGAGAAAGACGGTCAATGGACCTGGTGAGTAAATAGTTAAGCATATGAATCTGGAGTTCAGGGTACAGGAAATAGAACTCTGGGAATCGTCAGCACAGAGGTGACATTTTAAATCCTGACTGGATGAGGTCATTGAGGGATAAGCCTCCAAATTCAGTGTCTAAATATGACAAGGAGGCAAAGAAGGAGACTGAGGAAGAGCTGCCAGCAATGTGAGAATACTTTGAGAATTGATGAAAGTGTGTCCAGGAAGAGGGAGTGAACAGCTCTGTCAAGCTCTGCTGAGGTCTCATGAGATGAGGACTTGAAATTGACCACTGGAGTCACAAAATGGAGGTCATAGGTGACACTGACAAGAGTCTTTTCTTCTTAAAAGAATCAGAGGAGAGGAATTGAAAAGAGTATAGACAGTTCTTTTGAGTTTTGCTTTAAATGGGGGTCAAGGGAAAGTACAGTAGCTGAAGAGGGATATAAAAATCAACTTCATTGAGGTGTGATTTATGTGTAATAAATTCACTAATTTCAGGTGTAAAATTCAACGAGTTTTGACAAAGGTATAAACCTGTGTGAGCACTACTACAATCAAATATAGAACATTTCATCACCTGAAAATTTCTTTTGTGCCTTTTTCCATCAATCAACCTCTGCCTCTCAGACCCAGACCACCAATGATCTGCTTTCTGTCACCATAAACGAAATGTGTTATTTTACAGATTCACATAAGTGGGATCATACAGTATGTACTCTTTCATGTCCAGCTCATTTTGCTCAGCATAATTTTTCTGAGAATTATCCATGTTGATGCATGAATCAATACTTACTTCTTTTCTATTACTAAGTAATATTCCATTTTACAGATATACCACATTTTGTTATTTTTTCATCTATTGATGGACATTTAAGTTGTTTCCACTTTGAGTGTTTATGAATAATGCTGCTATAAACATTTATAGCTAGGTCTCTTGTAGATCTTTGTTTTCATTCAACAGGGAAGGATCAATAAAATTGGGGAGTTACCATTTCAATTACAATGAGATTTTGAGTTTGTGATCAAGTCTTAGTACTGGGATGATATAACCCCTTGTAAAATAAATAAGCATCCTTGACCTATAGATATTTATCCAGTATTGCACTCTAGCAACCCAGGGGGATATGGATATTGTCCTTGCCTTGAGTAGCACATTATCTAGTGAATTAAATAAATGTATTAAAAATTGAATGAGGATGTGTTCCTTAATAGAACTGCCAGGAAGCTCAAGGGACTCATGTCCAGAGAAACACACCTGGCCAAAATTATAACTTGGCTCAAAAAAATGTTTATAGGTAATGATATAATCAGTCATGTTAAAGAACAAATAGATCAATGTTAACGAAAAGTCAGCTCTTACCAGGTAGCTCAGTTGGTTAGAGTATCATCCCAATATACCAAGGTTGCAGATTTGCTCCATAGTTAGGGCACATGTGAGAATGAATCAATGAATGCATAAATAAATAAATGGAACAACAAATCTGTGTGTGTGTATGTGTGTGTGTGTGTGTGTGTGTGTGTGTGTGTGTGTGTCCCTTCCTCTCTCTCTCTAACACTCAATAAAATAAAAAGCAAAAAATAAATTTAAGTCAGATATGCTTATGATGCATTCCTAATCCTGAAGCTATCATCATCTTCATCGCCAACGTCACCCACCATGCTCACCTTGGGTGCATTAGCAACAGACAGCCTTGACTTTGGTGACCAGCCACTACTGTATGATTGGAAAAGCTTAGCCTGTGTTGTTGTTCATTCTGCCTGGTTCACCTTTTGCATGGTCTGTGATAATTTTCCTAACTTTCTATGCCATCACCCCTTCTTTTTAAAAATGTAAATAACAACATCTGAGTGGGATTAATGCAGTGTTATAGTATGTGCTGTATTTCCTGACTGCAAAGTAAAGTATGCAAAATATTAGCATGAGAACATGAGTTTTTCTGTGTTCCCAAAAACTTTGACTATCAAAAATGCACGTGTTAAATCCTACTTTTTCTAGCTTGCTAGGAATGGGTGGACCAGAGTATATCGACATCAAAGAACTGGTGTGGCACCTGCAGCTGGGTATTGTTAGGTGTTGGCCTGATGCTCACAGCTGGGCCATCGTGTCTCCTGGTGGACATAAAGGACCTCATGGGACAATACCTCAGAAACAATCACTCTGAGGCCATGATAATGTGAGACAAAACAAGAGCACTTCATAATTTTATCTAAGGGCAGACAAAAATGTGATCAATATGCAATCTACAAAAGTCAAACATTCCAGTCACTCTTGGCTAATCTGATTGACTGCAGTTTCTTTACCGATTACAGTTTTATCCTTGCTCTAGACTCTCCTCCCTATAGATACAGCTGTGTTATTGAGATGTCTAATCAAAGAATTGTCCCTGATTTCTGAGAGAAGCAATTCTAGAACAAACCCCTGCTTCCTTAGATCTTTCCCCAAAGTCACCCAATCAAAATCCAGATCCTATAATAACTCATTAGTAATACCTTCTCACCAAGATCACACAGATCCCCAGAGTATGTGCTCTCCCTCCTTGCAAAGAATAATCAACTGAGCTTGTTTAACTACAGATGTGTCCCTGATGTCTTTGGTAGGGAGACATTGATAAAACATTTATCTTGGAATTTTCAGTTCAGGAAAAGGGAAATTTCCGGAATTATTAACACTTGACAAAATTACTCTTTTTAAAAACCTTCCCAAGACAAGGGAGTGATTCTCTACCAGCATAATGTAATGCCCCAGTAAGGGGTGGGGTGGAGGTGGCCATATTGGGACTGAAGATATCAATCAGAGTTATCCCCTAATTCCTCCTACAGGATCCCTGCCTTCCCAGTGCTGGCCAGTTACAGACATGGCCCTGCCCAGGCTCTGAGTCAATCAGTCCTGACCAGGGAAGGGATTAACACTAACGTGTAGAGTCTGGAATTCATCTTGCTGCTGCAGTTCTGGTGTCTGATGAGCCCTGAGACCAGTCTGCAGCCCTATTCTCTCACCAGACTTCATCCTCAATTTCCTGCTTAGTATCCCAGTCCACTGCTGGGTCTGGAACTTTGCCTAGAACCATCAAGGCCCATTGAGCAGGAATTCAACACCTTGTGGCATCCTTGCCCTTGTCTCTCCCCTGGAGGTTGTACCTCGTTTCCTCTGTTCCCAGTTGTTGGAAGGAGCCCCATTCTAAATGTGCTTATGCTCAGAACCCACGACATGGATTGACCTTTCTGAGACTGCAAATCACATCCTTGGCCCTGAAACAGGCCCTTCAGCTGAGAAAGTTTCCTAGGCCTGGTCCCATCTGGTCCTAGGTTTCTCCAGCACTTCCTCTTGGCCAGAGCCAGCAACCCTGACAGTTGAGCCCACCCAAGTTATAATAGCCCCAGCTCACCAGACACAGTTTATACACATGCAACTGGACACCTTCCTTGGCCATCACCCAACAGAGAAAGTTGCTACAAAACCCAGCCTGCTGAGTCTTCAGGACTTCCAGACACAAGTTCACATTGAGGAAAGCAACAGGAAACTGGAGGTGTTGCCCCCTATATCAAGGAGCACATAGCAAAAAGTAGAGTCCTTATTCTGCATGCCTAAATTATTTTCTGGAAACAAATAAATGCAAACTTCAAAAATTCTGTGACAAACACACATACAAACTTGATGAATACTTCAGTATTAAGTACTTACTAGATGTCTAAAGACCTCATAGTAAGCACTCCATAAATATTTGTTCATAAATGTTCATTCAACTAATGAACAGGAGTGACAGATGGAAAAAATTAGGCCAGTTTCTATTGCTGCTTCTCAGGATCACTCAGCTAGAGAAGACAGAGCTGAAACAGAACCAAACTCTCTTAGTGCCAGTCCTTATTAAATAGATATTGTGCAATTCACAATAGTACAAACTTTGAAACCCATTGATTACTTGTCTTTTATCTCTAACATTATTGAAGCTTTACTGGTATTTTTATTTTTTATTTTTTAATTGAATTTATTGGGATGACAAAGCTTTACTAGTTTTTAGAAGCTAACTTTGGATACTCAAGCACTTACTTGGTCAAGAAACATACCATATGTACTTGAAGTTTGTAACAAAATGAAGACAAAAACAATCCACTACCAGAATTTATAAATATTTTATCATGAAAAAGCACATGTAAATATTAAATAACATTATAAAAACTTGTAGCTTTTTCATGCCTTTGAATCACAGAGTATAAAGGAGCTATGGAGACAGGGAATGAGCCTCAGCTAGAAGAGGTGCAAAGGGGCACAGAGAAAAGATGAAAAGCCAAAGAAACACCTTTGCACATTTCTTGAAATTAACCTTATCCCTCCCACCTCATTTCAGTAAAGGAGGTTTAAAAGGAAAAGTACAGGTTACACCACTGTGCTTCCTGAAATCTCCCAGGGTTGCTGGAAAGAACAGGACTCCATTAAAATGCAAACACCAGCTGTGTTGGGCCTAACACTCATTTACACTTTAATTAAAAGGAATCCCTTTAATCAGATGATTTGATTGCCTTGCTACTCAAAGTGTGGTCCACAGAGAACCAGCAGCATAGGCATGACCTGGAAGTATGTGACAGAAGCTTGGATTCATGTGCAAGACCCTTGGAACTATGTAAAAGGCAGAATTGTGCAATTATCTAGAGAATGAGGATCAAAAGATGCTATTCTGAATACTGTGAAAAACCACTTGTTTTTGCTTAATCCACTCAAATCAAATTACCTAAGCAGTAATTTTTTAACATAATTACCTATGTTTAAGACTTGAATAAAAACAAGAAGAATATTTCATTCTCCTTTTCTTCTTTTCTTATTTTTTTTAACTTAACTATCTGCTTGGAAGCCCAACTGAATCAACCTCTGAAAGTTTTAATCAGATTTTCTGAGATAGAATCTAAACTACCAGTACAAGGGTTTACTGAAGTAACATCTTTGACCAGTAGGGGGCACTGAAAGGCAGCAGAACAGGAATAGGCAGCCTGCAGCTGGCTCCTCCCTGACAAATTTTAAGTAAATAGTCGCAATTAGAGAACAAGAGATCAAGCATTGAGCCTGATAGGGCAGTAGCATACCCTAATTGAGGAGGGAGCTGCTAAGAAGGATCAGAAATCAGCAAGGGCCAGTAGGGGGCACTGAAAGGCAGCAGAAGAAGAATAGGCAGCCTGCAGCTGGCTCCTCCCTGGCAAATTTTAAGCAAATCGAGTCGCAATTAGAGAGCAAGAGATCAAGCCTTGAGCCTAATAGGGCAGTAGCATACCCTAATTAAGGAGGGAGCTGCTAAGAAGGATCAGAAATCAGCAAGGATTCCAGGACAGGGAATTTCTGGGAAGCAGTTAAAAAGGAGGCCAGGCCAGAAACCTGCTCTGATTGCAGAAGGTAAGAGTAGTTCTTGAAGCCCCAGTGCAGCCTCCAGGCTTGGCCTCATGGAGCTTCTTCACACAGAGTTAGAATTGGGTTCAATGGAAATAATAGCTCAGCATGAGCTACTAACTCCCCCTTCTTTCTTACAGAAGAAGCCCCTTCTTTCTCCCAGAGGAATGCAATGAAGGTTGAGGTCCTCACATGCTCATTACTACACAATAAGAAAAGCTCATGGGATTTTGGAAGAGTGTGTGTGTGTGTTGGGAAAAGGAAATCACTCCTCAACCAAGGAGAAAGCTTGGCAGCATGATGTCCATAATGTGTTCCTTACCACCAGACCCTCCTTTTTTGTAGGGCAAGTTGAGGAGTAAATCTAGACCCAACCTTATGAAGAAGTTTCAGGGCACTAACTTTGTACAGATAACTTGAGGCCAAGTATTTACATTTAAATTCTGGTTTTTCAAATATTGACGTGTTTTTTGTGGGGGTTTTATTTATTTTTACAGAAAGAGAGATGTTGATTTGTTGTTCTACCCATCTATGCACTCATTGTTTGATTCTTGTATGTGCCCTGACAGAGGATTGAACTGGCAACCTTAGCATATTGGAACCCAGCCAGGGCCTCTCCAAATATTGTTTTAAAATAAACTCTCCTAAAAAGGGATACATGGTGATGAAAAGAGACTTGACTTAGGTTGGTGAACACACAATACAATATGCAGATTATGAAGGATAGAATTGTATACCTGAAACCTATATAATTTTATTAACCGATGTCACCCTAATATAATAGATTTTTAAAAATAAATAAATAAAAATCAACTCCCCTTCCACTTAATTCCCATCAATAACAGTCTATGCTTACTGTGCCAAACTTTCTCAATTTTAAAGATCTAGTCCTGCTGTACCATTAAGATACCCACACTTATCAGACAATTGTGAGGTCATGGGAAAACCTGTCCCCCACAAACATGTTCTCTCTTCTAGAAATAGCTAACACCTTATGAGCAGTATTTGCATTATTTCCCCTTTATAGAAAAAAAAACTGAAATGTGAAGACATATTTTTGGAGGGGTACTTATTAACATCTCCTGAATTCCTAATTAACAAAGAAAGAACTACTCATATTTAGTTGTTATTCCTATGTCCTCCTTTAAATTTATAATTTCTAGCCTTTTTAATGTTTTCTCTTTCTCGTGCTTTTTTATCAAGATGTCAGTCTTTGTACTGAAAACATCAATAGTATCTTAATCCAAATTTGTCACACATTTTATAAATTGCCTAGTTAATGAGTGTTTATTAGACTCATAAACAGTAATGATCACAATAGGTACAATTTCATGACTGCTTGTTTTGTGCCTGACACCCTATTAGCTGCACTACATGGTCTAGGTCTGGTGCTGAAACTTCATCCACCACCCTGAGTGGCAGATGCTATCTATATTAGAGAAAAAGAGAAGATTCAACAACAAAAGGTAAGTAGAGCTATTTCCCTCATTAGAGCCACTGCTTCCTCATGAGTAATGATAGATAATACTATATCCGCCCCAGAGTTATTGTGTGCCTACTGTGGACCAGCCTTCTTTCTAGATGTTCATAAACATTCGCTTATCCCACAAGAGCCTTGTGACATAACTAATTTTTACCAGGATGTTGAGCACACCTAAACTCAGCCACACAGCTAGCAAGTGGCTAAGTTGAAAATCTAACATAGATCTCTTGATGCCAATTTCAATGCTTCTCCACTGAAATTAATTTGCAAATAACAAACAGGAGGTGCTGTGGCAGGAGAGCGGTCTCTGTGCTGCTATGTTGATGTACAAAGGAATCTTCACCTTCAAAAGCCTGGCTTTTCCCAGAAAATGAAGGCGTTGTGGAATTACCACAGGTGTACAATCAGCAGAAGCTAGTTTCCCATCCTCTGCTGGGCCTCAGTAGCTCTTTGAACTTATCCTTTGACTCTGTGTCTCCATCAGCCAATGGGCAGGTTTACCTGTCCCTCGTCCTCACCTTCAGATACTAACCTCCACAAGAACAAGGACTTTATGTTCTTTACTCTTGTTATCCAAACTGTCTAAAACATAGCATGCACTGAAGGTATCTGTGTAGGAAGAAAGGCAGGATCCCTAAGTTTGTTGCAGACATTGGATGAGTTCATATGTGTGAAAGCACTCAGCTTCCTTCCTTCCCCTCTGGTGTGGGATTAACCCTTAAATTAGGTTATCCTGGCCTTGTAAACTAGTTCTCTTTACAAATGTGGATATGGATTCTCCTTCAACTTCTAAAGTCTTACCTTTTAAGTATATTTTGAGAACACCTAAAGCTTTTGGATTTTGAAGATTAGGTGACTGACAAATAATTCCCCAAATATTTTGTTTTCTAATCACTTTTTCTATATGACTGAATCAGGGACTTAACTGATTTACAGAAGGTTTTAAAAATAGGGTTATTAATGCCCTCTTAAGGTTATTTTAAGTATTAGTTAAGTCTATGAAATACATAGGTTCATTTCCTATTTGAAATATTTACTTCCTAATTAAATATTTGTCAAAGCATGTTTATTAGTGAAAACTGCTGGTAGTTTAGATTGTAATTTCAGTCATTTATCTTACTTAGGATTTGGGCTAGAGGTTTCCAAACTCGATAACTGCACTGAGAACTTCTAAAGGTTAGGTGCTCATTTCAACACTTCACGTGTATCAACTCATGTCAAACTCACATGACTCCTGCCCTGGCCGGCGTGGCCAGCATGGCTCATTTATTTGGACCGTCATTCTGTACACCAAAAGGTGGCTGGCAGGTTTGATCCCCAGTTAGGGCACATACCCAGGTTGCGGGTTTGATCCCTAGTCAGGGCACATACGGGAGGCAACCAACGGATGTTTCTCTCTCACATTGATGTCTCTCTCCCTCCCCCCGACCTTTCCTCTCTCTCTAAAATCAACAAAAAGTAAATAAATAAATCTCACACTTCTCCAGTGAGGCAGGTGTCACAGATGGGTACACTGAGAGCACAGAGCAGCTAAGTAAAAGACTCGACCAGAGAGGGATTTGAAGCCAAGTAACTAAATCAGGAGGCTGAGGTCTTAACTACTTAACTGTTATGCATTGCAATTTCATGATTTAGCCATTTCTTTAGATCAGGGTTCTTTCCATTTGGGCACATGAACCCCTTTGGCATTCTACAGTCTAATGAAGACTACAGACTCCCTCTTAGAGTAATGTCTGTCAATGTCTTTACTAAAATACCTAAAATTTTAAAGAGAATAAATTCTATTGAAAACAGTTATTTAAACATTTTTAAAGTTAAATTTATGACATGGTAATATATTTGCTTCTTTGTTACCCAGTAAATAACAGTATCTGGTGTCAGGTCTAATAACTACTATCCTTTATAAGTAGCTAAGAACATGTACAAATGATACAAAAACATCTGATTTTTTTTTGGTATCAAAATCCCAGGAATTGCTAACACTATGGTGGTCTGTAGCCTGCATCCTTAATTGAGGGAAATGCTAGATTTCAGATTTAGGGCACTGAAAATAAAGATGTAACTTTTTCCCGTCTAATTTCCTAGACTCTTTGATTCTATTTTGCTCCTCTTGAAAAGAGCCCCAGGACAGTAGTCTCACTTTAGAATCTTCTTATTGTTTACAGGTGACAAAACTCTCATTAACACGATGTTTTGATATAGATGCAGCTCTTTATCCTGAAATATAATTTGGTAGTTTTGACTCAGACATTGCGGAAACATACAAAGTTGATATGTTTAAAATACATTGAAGGGCTTATTTGCTATATGTGACTTCTAGGGGTTTAACTATTTTCTGTTTAGTGTTCATCAACAATATTTAAAACTGCTGCCATATCACTTGATGTTCATTAGTCAGTGAGAAAATGGATATATAAATTCAAACCAACCTTCCTTCTCTAGGAATCTAGAGCTTGGCCTGATTGTACCTTTCTCAGGCACTAGAGGTGCAAAAGGTAGTTCCCAGGTTTGCTAAAATTCTCTGTCTTTATCCTGTACAACCTCTAGATGGCACTGATTGTTTGACAGTCCTCCTTCCGCCCAAAGTTCCTCCCTCCAAAAAACAATTTTGAAATGAGAAAGATTATCTGGCAACTTTATCCACTAAGAGTTGACATCTCCTTCTGAAATGAATTATAGCCCTTTTCATTTCATTTGTATTTTATCTTTTCAAGACCATTACATCATCTTGCTCTTCCTTTGATTCTCCAGAGGCTTTTTCAAGTCCATTAGAACTTCAGCAATTCAAGATGGTTCGCATCCATTAGAACTACCTTCTCTAAAACAGTCAGTGCTTTTCCTGCAGGAGCACAAGCCGTGGGAAGCCTTGCTTTCTATCTGCATTGCTGGCCACGGGGGCATGTTGAGAGCAGTAAAACAATTCTGTGAACTGCCTTCCTGTCACAGGGGCTGAGATTCTTGTCCTGCAGTGCTTCAGAGAAATCACATTCTGGGGCCAGTGCATCAGTTGTGGGTCATAAACAGGACAAGGGCTGCACTCCATAAAAGATTGCACCAATTCGCTCCTCAGTGATACGGGATTTGTGAGAAGTATGTTTAAAGGAGTCATAAAATGTAACTGTGGTTTAAAACTGTCTCTTGAAATAAGCACATATATTATATTAGCAGCTGAAGCAACCAACCAGCAAGAAGCACAATCGAAGTCCATCCCTAGCAGTGCCGAGGCCTGAGCGCAATTAACTTTTCATGCTTCGCATATTTCATGTAAAATTACATAACGTAGACCAGTGAGTGCCAGCTACTGTACTTAACACTTGGATCAAGAGGGAGGGACCTGGCTGGTTATCTCTCAGCCTCTGATAGGAATCACCATTGGAGCCCTACCTACATCTGAGTGTATGGAATCAGATTGTTCATTCTAAACATTTATAACTCCATTTACCATCCAAAGCCAAAGTTGTGTTTAGCTCCCCCAATCTAAAATTTCATCCCAGACTATATCCACCTACAAAATGTTTATTACACCTCCTAAAGTTAAGATTGTCATGAATACTAAACTGTGGATTTTCTTTTCCAACAAAGAAAAAAACAAAAGGAAAGAGGACATAAGCTCTTAAAGCTTAGAAGGCCATTTTTATTGTCTGGTACCATACTACTGCTTTGGGGCAAATACTTAGGGGCATAAGGCGGAGAAGGATAGTTTGAGAAAGGGCCGGCATTAGTCAAAAGTCAAAACTGCTTGACAGAATGAAATAAAACTAGATCACAATAGGACTCTGTCTCTCTCTGGGTTTTCTGTGGCCATGTTTATCTGTTTACTAGAGAAGAACTATTTTCCCATGGCATTGGAAAAGTAATTGCCTGCCATATCTGATATTCCCAGGCAGGGGGCCAGTCCCAGAGCACCAATTTTGTGTAGTTCACCGCTGGTTGCAGGTGGTGACCCCAGGATTCTCCAGTGTTACCCTGTGGCTACCAGAGAGACCTTTCCCTCCTGGGCAGGGAGAACAGGAGGGGGCCAATCTCACAATGCATTTGGTACTTTAGTCACAGTGGTTCTTTGAAACATTTCAAGGGCAGTTTTGCCTGTAATGACAAGAAAGTAAGGAGCCACCTCAGTCCCTGGAAATGGAATGTTAGGGAGAAAATTATGCCTTCCAGTTCTAATATATTTTTCTTCCTAAATGCTTCTAATTTGTATTGTTTTTCCCCCCAAAAAATTGTTACCTTTCGGTCTGGATATGGGAGAACCATTTTCAAAGGTTCATTTAGTTAAGTGCTTTTTTAAGCATTTGTTTTGACTTAAGTTGGCCACACGCTTTTTCTCAGCTTGCCCTACAAATTACCATGGAGTTCTTGCCTTTGGCCCAAAGAAAAAGAGGTGGCAAGTAGTAAAGCAAGTAATAATAATGGTAATAAAATTGTAGGCCAGAAGTCTGAATCGTGAAAGAATTTACTTATTTTCCAACAAAAGGGGTAGGATATGATAATAGAGATTCCGTGTATGTGTGTGTGTATATGGTGTGTGTGTGTGTGTGTGTGTGTGTGTGTGTGTGTGTGTGTATTTTATATACGCCACATAAGTATTATTTTATAATACAAGAATTTTGTTTCTTTGGAAAATCAACTTTGTTAGAGGTAGACTTACCTTTGCCAACATTTTTGGCCATGCCCTCTAGTCTTTCTTTTCTGTTTTTTTTGTTTTGTTTTGTGTCTTTATCTGATCTCCCTCCATGATCAGACTACAGATCAATCAGTGTAACTCTTGATTTTCCACAGCCTTTAACTTTGTGCTGTACAAATAATATAATGATCTCCTCGCAGTCTGCTTCAGCCAGACAACTGGGTCTGCCAGTTCCCTTGGCATGGGCCAGGTGGGGAGCATGGAATACATTTCAGGAAAAACAGATCGATTTGTTCAGGTGTGAGCAGTGGTTTCTTAACTGCCAAACATTCCAGTTCAACAAGATGTTCCAGGAAAAGTATAATTTTGGAACTAGTCCGTTCAGCTCTAGGTAGGAGAGGCCACTTAATTACTCTCAGGTGCTCAGAGCAGAAACAGCAGAGCAGGGTCTTAGCCTCGCAGCATCCAAGACTGGTGGGTGGACCCAGAGCCCTCCTACAGGTAAGGTAGGGAAAGTAAGGGAAGGAACTGGGCCAGGTCTCCTTCACAGCAGAAGGCACTGGCAAGTGCCCAGGCCAAGTCTTGGGCAGAGAGTGAAGGAGGCATCGTAAGACGGAACCCCAGAACTCGATTCGTCTCAGATTCCCTAAGATCTAATCAGACTCGCTCTTGCTGTTTTGCTGTCAGCATTCCTACCTCTCTCCTGCCATTTCTCATTACTTTATCTCCCAGCTGAAAAGGTTCATTGTTTAATAATCTGCAGCATTTCTGCTAATGAATCCAGTCCAAACGTTTGAACTCTAAGACAAGTATGTCCTGAATCTGCTTTCTTCCCCATTTCTCCTCATGTAAAGCAGAAGGTTATGGGAGAGAGACACTAGGGAAATATGGATACTTAGTGGTTTTCCAAAAACTTAAACTCCAAAATATTTCACTGAGCTGCATGCTATTAAAAATCAACTCCCTCCCAGCTGTGTAATGGAGAGCTTCCTATTCTTACAAAAGGACCAAGGACTCTGATGGAGGCAGAAGAAGGTAATTCAGTGCTTTGACCTGAAAGACCGAACATTTTCCCATCAATCTCAGGAGGAAGCCCAGTCTATGTAAGTGCTGCGTTTTAAATTGGCCTATTCTGTGATGGCAAATTAGAGAAAGCACCTGCATTTATAAGTTAAGACAACTTCACACAGAGCTCATGAGAAAACATAGTTTGGGAAGGGATGAACCTCAGACTGTCAAAAAATTTAAAATCCATGGTTCATGGCCAGGATTTCTCACAGAGCTAAATCATAAATAAGGTTTCCCAGGGAACCGAGCTCTATCCAAAAACTAAATATCTCACTAACGACAATCAGTCCGTCTGAGCTGGTGTCTACATGCACAAACGAGTTTGGCTCTTTGATGCATATGAAAATCATTTTAGTTCTGAGAACAGATTAAATTCACAAGGGCCTTTCCCACCCCGACATATTGCCAAACTGGCCCAACTGATTTTTTTCCCCACTCTCTGGGTGTACGATAAATAATCGTGTGTATAGTCAAAGCACAAAGGGAAAAGCAATGATGCCTGAAGAATTTGGAGAGGGTTAAGGACGAGCCAGAAGCTGTTGCTATGAGAATACCCTATAGTGAGAACCAGTGAGGAAATGTGATCTGTGTCCTTTGCCATGACATAGCAGTTGGACTATCCTTTTTAATCTCCTCATTTTTCAAACTGATGCATAGTGTTCCTCATTTATTCACAGAAGCGTCTTACAGAATAAAGCCACACACTGAACCCCAGGCATGACAGGAGCTGTATGGTGCTAGATTTTATTTTTGCTACTATTTTCATATCAAGATTTTTTTAACATAGTTTAGGTTTATGCACCATCCTTCATTCAATGTGCAATTCCAAATAAGAAGAAGCACACTTAGTCTGCTAAAAAATGGGGAAAAAAGTGAAATAGCCAATTTTTCTAATATTAAGGAACTTCAAATTAGATTTTAAGGGAAGGTACACATTTTCACCAATTCAAAAAATAATAAAATTCAGTTCTAACAGGAGAGCAGCGAAACTGATATTTCCACACATTATTGGGGGCCCTAGAATTAGCTTCAGTCATTTGGGAAAGCTATTTGGAAATATATATATATCAAAAGTTCCTAACAAAATCACCTAAATATAAAAGAGGCTTTAAAAGCAAGATGTCCAACAAAAACCAACTCACTATAACAGAAAAATGAGGCAATTCTAATATTGTCTAGTAGTATGATTGAGCAAATCACAATACAAATTTAGAATTTGGATTATACAGTCAACATTGTGTTTATTTTCCAAGAAGCAAAGGAGAAAAATGATTATATGTGAATCTCCAAAGCAGATTACAATTTAAAGAATACATAATGGGAAGAACCAAGATGGTGGTGTAGGCAAACGCCTGTACTCACCGCCTCCCACAACCACATCAAAATTAGAACTACAATACAGAACAACCATCATCCAGAACTGCTGGAAAGCCAGCTGAATGGAAGTCCGACAACTAGAAAAGTAAAGAAGAAAGCACACTGAGACTAGTAGGAGGTGTGGAAGCACAGAACTGGCTGGTCAGGCACCCACGTGGGCTGCTTTTTTAATCCGAAGGGAGATAGGCTCTGCGGAAACTGCCTAGGGGAGCAAGAGGACCCAGCCCCCACACCAGACACCCAGCCCAGGATCCCAAAGCAGGGAAAAGAAGTCCCTACGGGCAGTAAGAACTACAGGCTGTAAAAACCAGTGCGGATTGGGACTCGGTGAAACAGAGGCTGCTGGAGACTCAGATGTTCCTCTTAAAAGGCCAGTACCATGAACTGAACTTACAAGGTCATATTTCCTCTGAGCTCCAGTGCTGGGCAAGGCTCTGGGGGACACAGACACATACGAGGAAAAACTGGACTGTCTGGCATCCGCAGGAACTCAGGGGCGGCTTTCTCTCAGACCAAGTTGCTTGCAGCGGTCATTGTTCCTATGCTGGTACCTCCCCAGTCTGAGGGCTGACTAGCAGCCATTTCTGTTTGCTCTACCCTGGAAATTCCCTGAGATCCTGCCCCATCAAATTTTCAACATTGTGTTTATTTTCCAAGAAGCAAAGGAGAAAAATGATTATATGTGAATCTCCAAAGCAGATTACAATTTAAAGAATACATAATGGGAAGAACCAAGATGGTGGTGTAGACAAACGCCTGTACTCACCGCCTCCCACAACCACATCAAAATTAGAACTACAATACAGAACAACCATCATCCAGAACTGCTGGAAAGCCAGCTGAATGAAAGTCCGACAACTAGAAAAGTAAAGAAGAAAGCACACTGAGACTAGTAGGAGGTGTGGAAGCACAGAACTGGCTGGTCAGGCACCCACGTGGGCTGCTTTTTTAATCCGAAGGGAGATAGGCTCTGCGGAAACTGCCTAGGGGAGCAAGAGGACCCAGCCCCCACACCAGACACCCAGCCCAGGATCCCAAAGCAGGGAAAAGAAGTCCCTACGGGCAGTAAGAACTACAGGCTGTAAAAACCAGTGCGGATTGGGACTCGGTGAAACAGAGGCTGCTGGAGACTCAGATGTTCCTCTTAAAAGGCCAGTACCATGAACTGCACTTACAAGGTCATATTTCCTCTGAGCTCCAGTGCTGGGCAAGGCTCTGGGGGTCACAGACACATACGAGGAAAAACTGGACTGTCTGGCATCCGCAGGAACTCAGGGGCGGCTTTCTCTCAGACCAAGTTGCTTGCAGCGGTCATTGTTCCTATGCTGGTACCTCCCCAGTCTGAGGGCTGACTAGCAGCCATTTCTGTTTGCTCTACCCTGGAAATTCCCTGAGATCCTGCCCCATCAAATTTATAACCCCACCCAAGCTGCCTGCAGCAGCTTTTGCCTTAGAAATTTCAAACAAGCTGCAGCTGGGTCAAGGAGCCCCAAACCTATCAATAAAAGGCCCAAGACCTAGCACCAGCACCAGCCTGCCTTGCTTCATAGCTGGGCTTCACCTGGGCACTTCCAAACCCAAAACAAAGAGGAAGAATCTGTAGATTTCTCTGTAGCTCCTGCTGGGTGTCCCAGGCAGTGGCTGACTTTGCACCTCCATGGAGTACCAAGAGCCAGTGTACCCAGTGGTCAATGTCAGACCATACCAGATTACAATTCTACACATACATAAGCAACACACTCAAGGGGCAGACTCAATGAGCACCAAAGCCCCACTGAAGCAAGTCCTGCTCCATAAGGGTGTCTCCCTACAAAGCAGTTCTCGCACTGGAGTCACAGCTGGTCCTCATAGCCAATTGGCCTGGGGGTCAATTCCTCCCAGTGACACAAACAGCAATCAAGTCTCAACTACAATAAGACTGTGCTCATAGCCCACACAGAGTGCACCTACAGTGTCTACCTCAGGTGATTGGGGAGGCTGAGCCACTGCACCCCATAGAACACCTACTACACAAGGCCACTCTATCAACTCAAGGAGACTTAGCAGCTCTACTCAATACATAGAAACAAACATAGGGAAGCAGCCAAAATTCAGAGACAAAGAAACATGTCACAAATGAAAGAAATGGAAGAAAGCAAATGACTGTATATAGAGTCCAAAACTCAGTTATAAGGTTACTCAAGAATCTTCTAGAAATCTCCAAGGGACTTAGTGAGACTTTCAAAGATCTTAGTGAGAATGCCAAACACATGGAAAAGGACCAGTCAGAAATTAAGCATACACTGACTGAAATAAAGAATAATATACAGGGATTCAACAGTAGACTAGAGGATCCCAAGAATCAAATCAACGATTTGAAATAGGAGGAAGCAAAAAACACCCAACCAGAAAAACAAAAAGAAAAAAGAATCCAAAAATATGAAGATAGTGTAAGGAGCCTCTGGAACAACTTCAAGCATACCAACATCCAAATTATGGGGGTGCCAGAAGAAGAGAGAGAGCAAGATATTGAAAACCTATTTGAAGAAATAATGACAGAAAACTTTCCCTACCTGCTGAAAGAAATAGGCTTACAAGTCCAGGAAGCACAGAGAACCCCGAACAAGAGGAACCCAAAGAGGACCACACCAAGACACATCATAATTAAAATGCCAAGGGCTAAAGACAAAGAGAGAATCTTAAAAGCAGCAAGAGAAAAACAGTTAGTTACCTACAAGGGAGTACCCA
>NW_005371173.1:4651701-4661085 GCF_000412655.1 Myotis brandtii
CCCCTCAGGAGCAGGGGGAGGTGGAGAAGCCCTTGGGGGCAATTGGGGCCAGCAGCCACCGCTCACACCCGCTGATGGTGTCGAGCGATCGGAACCAGCACCGGGCACCGGCAGTGGGTGTGAGCAGGGCCAGCACTGGCAGCAGGTGCAAGAACAAGGAGGGACCATGGTGAACAGGAGCAAAGAATTTTCAGTAACCACCAGAGGCTCACCCTGATGACAGCGACCGGTACCCCACCTTGGTCTGGTGCTCCTGCTCACCTGTTCCACCATCCTGCCGCGGCCGACGCCTGCCATGTTCCTTGCACGCCCCCTGCTGGCCAGTGCACATCATAGCGACCAGTTGTTCGGTTGTTCTGGTTGTTCTGCCGTTCGGTCTATTTGCATATTAGCTTTTTATTATATAGGATGCTGAAGGGTATTCTTTAAGAAGAGGAAAAAGAAGAAAATGAAAAAGATCAAAAATATGAACAACAAAATGGCAACATATACATATCTAACAACAATTGAATTTAAAAATCAAACGAATAAAAAATCTAATGAACAGAATAAACTGGTGAATAAAATGGAATCAGAGGCATGGAAATGGAAAAGACTGACAATTCTCAGAGGGATGGGGAGTGGTGGGCTAGGAAGAGATTAAAAAAAATCTTATATGCATATATGCATTACCTATGGACACAGACAATAGGGTGGTGAAGGCCTGGGGTAGGGCAGGAACTGGGTGGAAGCAAGGGGTATGGAGAGAAAAAGAGGGACATTTTTAATAATCTCAAGAATAAAGATTTTTTTAAAATAATGTATAATGATATGTATGATATTACCTTAACCCTGTGAAAAGATTAATACAATTAAAGATAAAATGAAATGTGAAAAAAATAATACTTGCCCTGTTAAGAGTGGGATACTTTGCCTTTTTAAAATTTTATTAAATATTTGGGTGAGATTGGTTAACAAAATTATATAGGTTTCAAGTGTACAATTCTATAATACATCATCTGTATATTGCATTGTGTGTTCACCACCCAAAGTTACACATAAATGAACTCAAAATGGATCAAAGACCTAAATATAATACATGAAACAATAAAATACATACAAGATGCCCTGACCAGTTTGGCTCAGTTTGGCTAGAGCGTTGGCCTGTGGACTGAAGAGTCCCAGGTTCGATTCTGGTCAAGGGCATGTACCTTGGTTGCGGGCACATCCCCAGTAGGGGGTGTGCAGGAGGCAGCTGATGGATGTTTCTCTCTCATGGATGTTTCTAACTATCCCTCTCCCTTCCTCTCTGTAAAAAATCAATAAAATATATTTTTAAAAAATACATACAAGAGAATATAGGTACCAGATTTATGGGCTTTGGTCATAGGGAGGATTTTATGAATTTGACCCCAAAGGTAAGGGAAGTAAAAGCAAAAATAAATGACTGGAACTATAGCAAACTGAAAAAGTTCTGCACAGTATAAGAAACCACCATCAAAACAAAAACGTTGCCTTCTTAAAACAAGTTGAACCCCCAAATCAAAGAAAGAAGGAACAAAGGAGATATTGAAACTCAGAAATAGGATAGAAGTCACTGCCTTATCAGAAAAAAATGCCAAAATCAAAAACAACGTATCACCACTAGGGCCCAGCTGCAAAAACACAAATCTAACCTCAAGACTGTAGGTTTATTCAGGTAAAGTCACTGACGGATTCACACAGAAGCACCAGGCACTGGTTTTAGTTACTCAACTTGAAAACCATCTCCAGGTTGAAGGGAAACAAGGAAGAGGAAGCTCAGGCTTCTGAAGAAAGACTCAAAAAGTTAAATATGTTTCGTCTGGGGAAGAAAGATTGAGAGGTGATCTCATTTCAGTGTTTGGATACCTGCAGCAGATATTCCAGACCCAAGGACGTGACTTGTCCTATTCACTCAGGAGCAATGGGGAATGGCAGAAGGAAAGGGTTACATTAGAAAGGCTTCCTCTCAAAGGTAATTAGATGTTTATTCCACTTTTAGCCTGAATGACAGGATTACAGTCCCCTCCCCATCTGTAATCCAGGGAGGGTAATGCTTGCCACATACATTTTAATGGATGTAACATCTGTAAAATACTTGGAGCTCTTCAGATGAAAGATGCCATGTGAGCGCCAAGAATTATTGTTATTATTTTTGTCTCCTGCCTTCCCTATGGGTATGAGTTTCCTTGTGACGTTTATGGGGCCCCGCCAGCCAGCCAGCTGCTCTGTAGCATGTCATCCCAGCGATATTTTACATCCTTCACGTGGTTGTGATCGTACCCAGAGCAAGAGCAGCTGAAATATTCATTGTTTGTCTTGAAGGAAGTAAAAGTAGTCACAACACCCCTTCAGGGCTCAGGGCTCAAAGTTTTCCCCAACATCCACTGGAAGGCTTATGTCCAGGCCTCAGAGTGGTGGCATGTTTGATGGGCTTTGTCTTTGTCTTTATTGCCTTTGAATAGCATCATCTGGCGGCAGAGCCTTGGACATATATCCTCCTTCCAGGATTTATTTTTTTATTTTTCATCTGATTTACACATTAATCTTCGGAGTCAAGCAGATGCTCCTTACTTTACTTAGGATAAAACTGAGGCCCAGAGAAAGCCACTAACTTTCTGAGGCCACTTGAGTGATATTGAAATTCGTTCTTCGATCCCTAGTCCACTACCCCCTGCTGTACCTACTATATTGCTCATGACTTACAGTTGATTGTCACTTTTCAGCATTTTGATAACTGTTAATTTTGTTCATCTTTCTTTTATTTCCCCTCTAACAATTTCCTGGCTCTTGTATCTAGAAATATCCTCATCCCATTTCTTCCTCAGCATTATTCCAGAGTTCTTAATTATACCACTATTGGTTTAAACAGACAAATACTTTTTCTTACTGAAAGCTCTGAAGATCTCCATGAAAAGATATATCAAAGGAATTAATAAATGCTAAGCCCTTCCTATATGCCAGATACTATGGCAAGGCTTGGTTTAATATTATCTCATTGAATGCTCCTAACAGCTCTCAGAGGTAGATTCAGTTATTCCACATTTTATTTTAAAAATGAAACTAATGAAGCTTTAAAGGGAACTCAAAATGAAGCCATCTGACCCTAGCTATCAGCTATCATGTTTTACTCCCCCATAGCACATTCACTCTTAAATTAGGTTTCTCAAAGAGTGTTTTGCTTATCCTCACATAAGAAGTAAATAAAAATAAGATTTCCCCCACCACTACCACCATCACCATTTTTAAAATGAAATAAAGCAGGACTGGATTTATGACCAAGTATCTTTACTAATAGAATCGTGTACCTCTGTTACAAAAACACACAATTAATGGTTTACTTTTTTCAAACCAAAAGTCTAGGTAATAAAAAAAAAATCATATCACCCAAGTGAAATTTCACCAAGAAGCAGTTAAACAATAGCTAAATCCAAATTTCTGTGCTTTGGAAAACCCTCAGTTATAGTACACATACACAATTCTTTTGTCCCCCAACTCACCCTTGTCTCCCAGTTTCAATCACCGTAACTATGTTATTCACAGATATATATTCTCATATTTCATTTTAGACCAGTTAAGATATCAGCAATAAAGAACAGAAGTGGCTGGGATATATCTAAAAATGGATAGCTGAGAGATACAAAAATATAACTTATACTAGAGGCCCGGTGCACAAAAATTTGTGCACTCGGGGCAGGGGGGGAGTTCCCTCAGCCTGGCCTGTGCCCATTTGCAGTCCAGGACCCCATGGGGGATGTCCACCTGTCGACTTAGGCCCACTCCCCGGGAGATCAGGCCTAAGCTTGCAGTCAGACATCCTTCTGGCAGCCAGGGAGCCCTCGGGGGATGTCTGACTAAAGGCTTAGGCCCCCAAGGGAGCTGTGATGAGGAAGCTGGGGTGACAGAGGAGCCATGCTGTCCCGCCCCGCCGCCCTGGGTCGGGTCGCACACGGGACGCCTGGGCGGGCCGGCCGATCGCTGCTGCCCCTCCCGGCCGCCCCAGGTTGGGTCGCACATGGACGCCCGGGCAGGCCGGCCTATCGCTGCTGCCCTGCTCGGCCACCCTGGGTCAGGTTGCACACAGGATGCCCGCCGCCCCAGTAGCAGATAGCAGGCCTGGATGGCGGCAGGGCAGGCAGGATGGCGCTGTCCCACCCCACCACCCCGGGTGGCAAGTAGCAGGCCCGGATGGCGGTGGGGCAGGTGGGATGGCGTTGTCCTGCCCTGCCTACAGTATGCAAATTAGCCATCATCTTTGTTGGCGGTTAATTTGCATATCGCGCTGATTAGCCAATGGGAGGCATAGCGAAGGAGGCGTAGTGAAGGTATGGTCAATTACCATGTTTGTCTATTATTAAATAGGATTCTATGATCAAAAGTATTCTGAAGCCCAGCTGGTGTGGCTCAGTGGATTGGGCATGGTCTTGTACACCAAGAGGTAACCGGTTCAATTCCCAGTCCAGGCACATGCCTGGGGGATTGTGGGCTTGATCCCTAATGGGGCACATGTAGGAGGCAGCCAATTGCTCACAGTGACATTTCTATCTCTCTCTCCCTCTCCCTCCCACCTCTCTAAAAAATCAATAAAAACATATATTTTTAAAGTATTCTCAATAGGCTTGTATACTTCACAAATCAATGTGTTTTAGTTCCTGGGTTGTGATTAACAACTGGTATGAAACTTAAGCAGGAGTTCCTATTTTTGTTAATTAAGACTATATAAACAAAACCAATTGGAAGAATTCGAAGAAGAATTGCAAAACAAAAAAAGAGGCCATAAGGAACTTGTATATAATTTTAATTCCATCTTCTCAGGGATAACTAACTTTCACACCTTCTTTTCTTTTCCATCCTAATGCTGACTCATGCTGATTTGACTTCTTAACTCCATGGGCCTGAATGATTTGAAACTACCTTCCAACTATTTCTCTGATCCAGACTTCCCACTACTCCAATCAGTCCTGAGCATCAAATACTAATTCATCTCCTGGATCCTAATCTCTTGCTTGCCAATCCATTCTTCTAGCTATCTATAGAATTACCTTCCCCAAATATAGAATTGATCCTGACACTCCCCAGGCTCAAAGCTTCCAATAATTCACCAATTTTATAAATCCTGGCAGCTAAATGTCAACTGTATAGGTCTCTGGCCAATTTTTTCTCCCAACAGATACTTTCTCACTACCTCTATCTACCACATCTCCTCATCCACATGAACTCCACCTTTTAATCTACAAAACTTAAAAGAAGAGAAGGGAAAGGGTCAACATTTATTGAGCATCTTTCATGCATTAGAGTCCCCACCCGCTATCAAGGATCCCATCCTGTACCATGGGCCTGGAGATAGGATGGTTGGAACAAGGTTCATGAATTTTATTTTATTGATATTAGTCTCTCAAGTCTTATATCCTAAGTTTGGCTGATATTATCCTTTTAGTGTTGTTTAAACTGTTCTCTTTCTTTTGTATTTCGTATTTCCTTGACACATGAATAAATCTACATTGTGTCAAGAACTATGAAAAGTCTGAGATTTTACCCCACTTGCAAATTAGCATCTCAGTCTGTCTCAGAGACAAAGGACAGTTTTTATTCACAGAAATAACAGTACCCAGAGTATCAGCATTTGTTCTGGTTCCCAAGTCCCAATTCCCACAAAGTGACACAGAATGAAATTTTGTCGCAATCCGTTGATCTAGAGGTTTGATTGGATACAGTGAATCTAGCTGCCCCATTATTTATTCTTATACCCCCAATGCTTAACAGTGTGCCTGACACCAAGTTAGTTCTCAATAAATAATACCTAATATTTTTGAATATTTATTATATATTCTAAGTATCATATACATTTTACCCCTTAATCCTCCCAAGAATCATTTGAGTTAAGTACTAGTGCCATTGTTCGCCCTTTACACTTAAGGTAATAATGCACAAAGAGGTAAGCAACTTGTTCAAAGTTGGGGAATTGGCAAAGCTGGAATTTAAGCTTAGACTCCTGTGTGCATACCTTATCCCCTACACTATAGGTCTGGGCAAATTTGTAGAAAGCAAGAAATAATAAATGGATGAGTGAATGAATGAATGAATTTCCTAGTTTTCTTCAGCAAATGATTACTTTGTTGTATTAAGTAAACCTACAAATAAGGGATATGATGCCTGTTTGTCTTCCTTGATTGTTAAACCTGGAAAAAGCTTAGTATATCCCAATTTTTTTTCACAAATAAGGAAGTTAATGTTAAAACACCCAAGTTACACAACTAATTAGTGACAGAGCTGGGACTAGAACACAGTCTCAATGTGCTACTCACAGATGAAAATTTGGTAAATATTTTGATGTTTGTGAAGTGTTGTGAAACAAATATTGCTTTCCTATTTTCTTTAAAAATAAATTATTCTGATTTAACTGAAAAACACATGCTGGATTGCAGAGAAAGGAAGGTGAGAATGACTGCTGCTTCAATATTTTCTTTTCTCTTCCCTTCAGAGGTGATCAGTAGGTGAAGGAAAGACCTTGGGCACCAGCTCTAGGAGATGGTTACACCATTGGCCTCCATTGGTCAATCACTTTGGTCTGAAAAGCAAAGACGTAAAGAGAACTCAAGGGGAGCAGCAATGAGTCGCCACCACCCCTATGAGTGCTCACAGTGGGAGCCAGATGCCTCCTGCTTCCATGTATTCAAATATAAAACATGTGTACTTCATATTTACAGCCAGTGTTCAAGAGCATCACAGGGCATAGGCCACTTTTGAAAACAGTGTTTTAAAAAAATAAAAACCTATGTTGACTTTGTATGTTGGCTGTCTGCCATTTTTTTTCATGTGACCCTCCTCCATTACTTAGAATTACCTGTTGCGTGTAGGGAAGATTTTGTTTCATAAAGGAATAGAACTAAAAATGTACTTTCTCTTTTACTCATTCAGTCATTGAACAAATATTGTTTTGAGCACCTAATATGTCAAATCCTGTGTGAGACTGAGGGCATCCAAGCAATGAACAAAGATATAGTACCTATCTTATCTTCATGAGGTTATAGTTAGAGAGATGACATTAATCAAATAAACTTCTGAGTATACAATTATAAATTATATTAAGTTCTATAAAAGAAAAAAGATTGAGATAGTTTAATAGAGGAAATCTAATATTGATAGAAACTTGGGGAAAGGCCCTCTGGCATTTAATCTGATATCAACACTGATGATCTTAGCAGAACAAATATAATATTTGAGAGACTTCTATTTTCAAAATTAAACTAGGTTGTCAACAAATGGGAATCACAAAAATTATTTGGGGAAGAGCAGTTAGACATTGGGTTTGCTCTGAGGTGACCAGTCATCCTATATCCACTGTGCCAAGCCCTGTGCTTGATATTCAAGAATAGACTAAAAGAGTCAAGTCCTCTGAATTGCACAGTGGTTCTGGGCCACCTGTCCAGGTCTCATGAAGGTCTTATCAGGGTAATACCTACCCAGGGAAGTCTACATTATATGGCAGGCGCAGACTAATCCTGGGGAAACTGGTGAAACTAATGTGAATTCCAATTCTGTATAAAATCTAGTGGTACCCGTGTAATTTCATCACATTACTTACCATAGGAAAATAATAACAAACAGTTCCCTGTGAAGTGCTGATTTGCAATACTAGGAAAGCATGTAACCTGAAATATTAAAATGCAATTATTAGATAAGTAAGTTCATTCAGCCACAAATATTAATTGATATCACTACTCCAAAGCATACAACATGATTAAATTGGCCATGGCAGGCTGACGTGGTATTTTCAAATGTCTTCACAAGGGATTTTGTGAAGACAGACCAGGCAGTTATTGTGGTGGACAATTAATAATTAGTATATCCAGGAACCCTCCTTTTTTCTAAAAACAGAACTTGCCTTCTTTGGGGGAACTGTTTCTCCCCAGTCTTTTATTCCTTTTATTCCCCCATTCCAATAATTAGCTTCAAATGATTGTTGCCATCTTCTTTCATGACTCTCCTCCCTGGACACAGTAATTGTCCTTACAGTGGGCCTATGACCCAATCCAAGCCAAGTACAGTTTACTATCATAGTCGTGGTCATGGTCAAGGACCCAGGAATTGGGCAGGTCATCCAAAACAAGGCCATCTGATGGTCCTGAGATTTTTCAGCTATTACTGAAAGAAACATCCCTTCCTTGGGGATGGCAATACTAGCTAGGTATTATTCCAGGAGCTGTTGGCAGCAGCCATGGATCTAGCTTCAAGGAGAAAGCTGGTCTACAAAGAGAAATTAAAATGAGACACAGAGTTCTGAAAGCATTCTGGTCCCAGTTCCAATCTGAATTCCCTGGAGCAGCCCTGATTCCTGTTTCCCTGAAACTGCTCTTCAATTCTATAAACCTTATACCCAACCAATATTCACTCACAAATTCCCTATTTCAATTAAGTTGTAGTTGAATTTCTCCCTCTGGAAACCAATGGGTTCTGGCTGAAAATATGATTCATCATTTGTTAAGATGACTTGGATAACCCTATCTCAGGTGCTCATCCTATCTAATAATAGACAAACATGGTAATTGACCGTACCTTCGCTACGCTTCCCATTGGCTAATCAGGACGATATGCAAATTACTGCCAACAAAGATGGTGGTTAATTTGCATACGTAGGCACAATGCTGGGAGGCGAAAGGGGAAGGATGGAAGAAGCCACCTGCCACTGATGGTGATCGGAAACCCAGGCGGCAGGCAAGAGCCGAGTGGCAGGGCAAAGGCGGCCCCTCGGCCCATGATCGGAGAACCGGGGCCGCCTTTGCCTGCCCCCTCACCGGTGATTGGCGAAGCTGGGTGGGGCAGGGAAGAGGCGGCCACCAGCAGCCGCCTCTTCCCTGCGCCACCGCCCCCCCGGCCGGTGTTCAGAGAAGTACCTGTATTTTTTTTTCAAAGTACCTGTATTTTTAATAATTTCTTGACATGGTAAAAGAATTTTACATTATGATCCAAGGGTGGTAGGGTGAGGAGAAGGAACAGCAGAACAATCCAACAAACAAAAAGGGAAACAGAAATGCATGGTGGAAGGGATTTGAAGGGTGGGTAGGAGCATTGCTCAACTAAAATGCAATTGGTTTGTTACTGAGTACTATTCATGGGAAGACAGCATCCTGACTCCTTCTCTATACAGCATATTGGGAGTAAAAATGATGCATCCAGGTGGAAATATGATTAGGGGTTGGAAGACAGACAGGGAAAGAAGAAGTCAGAAATAGACACTGAGAGAGTCACTGGCTGGCTGGCTGCAAATACTGACTCTCCAGTAGTGATAGAATAAAAAAGTGGGGGATATCTCTGGAAGATTCAAGAGATAGGGGGCAACTCTTCTATGGTTTTGACTTGCCCAGCAGATTTCCACATACACAC
>NW_005371173.1:4661249-4670026 GCF_000412655.1 Myotis brandtii
TGAAGATATGAATCAACTAAAATAGTTGACAGGGACAATTCTTCCATCTTTGAAAATATCTACATCAAATCTGTTTAAATAGATTTTCATCTGCATAATATAACACATTCTGACAAGACCACCACCATCACCAATGTGGTCAGTGTTGTGCCGATAAATGTTTAATAACTGAGGGACCCCCCCCCCCCGAGTGCACAAATTTTTGTGCACCGGGCTACTAGTGTAGACATGAATGACATAGCACAACACTCCTGCCCTCACTAGCTACAAAAGAGAATTGAGAAATAGATTTCTCCCTCTCTGAATTGCTCAGACATCTTTGAGAGATTCCTATAAGAGAAAAATGCAAAGAAGACTTTAGAGCACAATAATGAGTGAAATTACTTTAGAAGCTGAATGGTGTCTCATGCAGTCAGGCAAGGTGACTTTTGATATGCATCGTGAAGGATGAAGAGAAGTTTCCCAGGCCGACTACAATCTACACACTTGTAAAATCCTAAGGGTACATCTATGAGATTTTAAGAAGACATATGTGGCACTTATTTTTACAAACAATATTCCTTCTCAGGGTAGAGAAATCTGAATTTTTTTAATTGATGAAAAAGCCTGCATTATGGAAAACACTGGCAATAGCAGCAGTTAAAGCTGGGTCCCTTAATTATTAAAAGCTATTCTGCATAAAAACAACATAATGAATTCAATCCAGTTGAAAACCCAAAATATTTGTCTTAAGGCCCTATGTTTTTTACCTTCAGTGATAAAAAATGTGAATAAGATCCAGTCCCCATGGGACTCACATAGAGAGTATACAAATAGAGCCATACAAAGGAAGGGGCCATTCCATCTTCACGGTGAATCAGCTAAGATGCCTGGAGAAGAGAGAATTTAAGGTGGTACTTGGAATGTTGTTATAATTTCCTTAATCAAGAATGGATTAGAACATAACTTCCCCAAGTATAGCCTGGGGACCAGTGGGGGTCCCTGAAACCCTCTTAGTTAATCTATGAGGTAAAAATTATTTCATAAAAATACTAAGACATTCTGTGCCTTTCTTCTCATCCTCTCATAAGGGTACGTTGGAGTTTTCCACTGTACACTTAGAAAATCTGCATAATTCAGGGAATTGATAGTTTTTAAATGACCACTGCTGATGTCATAAAATCATGCATGGATAAAAGAATCCTTCAAATGGCAAGACATACCAATGAATTTTGAAGTAACAACGTATGAAATGTTTATCGACATAGTTTCAATTCCACATAAAAATAACGTTTATGAAATTACAATTTGTCAAGTTTTGGTATAGTACCATAGAAAATGTATCCACAACTATCTGAAAATGCTTTTTAAACAACTCTCATTTTTTCAACTATATTTATGTGTGAGATCAGATTTTTCTCCATATACTTCAACTAAAATGATATATCCTAGCAAATTGGGAAGTTGAATTTAGCTGTCTTCTATTAAGCCAGATATTAAAGAGATTTATAAAAATGTAAAACAATGTCCATCTTCTCGATGTTTGTATGTTGGAAAATATAGTTATTTCACAAAAATATGTTGTGTTAATACATGTGACGGGTTGAATTGTATCTCCAGAAAAGATGTTGAAGTTTTAACCCCCAGTACCTGTGATGGTGACCTTAGTTGAAAATAGAATCTTTGCAGATGATCAAGTTAAGATGAAGTGATTAGGGTGGGCCCTGATCCTATATATATGACTTGTGTCCTTATAAAAAGAAGAAATTTGGACACAGAAACAGACATACATAGTAGGAAGATGATGTGAAGACATGGGAAGAATGTCATCTGCAAATCAAGGAACATCTGAGGCTCCCAGAAGTTAGGAGAGAGGCACGAAAACAGATTCTTCCTCACGGCCCTCAGAAGAAACTAACCTTGCCTACACCATGATTTCAGACTTCTAGTCTATGGTACTGTGAAACAATAAATTTCAGTTGTTAAGTCACTTATCAATAGCAGCACCAGGAAACTAGTGCTACATGTAATTGGTGTATTACTTTTAATAAATTTAACAATTTTTAATTTCTCAATCTTATCTTCTAATGTGATAAATACTGATAGACTAACACACCTAAGTAAAAACTCTTTGAGTCCTCAATAATGTTTAAGAGTGAAAAGGAATCCTGAGACCAAAATGTTTGAGGACCACAGGATTAGAGAATTCCTAGAAAAAGGACAACCTGACCAAGGCAGTGGTTCCAAAATATACCAGTCTTCTGACGGCTACTTTTAAAAAAGGAAGGAAGGAAGGAAGGAAGGAAGGAAGGAAGGAAGGAAGGAAGGAAGGAAGGGACTCCAGGGTTTTCTTCAACCCACTGAATCAGAATTTCTAGAGTTCTGTTCCAGGAAACGATATTTATAACAATCTCCCCAGGTAATTATTATATGAAGGCTTAGAGGCAGAAATGCTTAAATGAGTTGAGAAGTGTTTCATCCAAATCCCTGGTTTGCAAGAATAGAGACTCACCCAAGTGATCTCAATAAAAAGGCAGTTTATCGCAAATATACACTTGGCACCACTGGGAGAATCCATTCTCTCACAAAACAGGTGCTGTAGTGGGTCCCCACCTCAGGAAGAATTGGGGGATCACAGTATCTCCAGGAATGCCAGCAAGTAGAAGTGTAGGTCTCTTTACGTTCTACCATCAGTATGACTAAGCCTATGACTCTACAGGACTCTATATACTCCCCAGTCTGCCTCCTTCTCTCCCTCCTCTATAATATCTGCTTCTTCAAACTTCTGGCTAAACATGGTTTTGGTTTATGATGCTTCAAATTTACCTCAAGGCAACTCTTCAGCTTCTGTTTTATTGCCAACTGGCAGATTCCATTGTCTTTCTTAATTTCAGTCCTTGAGGTGGAAAATCTGATTGGTCCAGTTTGTCTCTTAGTGCCAGGTTCTGCTCAAATTTGTGGGTGAGCCTTTGGCTTTGCTGACCTGGCATCAGATGTCCAAATCTGGCTTAATAATCTGTGAGCATAGGGCCTAAATAAACAGTGTATAAAACAGGAAGAGCCCATTATACTGGCACTGTGAGCAGGGCATTTTCCCCTTAGGGGCAAAATAGGTATTGCATTTATCATCTTCAGAACACTTTTTGGTTGTGCTCTTGTAATTCCAAAATCTTTAATTTAAATTATTTTTATTAAGATAAGTGACTTGACCAACTCAGATGACTTTTGACATAATCATGACCATAGCTAAACTGTTGGGTTGGTTGAAGATAATAATGATGTTGATGATGAGACTTCCTGGAAATATTGTCTATGCATTTCCCTCCAACTCTCTAATTTATCCATTATTCATTTGCTAAATAACATAATTGTAGTTCACATTCTCTCCCTCTTTGTTTTTCTTTATTCTTTGTTACCGAGCCCTCTGTCCTCTTCCTCCTTCTTCTTTGTCCTACCTGCCTTGTGATCTTAGATTTTTTTAAAAAGAAGCTCAAGGCATTTTCTAATTCCATTAGTTTTACATTAGGGTTTGATTTGGTTCTTGGATAATTTTTTAATGGCTTTGTTCTTTGCTTTTTTTAAAGAAGAAAAAAGCATGCAAATATTAAAGTATTTATCATAAATTTAATAACCACTGGGTATTTCAATTATTTTGGTTGTCACGTTAGAGCAAGCTGTAATTTTTGAAATAGAACAGATACTCTTTCTTTGTGTACTGGTACCCATGGATTTCTGCATGTGAGACAGTTTAGTTTTGTGTTTGGGTAAATTATTGGTGTGTATATCATTGTATAACATTTTTCTGTGTGTTTGTGTATATATATGTTTGTAGTTTTCTTGGTATGTATGTGTATATTTCAATTGAACAAAATTGCATTGTTTTCTCATGTTGTACTGTATATTTTTCATTTGTTGCTCTGAATTGAAAAAAGACAGTTTCTATTTTGACTAAATTGTTGGATTGCTCAAAAAAAAAAAAACAAGCAGAAACATCTCCAAGATTTTGTTGAATCCAATTAGTTATATGCAACTTGTAATACATCTGATTTTTATTATATGCTTTTGTGTTTTCTCCAGTAAATCAGTTGAAACTAAGTGACTGTGACATTTGACCTACATAGGGAAGGTGCAGATTTAAATTTGCATGTTTCATTGTTCTTTGTCTTGTACATGTTAATGTTCCTTTTAGGACACTTCTAAAAAGTTAATGTGCATTTTTGTATGTATGATAGCACACAACAGTACAGCAAATCAACTCTTCTTTAGGGAATAACATTAATTCAAGTTTATTTAAATCAACTCATGTTTCCAACACAACCAATTCACTTATTTGTAACAGAAAATATTGGCTCACAAAACTCAAAGTTGAGAAAAGAAAAAAACTTAAGAAGAGGTTTGATCAAGGTTTCAGCTCCATTTCTCTACAGTTGTTCGTACTCTGCCTCTCCATGTGCTGGCTCTTTCCTCTGGTCACCTTTCTTCCTTGTAGCCAAATGACCTCAGATTCTCATACCATATCACCCAGAAGAAGTGAAAACTTATGTCTTCTCAATCAATGAATAAAAGTTACCAGCTTCTCCCTTAAGGACTTATCTAATTATGTGTCTGCCTCCAAATTAATCCCAGTGGCCAAGAAAATAATATATACTGTTTAGCTTTTCCCTAGTTGGATTATATTCAAGCTGGCTTTCTCTCTCCTGGTAGCAAAATGGCTGTGGAAATTCCTCAAATCCACAGACTATCTTTTAAAAGAGATACTGCTTCTAACTCAGCAACCGTTTTTTTAAAAAATGCACTTCACCCTATTGGTCACATGTCCACCTGTGAACCACTCACTATAGCAGCCAGTGAGATCGAATTACTCTAGGTTCTGTCCTTCTAGGGTTGAACCAAGAAGCTAAAGCTGGGGCTCAACCTTACTCAACCCAAATGCAACTATACAATAAGCAATGCCCTCCATGGCAACGACCATCTCACAGCAAGATGATACCACTTTCCTCCTCTTCTCTTCCATGTGCACCTTTCCCCAAAAATGCTCCCTTGAAAAACACAGCCTTCCCAGAGGTACAGGACTATTTTTCAATCGAACATACATGACTTTATTGAGTTGACTATAAAGAAACCTGTTGGAGAAACATCAGTTTAAATGCATTTACTCTACTTTTTTCTTAAATCTGACAATTTATTTTGCAAGTCATAAAATAAGATAGCCCAAGGCACAATTTCCAAAACATCCAATTACTTTAAATTTATCATTATAGTTTTCAAATATTTGCTTTCTACATATGCACAGATCAATTTTGAACTTATTTTTGTGTCTGAAATGTGGGCCTTGCAAAGCATATTATAGTGCCTTTAAAAAGTATTTCACAATCAGGCAGTGCTCCAGCATTCATGTTTTTAAAATCAAGCTGTTGCAGATTCTCCAAGAAGTTCAAAAGTGACTGTGAATTGCTTCCTTGAACATTCTCACAGGTGCACAGGAAAGCATCCAGGCCAGCAGACTAGGAGTTGCCAGGTCGAGGGACAAAAATTCACTCTCCAACCAGGAAGTCATTCACCTGGGGACCTTCTATCAGAAAAGGCCTGGATTATACTATGTTAGCACAATTTTGGTAATGTTATTATATTTAAATCTTTTTTTTCTTGAAGTATTAATGTTTATTACATGTAATATTATTATATTTAAAATTGTTTTCCTTGAAATATTTTTAAAGCAAAAAAAAAAATGAAATGGCCTGAATAATGCATTCTTGATTTACACACCAGAGAAAGCATTCCCCTATGTTTTAATCTCCCTTTTATTTTCCAGAAACTGAAAAGATTTGCCAGGAGCACCAGAAAAAGAAACACATTTTATCCGTAGCCATATAAAATATTTATGAGAAAACTCAAAGCTTTTAGAAACTCCTTCCATTTGAACATAACTTCATAATTGTAAGAAATGTTCAAACACTTGAAAAGTAAGTAACATTTTGAATATACTGCACTTCTATTTCCAAAGTGGTTCCATCTTCATAAAAGTTGGACTTTTAAGTCAACTTCAAGTTTATAGAAAGTCTTTTCTAGAGCCCTTCATTAACTGGCATTTTTCCTTGAGGGTCAAACAATCATAATACAGTGAGGTATAATATTGTATGGAAAGGCGTTTGTTTTTTGCCTCTGAAAGCCAAATACTCAAAACCAAAATCAGTACATGTTAGAGGTGATCATGAAAGAGTATTAGAGTGCCGGACTCTACCAACAGTTGACCTCTGCAACCCTCTTCTTGCCTTGCTCAATGCCAGCTCTCTATTCAATTAAACATCCACAATTCCCCCATGCATCCATAACCCTATGTTCCATCTTCCCTTCCCCAGAACCACCCTGTGTAATATCCCTTTTCATGTTTGTTTTGAAAGCTAGAAATTGTGTTTTTTACATGCCGCATTTCCCACACAGCATGCGTCTGGTATGATGTGTAATTGAAAATTTTCGACTAATCCCTACTGTTGCACAGGTGGGTAAAAAGCAGAAACTGATTACTGAAAAACTGCAGCCCAAAAGGACATGTGTTTATGTGCTTAAATGTTTCTGAAAATTGAGGCGAGGTCATTATTCCCATTTCCATTTTCAGTGGGGATGATTAAATCGTTCCATCCTGAGGATTGTTATGTTGCTAAGTAAACTCCCCTAGTGTCATTCTTATTTGTCTTAATTGGTTCTGAAAGGTTAATCTAATTTCTATTTGCAAGAAATTTCTGGAAGTTTCTTTCAGTCTCATGAAACATTCCAAAACGTGAAAAATGTAGGAGCAGAAAATGCCTCAGGTCTCCAAACTGAAATGGAGTTAGGGCTGATGATACCTCCTCTCCAGGGTTCAGAGAAAATTGAAAGAAATACATGGGAATCAGATACTTGGACATCAAAATATTAGCTTTTCTGCTCATGAAGAAGAAAATGAAGAAGAAGGAGAAGGCAGCAAAGCTAGATGGGGGGATGTGGCTTTAAAGTTGTGACTGAAAGCATTGATACTTCACTTTTGAATTTAACAGGTTTGTCTATTTCTTTTGTCTCTGGAGCTGGGCAAATGCAAACCTCCTGACCATCAGTAGACCATACGCATTGTCTCCACAGATGATAGATATGGAAAAAGAAGACAGAGACAGAGAAATAGGGAAAGAGGGCAAGTGCTGTACCATGTTCTTTTCCCCAAACTAACCCATGGCATAGCTCCTTTTTATGCCCTAAATGCAAATAAAAGTGGGTCAATGAGCAACAGGGACTTACTTCTAACCCATGACTCCCACACCATAGAAACATGAGGCAGTGCAAAGAGAGGTTCTCATCCTAACACCTACAAGCTCATAAACATCACAAGAGACTTTTTTATCCTAAAGACCTAAACATAACCAAAATGTCACCAAAACTGGCAGTGTATTCACTCTGAGAAATTTCCAATGAAACAGAATCATGAAAAGAGGAAAAGATGCCAAAAAAAATGACAAAGCATCTAAAGGACTTGGAGAATTAGAGGAAAAGATGTCAAAAAAAAATGACAAAGCATCTAAAGGACTTGGAGAATTCCTTGATGTTCTTTATAAAATGATTTAACCTGTCATCTAGCCTCTTATCATGGTCAATCCCCACCTGATATTGAACCTCAGTGTATCAGATAAGAGGGTCATGAAACTGACCCTGGAGAGAAGACAGGGCTCCGAAGATGTTCATTCTCTCTCTCGCTCTCTCTCTCCCTCTCTCTCTCTCTCTCTCTCTCACACACACACACACACACACACACACACACACACACACACATGCATACACACATGCACATACACACTGAGGATGTAAGAATACAAATATAGATGTTGGGAAAGCAGTAGACATGGAAGCAATCAGGAGGATGTGGGGAAGTAGCAGATTAAGTCAGGGAGCACAGGCATTTCAGGCACAGAGGCCCTTCCCTCCACATGGATAATTAGACTAGGCTGGTTTTTGGAAAGGCTGAGCCTAAGAAAAGTGGACTCTGGTTTCAGTAGAAGAACAGACCAACCTTGATGGCAATTAACTCTCATAGATTAAAATCCCATTTTCCTTCAACAGGAACTCCGTGAGAAGGCCATGTGGCCCTAATTTGGAAGAAATGGGGAAAGTAAACCATTCTCATACCCCACGGAGAGCTGGAAAAACAGTCTATCCAAAAAGCACAAGGAGATCAATACATATCTTCTGAAGCCTGTAAGGCTTAAAAGTATAGGGAGCAAAGTAGTGAAATAGTAATTTGAGGCTTTTGGTTTCTGGTTCAAAAAGACGAAATAGTGAAGATAGAAGCATGAAACATTTGCTTAGACCATATTTCTTTTCTTTTATTATTTTTTAATCCTCACTCAAGGATATTTTTCCACTGATTTTTAGAGAGGGAAAGACAGTGAGAAATATCAATGTGAGAGAAACACATTGATTGGTTGCCTCCCACATGAACCGCAACCAGAGTCTGGGCTGGGGAGGAGCCTGCAATGGAGGTACATGCCCCAGTAAGTAATTTAACCAGGGACCCTTTGGTCCACAGGCCGACGCTCTATCCACTGAGCCAAACCAGCTAGGGCCTAAACTGGATTTTATAATTATTTTTATTTACTTGGCCTTTAAGTTATTTAAAGGCACAATAACCTGGAAATAATCTAATCTAATAAAAGACAAACATTCAAATTGACCGTACCTTCGCTATGCCTTAAGCCACACCCACCAGTCAATCAGAGCGACTATATGCAAATTAACCCAACCAAGATGGCGGCCGGCAGCCATGGAGCTGGAGC
>NW_005371173.1:4670496-4734390 GCF_000412655.1 Myotis brandtii
AGCACTAAGGATGTCCGACTGCAGCTTAGGCCTGCTCCCCACTGGCAAGTGGACATCCCCCGAGGGCTGCCGGGCTGCCAGAGGGATGTCTGATTGCCAGCTTAGGCCCAATCCCCCAGGGAGCAGGCCTAAGCCAGCAGGTGGTCATCCCCTGAGGGGTCCCAGACTTCGAGAGGGCACAGGCCGGGCTGAGGGACGTCCCCGCTCCCCAAGTGCACAAATTTTTGTGCACTGGACCTCTAGTTTTGGCATAAAAAAGGTAGAATCCCAATGCTTTCAGAAATCAAAAGTTCCATTCAGAGAAGAAAACTGAAGTCTGGAGAGAAGATATGACTGTCCTTATTTCCATAGTTCATGAATCCAGGGTCTCATTGGATTTCCAAGTCTTCTCCCTTGGGGCAGAGCTCCTCCAACCCCATGATTTCAGAGGAACACCCACACTATCACCCTTAAAAGGCACACCCTCCAGGAGGCCAGGACAGGAAAGCCCACTGTTTCTAAGCATTGCTTCTAGAATATCCCAGGCTGGGACCATGGACTGACCATTGTCATCTGCCCAAGGAATAAATACTTATGAAGGGAAATGGAATATTGACTTGGTTAACTGTTTTATGTTTTCATTCATTTTTCTTCCTGTCTTGACAAATTTGTTTTGAGCTGTTGAGTTTTCTCTGATGTGAGGAACAAGGTAATGAGACTGATTTCTGAAAGTCACATATTAAAGACAGCTTCCGGACTTCATTGGCCTGCTTTCATTTGCAGAAGTTCTAATGGAGTCTGAACAGGTGGACTTTATTGCAGTTTTCAGAAAAGCCACCACCAATGGGGCAGCGTGCCAAGTCTCAAAGTTTTGTGTTCCATAAATAACATTAGTGTTTATGGACTCCTGCACAAATCAGGGATTACTTCATTCTAAAACACATAAAATTTCATGTGAATTCCATTTTTTGTGTCTTGAAACATATCATTCATAGAGGGTACATTTTCTCATCTGATATCCACAGTGGAATTTATCTAGCATTTTAACAATGTTGTTATGATGGAGTCTTTAAAATGATTATATTTCAGATGAGTCATAAATCAGAAGACTAGATGTTAGAAGAGTTGAACCTGGATCTAATAAGACTGCACAATTCTCATCTTATTATTAAATTTGATCTTTACAGCTCACGTGATAAAAATTTGGAGAGTATTTCAAAGTAAAAGGTGTCAATTGTCTAATTTTAAATAAAGTTAAAACTTTTTAAACTCCTAATATACCCTCTTAGTTCCATGGACTTAGTGCTACATTCAACACTTTCTGTGAAAAGAACAAGAATATGCCTAGAGGAAACCAGAGAAACTAATTCCTGAGAATTCACCCAAAGAGGGAATCATCGATTTATGAAATAGAGTACCTCACACTATAACTTCTCTGGATGATGATAAGCATTGTAGAAAAAAAAAGAAACAAAATAGCTCCATGATAAAATAACTTGGTATATGTTGAGTTAACATTAAGTGAATGACTTAAACATAAAATTAAACTTCATTGATGAATTTCTTAGAACCATCCATGTGTGTGGAGGGGGGTTGCAATAAAATTGAAGAGGTGATAAATGGAAGACATCTGTAATAGTATCAATAATAAAAAAGTTGAAGAGGTAAGATGAAATTAGATTATGCTGGGTCTTGTAGGTATTGGTATGGCTTTTGGATATTAGTCCAAATGCAATGAGAATCCAGTGGAGCAGTGAGACATGATGTAAATTTGTGTTTTTAAAAAACCACCCTATCCCTAACCGGTTTGGCTCAGTGGATAGAGCGTCGGCCTGCATACTCAAGGGGTCCTAGGTTCGATTCCGGTCAAGGGCATGTACCTTGGTTGCGGGCACATCCCCAGTGGGGAGTGTGTAGGAGGCAGCTGATCGATGTTTCTCGTTCATCGATGTTTCTAACTCTCTATCCCTCTCCCTTCCTCTCTGTAAAAAATCAATAAAATATATTTTTAAAAAATACATAAATAAAAAATAAAAAACCACCCTAGCTCTTTGGAAGGTAAGAGTGACATCAGCGAGAGGAGTTGGGAGACTACTGTGGGGGTCCAGATGAGCTATCATAATGATGGCACAATTGTGTTTTTAGGATGGTGTAATAGTTAAGATCAATAATTATGGCACCAAAAAGACGGCGGTTCATATCTCAATCCCAACACTTCATATCAAAATAACTTTGGAGAACTTACTAAACCTCTGTGAACACCAGTTTCCTCATCTATTAAAAAAGAATAATATTAATACCTATGCCATGTAATTGTTATGATGATTCAATAACATACTACATATAAAGCACTTGGAATGTAGTAAATGCTAAAGAAATGATAGTGATTATGACACTTCAAAATCCTGTCCCAGACCCCCTGATACACCTGTGTTCACCAGCATGTGTGGTAGACAGTTTCTAGCATAGTCAACTTCCCACCTAAAAATCTAGCATCTCTTTTCTCATCCTGAAGGATTTCTCTGGCATCACAAAAACTTGCTCAGCTGAGAGGAGGAGTTAAGTGCCTTGCCAGAAGCAACCATCAACCAAGGGTGGTGGCCGGTGCCTAAATTAACCAGGCTTTCCATCCTCTGGCAGCATGTTTCTGAGATGCACTCCATGCAGTTCCTCCAGTGAGATTGGGCCTCAGTTGCCCACATGGGTAACCCACTCATTGACTTACCTTTTAGTGGGTTTCCTCCTTCCCTGTCACTTTCCCCATATCCTCACATCTGCTTTCTGGGATCACTTTTCAAGTTGATAACTATGACCAAGTCCTTGTCTCAGAGTCTTTTTTCTTGTTTGTTGAGGTAGGCCTGTAGAGCTATAAACTTCCCTCTCAGGACTGCTTTCATTGTGTCCCAAAGGTTTTGGATTGTTGTGTTTTCATTGTCATTAGTTTCCAGGATGTTTTTAATTTCTTCTTTGATCTCATTGGTAACCCAATCAATATTTAATAACATGCTATTCAGCTTCCAAGTGTTTGAGTATTTTGGGTTGTTTTTATTGTAGTTTATTTCTAACATTATGCCATCGTGGTCTGAGAAGAAGCTTTTTATGATTTCAATCTTCTTGAATTTGGGGAGACTTTGCTTGTGACCCAATATGTGGTCTATTTTTGAATATGTCCCATGAGCACCTGAGAGGAATGTATATTCCATGGCTTTGGGGTGAAGTGTTCTGAAGATGTCAATTAAGTCCATCTGATCTAGTGTCCTTGCACTCTCACACTCTCTCCCTCCCTACCTTCCTGCTGGTCGCCATTTTTTCTTCCCCTCTCAGAGTCTTTTTTAAGGGAAACCCAAACTAAAACAAATTAGCCCTGTGTGTAGAAAATCTCACCAGACCTTCTTATCTATAAAAAGGGTAATTGAGCAAAGTTCCATGATTCTGAAATCAGCTTATTTACTTTTGTCCACATTTTCATCCTGACTTTTAGTTTAGTAATTTAAAATGAATACTTACATATGACTACAGAGTTTCTTTTGTATAGAGAATGAATGGTTTCTGCATATTTGATAACAGGAAATTATGCTATTTGTCTTTTGTGTTCACAGAACATGGTATTATAACCTGGACACAAACGTCTATAATGGCTATTGACAGGAGGATAGATTGAACTCATTCAGATGTTGAGAAATGTGGAAGATTTTATTTTTCAAAGATGGTCATGATATCTCCCATCTTCTACATGTGCTGGTACTAGGAGCTTATCGTTCCCCCAACAGTAGGCAGAATCTGTTTTCTCTCCCCTTGAGTCTGGGTGGGTCCTATGACTGCTTTGTCTAATAGATATGATGGAAGTGACATTGTCCCATTTTTAGGTAAGACATTAACTAGCCTGGCAGGGTCTTCTCTCTGTCCTTTGGAAGAAAACCAGTGGGGAAGAAGGATGACTTTGCTGAGGCATATGTCCATGCAGTGTGAAGCCCAAGCCACATGGAGAGGCCATGTAGGGAAAGACTGGCATCGGTGAGTGAAAAAACCACCTTGGAAATAGACTCTATAGTCCCTGCTGCCCCAGCTAATGCCAGGGGAGCAGAGACAAATGGCCAAGGGAGTCCTCTGTGAATTCCTGCCCCATAAAATTATGAACAAATAAATGGCTGTTCTAATCCACTAAGTGTTGGGGTAGTTTATCACATGACAATAGCAAATGGAGATGAAGAATTTTAAAGTAATAATTACAATTTAAGGATTTGAAAATTCATAACATGTCTTCTAGGATTAGACCAACTTCAGATAAAAAGTTGTCGATATGGTTTCCGAAGACATGATGAAGGTCCTTTGGGGAAATAGAAACAATGAAAGCAGAATCCTATTTGAAGTCTCACTTTTTTCATTAACTGCAGAGTAATGAAAAACAGCCACCCTGAATATCCAATTTCCCCCAATACTTTAATTCTTTTCTTAGGCTGGAAGTTTTAACAATTCATACTTTACTACAAGTTGAAAAAATACATAATGGTTTTCTAAACTTTTTTATTCCTGGGCAGCAGATTTTGAAGGTGAAGCTTTAATCACATGCTAGTCTTATAATCACTGCTGGTTTTCAACTAAAGTATTACAAATTGGGCTTTAGTTCAACTTAAACTGCGTGGGCCAAATCTACCCTTGGTGATTATGGGCAACTCCCATTAAAATCATTAGTAGTTGTACATGTGTAACTGAGGAGATCATTTGGCCAGATGTGCTTTTGTCTCCATGTGTCTTTACACTAGTGAAACACAGAGGCTGGGCTACACAGGGAAACATCTTGTGCTATTTGGAATGAGTTATCTTTCACCATACAGTGTTCATGTCAACATGATGAAAAGAAAATGTAAATGTAAGTTCCAGCCACATTTCCTCTCATAGCTTTTCATGCCCTGCTGGTTCCTGGCAACACTGATTCTGTGAGCAGTTGCTACTCCTATCAATAGTCACCACAAGAATCTTGCCTGCCTTCCTCCCCCTGCCCACTCCTGGAAGACCCTGCTTGCAGTGCCAGGTCTTGGTTCCAATTCTGGAACCAACTCTCTTCCCTGGGAAAGCATTTGTTTTCAACCAAACAAATGTCCAATGCACATGTGGTCAAAACCACCTGCCAGAGGACTTTTTTACAGAATACACTGCTCATTCAGAAAGCAACAAACATTTTTTTTTAGTATCTAGAATAGTGATTCTTAATCTTCAGTGTACTTCAGAATCACCTGTAGGGCTGGTTAAAAGACAGAGTACTGGGCACCCCACACTCAGAATTTCTCATTCAGTAGGTATGTGATTGGGGCCTGATCATTTGAATAAGTCTCCAGATAACAATAAGGCTGCTGGTCCAGGGACCACTGTTCTAAAATTCGGGTAACACAGTAGACATAGTGTCAAGTAAGATATAATCATGAATGTACAATCTTAGACTCTAACAGGAAAGACAGAAAGACAAATCAACAATTGTGCCATCACAAAGAAAAATATAAGCTTCCTAGTGACACATGAGTTGATTAAGATTAAGAAGGAGGGGACAAGGTAGGGGAGGTGGGGGAGAGGTCAATGGGAGGGAAAGAAGACATATGTACTACTATTTGTAATACTTTAAACAATAAAAAAGGAGGGGACAGCCCTAGCTGGTTTGGCTCAGTGGATAGAGCATCAGAGTGAAGAGTCCCAGGTTCAATTCTGGTCAAGGGCACCCAAAGGACAGGGGTGTGTGCTGAGGAAAAAATCTAGGGACAAAGATCAAAATAAACATTTCCCTCAGTAGAGTTTTTTTTAATTAAGCAAATATCTGCCTTAACTCTCCACTTACCTTTCTCATATAGCCACAAAAAAGTCATTATTTGTGCAATCAAGGTATTTCATACCATTATCAGGTAGCCTCAACAACTCTTCCACATATCACACAACCCATCCCCTATGGGCTGCATTGTATCCCCAAATATTCATATGTTGAAATCCTAATACCCAGAAGCTCAGAATGTGACTGTATTTGGAGATGGGGTCTTTAAAGAAGTAATTAAGGTGGACTTTAATCCAATATGACTTACGCATTTACAAGAAGAAGAGATAAGGACACAGACACACACAGAGGAAAGATCACGTGAAGACACAGTGAGAAGACAGCCAAGATAAGGCAGGTAAGACAAGGAGAGATGCCTCAGAAGAAGTAACCCTGCTGATACCTTGATGTTTGACTTCTAACCTCCAGAACTGTGGGAAAATAAATAGCTGTTGTTTAAGCCCCATAGTCTGTAGTACTTTGTATGTCAGATTTCTAGAGATAGAAATCCCATATTATCCCACAGTACCTACTTCTTACATACTGGCCCATGTCTGTGCTCAGGTTTTTATAGTCACCAAGTTAATTTGATGAAAGTAGAAACCCAGTTATGCTTTCCTACTCACCGTTCTCCTTATTTTCAGCTTGGAAAGTATAAGCTGGTGTGGTTTCCAAACAATTAAACTGAGTTTCCCTCTTCTAATTATATTCCATGAAGACTCAAATAAATTTATATAAATTCTAAGTATGTCTGTATCCATTAAATGTTCCCTGACTTAAAGGAACTCTAAGATGAAGTTCAGTTTTATCTCTTAATTTGACTTTGTAATCTAACACCTATGAGATAACATTTAGATTCAACATTGAGCATCAGTATCTATCTTATTCAAGACAAGCACATCACTTTCATTCTGATCTTCATCTTCTCATTCTATTGACTTCATAGTCAAAGAGCTGAGAAAAATGCCTTTCTCTCATTCCTCCAGGGGAGAGAAATTACTCTTCTCTTCACATAAATAGACCTAGGTCTATGGCTTTCTGATTTATGAATCACAGATTAGGAAACAGACTAAGGATGTTATAGAAGTTATGATTACAGCTGTTGTTTAGATGTTTAGGAAATGGCATAATTTTATCATTTATCTACTTCAAACAGGGGAAATCAGAAATTATATTTGTAATAATATGATATTTACCTCAGCAGAGTTTATTAGAATGTCATTCAACAAATTTTGTGCAGTAATTGCAATGAAATTACCTCCAATTGCAATCAAGGGCAAGTAACATTTTCTCAGATTTCAGCATCCTGGTGGCAGGTGACTTCAACTCTGGACTATTCCATGGATTTTAAAGATGAATTAGATTAAATCATCAGTTACGGCTCTAAGTTTATTTTATCTTTCTTTGTTGAGTTAAAGTCATCAACATGTTTTTGTACCCTAATATGAGGCCCTTTGTTTTCCTGCTTACTTTATGGGATGTGGTGTTTGTTATTAGCAGGTTGTATTTTAAATACTTTGTTCAGCCTTTAGCATGTTACAAAGAAAAAGAGAAGCCTATAATCCATTAAGGAATCCATTTCTAAAAAACACCACCTTGGCATCAAAGAAATTTGCTACATTTGTTTGGATAAGTTCTAACTACAATGCAGTGATCTTTTCTGACAAGAAGTCAGAAAACTTTGATAGTTATAAACATTAATAGTTATTAAACAAAAGCAGACAGTGAGAGGTCTCGGGTGTTCTAAGGGAGTCATTTCCTCTTTGTGTGTTTTTGTTTATTACTGACCATGGAATAAATGATTCAATCCTTCTCCAAACTGTCACAGAGTCAATCCATACTTCCTCCCAGGAAGATAAATCTGTACCTTGTTTAGCTCTAGGTATAATGTATCTGTTGAGAATTAAAAATGTGTTGGCACTCTTTGGGGAGAAAGAAAGAAAGAGTGTTTACTGTGACTTTTAGCCTCATATTTCCTTTTGCCAATTGCCAACTGGGTCATTCTTTCACAGCCTTGACTGGCTAGGATTGAGAGTTTCATATAAATACCCCTTTTCCTAAGTTAACATCTCTTGCTCTCGTTTCTTCCAGCATTTCTCCTTAATGTGCATCAATCAAGGCTCTTCTTGTCACTGGCTGCTTTCTAGTGAAAGCTATTGCCATCTGGCCCCACTTCAACTTGTAAAGGGTGGTTTAAAAGTCCATAAAGTACTGAAATCTTCAGGAAAAAAAGAGAGAGATTAATGTTAGAGTTTTTACTACTGTCTTGCACAGCAGCTGCCACGGTTGAGGAAATTTATGACTGCAATAGCTTCTACTGTGTTGAAAGGAATCCATAAATGAGTCTTAACTTTACATGATGCCAGACACTAGCATTAATCAAAATTGTGATAGTTCGTTGTCTATATAACAAGTGTATCACTAAAATTATATACAAGTTAAAATAACCTATGATCTCTATGACCTTGGGTAAAAGGCTTTCCTCTCATAAAGCTCTATTTCTTAATCTCTCTAAAGTTCAATTCTAGCATAGAAGGCTAAGAGTCTATGATTTGAAGATGAATTTTTAATTTCTACATATAAACATCAACATTGGTGTCTGAATTCTGGAATCCGTATTCTCTTTACTTGGTAGGAAGGAGATGCTAGTAGATCTGATCAAAATTAGTCACTGCCTGGGAACAAAGAAACAACCAGATGTGGAACAGGGTCTGCCCCACCAGAGTCCTCAAACTGAGACTTAATAACCAAAGACACCCCTTAGAATGCCTTAGTGCACATACCATATACATAAGCGTATAACCAAAATTTACCAAGCATTCAAATTAAGCATATACAACTCATTACAAATCTCTTATACAACCATAACTATAAATAAACTATGTGTATGTGAGTTTCATTTCGATTACCCATACTCTTCCCCAACTCACAATTAGAAACAGAGTTGATATGGGTCTTTGTTCATCTCTCCACTGTGCTCATAAGGGGCCAGCTCAGTTGAATGCCAGGATCAGTCACTGAGCACTTCTTCCCGCATAAGACACAAGCAAAATGTTTCCTTCATTGAGCCAGGTAACAAACATGTGAGCTTAAAAAAGTAACACATACAGCAATAAAAGGGATGTGACCTGTCATTTATAAAAATGCTTGTCACAGCCCAGCCAGTGTGGCTCAGTAGTTGAGCATTGACCCATGAACCAGGAGGTCATGGTTTGATTCCCGGTCAGGGCACATGCCTGGGTTGTGGGTTCGATACCCAGTGTGGGGAATGCAGGAGGCATCCGATCAATGATTCTCTCTCATCACTGATATTTCTATTTCTCTCTCCCTATCCTTTCCTCTCTGAAATCAATAAAAATATATTTTTGAAAAATGTTTGTCATGGAAGACATGCACAACACATATTTGGAAAACACAAATAATTCTCAGAGATCTGAATCACCAAGTATTTTAGAATAGCCTGAACCAATGCTATGTATTTTGCACACCCTTTCTAGACTCTGGCTTTCCTTTCAACACTTCCTGTGTTCCTCAGCTCTCACCCACAGTGGAAAAGGCTATGGACATACCTCAGAGACATTGCGAATTTGGTTCCAGGCCACCAGAACAAAGTGAGTATCTCAATAAAAGTGAGCCATAATCTTATCACTGGTGAAGGGTCTTGCCTTAAATTTGAAAATAAACAGGTATGCTTGTATTTAATTTCCTCCCGGGAACCTCAGTGTTGCCTTTGGTGTGAAGAGCTACCCAGAAAGATAATCCCCCCCCATCCAGGAAATAAATTCTTCTTCACTAGCACTTCCTGGTAACAGTTCCTTCTAATGACCTCTTTAAAGCCTGAACATTAAGAATCAGTGCTGCAAAAGCTGCCAGTGCACTACCCATATGTGACACAGGCCACCCTGCTTGTACCTGCAGCTTCATAGACCCTTCTGGACAGTTTCTTGCCTCAAGCACCTGCATCCACCTGGCAGAGTGCTTTATCTGACCAAAGGAGAGAGCACAGGGCAGGCGAGAAATTTCAGGATTTAACACCTATTTCACAAACCTCAAACAGTGAGAAACTATGAGTCAATAAATACATCAACCTTCACACCTCATTATTGGATAATTCTGAGGTGTTTGCTCCACAGTCTCTCAGAAAGTCCCAATAGGGATTGGATCTGTTCCCCACAGCAGTAGCCCTGAAAAAAACAGATAATTAACTTACTCTTTTTTTTATTTTTCTCTCTTCTCCTGTCTTACTCCCCAACTCTCTCTCTGTCCTCCCCCTTCTCTATCCTTTCTAAGATCATTGCATCTTTTTCTTAGATTTGCTGTGAGGTAATTCCATATAAGCAAAGAGCAAAAATAAAACTCTAACTCGGTGGCTGTCAACCTTGGCTGCACATTAGAATCACCTGGGAATCTTTTTAAAATCCTGATTTCTGGGCCTCATCCTCTGGAAATTCTGTTTCTTTGTTACTAATGTTATGGCCCCACCCCATAACAAAGAAACAGAATTTCCGGAGGATGAGGCCCAGAAATCAGGATTTTAAAAAGATTCCCATGTGATTCGAATGTGCAGCCAAGGTTGAGAACCACTACTCTAACTGATTATGGAATTATCAGAATTCAAGGCAGAGGGAGGGAAGGAGAAGAAGGGGTCTGTTCTAGAGGCCCAGCTGCTGAGTTAGGACAGGTGAAACTAGCCATTGGCAGTAAGTATTCAAGTATAAAGCTGGTCAAAAACACAGAGCACCAATAAATGAAAAACATAGACCTTCCTACCACTTCATCAGTGATCAAGTATTCAGACTGAGGGATATGAGGCGACTGCAGGAGAAGTTTGGTCAACCAAAGTTAAGAAGACCAGTTCTGAGCAGTGGAGCTAGGAAGAAAAAACCTGGAGCCAAGAGCTAATTTAGGCAGAAGAGTTATAGATAGGCTTGAAGTCTACACATTATAAACTAATAACAGTTCTAGGGAATTACAATAGAGTCTTAGCTGAAAGTGGAGTCACAAAACTGAATTTTTCCAAGAAAATCAAGTTGCACCAGGAAACTGTGTGTCTGATTCTTCTTTGTCAAGGATATGAAACCAAGCTTCATGATCATCTCTCTGCCCAATAGGGCAAGGTGACTTCTGGGCTTAAGGGGGAGGTCTAGAATCTAGGTCTTCTGATTTCCTGAGTAAGGCATGTTGTTAACTTACCAGTAAACATCTGAGTATTTTAAAATAAATAAACACACACACACACACACACACACACACACACACACACACACACATCTGCCTGTCAAATCCTAGGCACTTAGGCACATATTTGATGATTGAATGAAATGAAATGTACAAGAAACAAGACCACTAGTGTTCTTTTCCAAATCTTCTCATTCACATTTTTTTAAAAAAAACTCTAGCTTATACTGCTAAATGTTTTCTATGTTTCTGTTATTGTTGAGTTTCAAGAATAATAAAATAAAAATCCTAATTCCACGAGGATGGAGTCAACACATCAGCTCGGCCAATTACATCATGGGTTTATTGTGTCTTCCCAAACCTTACATTCTTTCTATTGAGTTTGATGTGCCAGGTCCCAAAATGGGGAATTGCATCAAGACAAATATCTTTTAAATAAAGTAACTATTGTTGGTTTCAAGTATGATTGTCTCAAATATAAACAACTACACAAATTTGAAACATGTTGGATGAAATAGTAGAAGGAAAACAGAGGAAAAAGCAAAGTAAAAATAGAAGCCATACACATAAGGACATGGTGTAGGGAGCTGAGGACTTATTCTGGAATTATATGAAGCCAGAGAAAAGGATACCATTTGGAACATAGAATTGTGCAATTCTAGTCAATGCAACAGGCAATCAAAACGCTTCAGGGGGGCTGAAATGTTTGAAACATGAGGACAAGTATTGGCCCATTCAATACCTTAGAGAAAAGAAAACTCTGGGAAAAATTTTTCCAAGGGTATATACATGAGCCAAATTCTTCACTCACATACTTGTATATGGGACTTAATTCTGCACTTGGATATTTGTGGCAACTCTGCATTCTGTATACTTAGTCTTTGTGTGAAACAGGAGTTAAGCATATGGCAAACTTTGGCTCGCATGGCCATGCAGCTTCTGTTAGCATTAAAATGCTCATTAGTATGCAATGGAACTTTTTAAAAGGAAAACAGCATTAATGACTTTAAGCCATTTGTAAGCCATTTTAAAAGTTGGAATTCAAAATAAGATTGAACAACATAAAGCAAATATGGGCTTAATCCACCACCCTCATCCATCAAGTTCCTCTCCCACAGCAGATGATGCAGCTAAGTCTAAGAAAGTATAAACCCAATTAGCAGCTGTAATGTGTTTCTGAGAGGCAAACCAAAGACATATGGGGTGGCCTAATGATTCACAACCTTATATCATCAGTGTCTCCAGGTGCAGAGAGGAAGAGGAGCTGCCTGGGTGAGTGGTGCTCTCAGCCTCCCTGCACCTCCCTGCATCTCTTTGCATCTCCCTGCACCTCCCTGCACCCCGGGAAGTAAATGCAGCCCAACCATAATGCAGCAAATCATGTTTTCTTCCTCATGTTTACTGGGCCACTATCTTCAAACTATAGAACAGAGAAACAAACTCTCGCTTTAAAATTCAAAAGGCTTTAAAAAAAAAAAGCAAATCGCTTTTGAACAGAAAGGAGGCAGTCACTGTCTTTTCTCCTTGCATCTCCCTGCACCCCGGGAAGTAAATGCAGCCCAACCATAATGCAGCAAATCATGTTTTCTTCCTCATGTTTACTGGGCCACTATCTTCAAACTATAGAACAGAGAAACAAACTCTCGCTTTAAAATTCAAAAGGCTTTAAAAAAAAAAAGCAAATCGCTTTTGAACAGAAAGGAGGCAGTCACTGTCTTTTCAATATTACAGTTTTTTAAATGACTGGATGTGGCATTTCAAGCTATTACACACCCATGGTCTCCTTCTTCTTCTTCATGTTTGGTGTACTTGACATTAGCCTGTAAAACACATGTATCTGCTTGTGGGAGTTCTGTGGATCTTCCAGGTTTGTTCTTTCTTCGCAAAAAGAAAAAATGATTTGACAACTATGGAATATGCAGCAAGTGCTGAGCAGATAAACTTAGAAAAGGAAATAAGCTTTAGCCCAAGTTCATTTGGGGTGGTATGGAACATAATGATAAAAGATGAGAGAGAGAGAGAGAGAGAAAGAGAGAGAGAGAGAGAGAGGTTAGAATTGAATGAAAACTAGAGAGACAACTGAAATGTGTTAAGGATTGAGGGTCTTCACCTGTCTTTTTTATTTTAACAACAACAACAACAACAAAAAATAAGAACACAATGCCATTCAGCAGAAACATACCCCACACAAGGGTACCAGGGGAATCACTTTATTTGGCTGAGCACTGTCTGACTATAAATGGACAGAGTGTGCAATCAGAACAGAAGTTTAGGGCCAGGTGCTTACTGAAGAGCAGACAGGGAAAAGACAATTGTCCACGAAAGAACAATAAAACAAAACACCCTTAACTTCAGAAGCTAAAGAAGGCAAACATACACACTGAGAATGTGGTCAACTAAGCCCCATAGCCAGAGGGAACAAATTACCGGGGGAGCGCTATGCTGCTACACAGCCACAGAAAAGCTAGATTATTTACTCAAGCGAAGGCACTCAAGAGGGTCCTACAGAAAAGGCAGTGGGAACAAAGAAACTCAGTCATCGAACATGCCAAGAGAAATAAGCGGTAGCAACAACATTTTAAAACCCTGATTTATGGGGAAAAGAAAAAAAATGTATCGGTCTGAGCCAAGAAAAATAATAGCTTTGCATATCTTCAGCTATTGGATTTTTGCATTCCTAACTACATGTCTGCGGTCTGTGATTCCCAAGTCCTTCTGTGAGCCTGAAAACTGACCTCCCGAAACTTCTCACTAAGCCAGTTTTCTCCTCCCAGAATGTGAAGGAGTATTTCCTACCCTGACTCAGCTGGTGCACCCCAGAACACAACATAAGAGTCATTGTTTTTTGAGAGGCCCTCAAAGCTCTGATAACTCAGGGAGCATTTTCTTTATTGCAAATAGGTGTGTCCTCTGGATTCTTAGGATGGGAAGGCAAAAAGGCAGGCAGACACATCTTTGTCTGTCTTTTGACCTTCATCAGAACAGAGGAAAGCCTGGAAATAAAATGAGAGCTCCAAAGGGCATACTTCAACTTTGTCTGAAGAATTTCATTACAGTTATTAATAATAAAAAAAGACTCAGCAAATGTGATTAAATGTTAACAAGTATTAATGCTGGGTGGTGACAACAGATGTTTTTATAAATTACTGTTCTCTTTCCTTTTCTAAATAGTTAAGATTTTAAAGAAAAAATAGTGAAAATAAAGTCAAATTAATGGGAGACTGTATAGTGCAAAGTTTAACAAAGAATGTCTGTTGTCTACACCAGCAAGAATCACAATGTTTAGATGGAAATGCACAGAATTTTAGAATTGTCAGTTCTGTAACACCAACAAGTTTCTATCCCAGCTATAAATCACCAGCGTGTGGGGGCAGTTTTTATAAATGCTGCTCCTGTTCAGGGCTCACTCCAAGCCAAGTAAAAGGGGGAATCAATGAGTGTAGAGCCCAGGCATCTGTATTTTGTAAATGTTTCTCTTGATGATTCAAATGTGTAGCAAGCATTGAGTGCAACTCATATTTCTTGGAACATTATCCTCTGCTCACCTGGAATGAAACAGGATTGAACTGCATTTAAAATCATTTTAAAATTCCCTAATCCTAAAAGCTTCCTAGCATTTCACACAATCTAGAAGACATAAAGAAAAAAGATTAAAACATCTATAGAAATATATATACATATGTAGATAGATAGAAAGGAAGATAAACATTAGATCAGTGGTTCTCAACCTTCTGGCCCTTTAAATACAGTTCCTCATGTTGTGACCCCCAACCATAAAATTATTTTCGTTGCTACTTCATAACTGTAATTTTGCTACTGTTATGAATCATAATGTAAATATCTGATATGCAGGATGGTCTTCGGCAACCCCTGTGAAAGGGTCGTTCGACCGCCAAAGGGGTCGTGACCCACAGGTTAAGAACCGCTGCATTAGATAGATACATAGATAAATAGAGCAAAAAGACAAGGAAAAACAGAAAAAGATAAGATTGCTGTCATGTACTTGGGGCTTTTAAAAATCAATAAAAAGAAGTATGAGCATTCAATAGAAAAAAATAGCAAATGCTATCAATGGGTAGTTTACAGAAAATGAAATACAAATAGCTAATAGGATATGAAAAGATGCATAATTTCACACATAATTAAATATATGCAAATCATAACAATGGAATTCTTTTATTTTCTCAATTATAAACTATTTTAAAGTTTAATTAAAATTTACTATGTCTGATGGTGTTGTAAAAACAGGCTTTCTCGTCAATTGTTGGTGAGCATATAAAATATCACAATGTTTTTGGAAGGCAGTTTGGCAATACTTACAAAATTGTTAAATATGCATGCATTTGACCCAACAAATCCAATGGATACAGTCTCCTTAATAAACAGTTGTGTATACAAAAAATAGAAACAATATTAATTTGCACCAAGAAATTATGATACCTCCATACAGTAGAATACTGAACAGCTGTTACAGAATAAATTAGATTTATATGTTGTTTTAGAAGAATCTCCTCAGATCAAGGCACAAGAAATACATATCCTATAATTTCATTTGTGTAAACAAAGAACTAGTCTAGAATTTAAGTATATGTCCAGATACAGTTGTATGTGTTCACTTGCATTTGCATAAAATTACCTATCCTTTCTAGAAGGATAGGTAAAAGGGTTACAGGGTCCTTCCACCTAAGCTACTGTTTTCCTTTGCATTGAAGCTTGCCAAATGGAAAACTATTATACTTCATAAAAGTTGTGTTTCTGATGGTCCTTTTAAGGTTCATTCTCATTGTGATCAACTCTTCATAGGCCACAAAGACCATACATATCAGAAATCACTCGCTAAGCCTCACTGTCATGGTGGGATGAAAAGGTTTCTCCATGACTTGGAGCTTGACAGCGCAGAAGTAGTGAGTCATCTACCAGCCATCAGAGGCATACCCTTGCCAGAGACACAGAACCATAAGGAGGGCCTGTCACTAGATGCAATTACTTGATAGCATAAATCATTTTGAAATCCTAGCCTCTGATATAGAGGCTAATGGTAGACAGACCAGAGAAGCTCCATTCCATATGCATTTCAAAGCTTCTTCTACAAATGTGGATTATTTCCCTGTCCTAACTGGTTATTCACTTTCATTCCTTTCCTCCTCATCCTGTTTCCCTTACCCCACAACCCTCTTCTAAGTGGGTGGTGTTGTGTTTTTGTGCTTTTGTGCTTTTGTTTGTTTGTTGTTTTGGAAGAGTCCTTTTTTTTTTCCTACAAGACTCACAGGTATATGGATGAATTTAATAAGTTCCATTTTCTTGGGGGGGGGGGGGTAGGTTTATTTGTATTACATCATTATTTTCAGCCCTAGACTCTGTTAACTTCCCATTCAGTGGTGTGGGAAAATAATAACTATCGTACATGCATTTTAATTTATGCTCTGCAAAAACACTAATAGATAAAGAATTCACTGAACTGAAATGGTGATGACTGAATCAAAAATTTTTTTAAAGATTGTTTTCCAATGAGTTTACAGAGAAACATTCCTAAGAGGACTGAGGATTTTGCACCACATTGATTTCACTGCACATGTCTATTTTGGGTGCACATTGTCAACAAATCCCAGTGGCCAGCTTATTTCAAATGCACTGTTAGCATACTTCACATACTAGGAAATAATGCCAAGAGAAAGCATAATCACGTCCACGGCCTCTAGTCTGGGTCTACAGGAGGACACCGAGAAGTCAAATTAGAATGCAGATGCAGCGTGGTAGGATCAAACACATGATTCTGGAAGTCTGGAGTCCTGGCTCTAGTCTCAATCTTGCTTTTACCTGTCAGTGAGACCTCAGACAAGCCACTAACATCCAGCCTCATCTGGACAATAAAAGAAATGGGCTTAATGATCTCTGAAGACCCTCCCAGCCTTCCAGGCTTCTGAAGGTACACAGGGATGTCCTTACTAAAGCCCCATTTTCCAACAAAACCTTTTTTTTTTTAAGACACTGTAATTTCAATCTCCTGAATAATGACTACTTCCTCAGTTGCTGGATTCTCTTAACAAAAGGAAGAGACCTGCGTAATGAGTGTTTCACCTCTGTCTAGAAATATTTACTTATACTAGAGGCCCGGTGCATGAAATTCATGCACGGGTAGGGGCCCTAGGCCTGGCCAGCGATGAGAGCCGGTCTGTGGGGCAACCAGCAGGGTGATCTGGGCCCCTGCTCACACCCGCCTTGGCCTGGTGCCACCCGCTCACCTGCTCCACCATCCCACCGCGGTCCCATTCCCATCAGGACCCATTGGAGCTGGCAGCACCTCCACTGTCGCCCGCTGCCAGTGCTGCATCGCAGATGCCCACCATGTTCTGCACTGCCCCCTGGTGGTCAGTGCATGTCTAACTCCTGGTCAGTAGAACTCCTGCCCATGGGGACAATTTGCATATTAGCCTTTTATTATATAGGATATCTATCTCCATCTCTATCTGTCTATCCAACCATTCATAGATTCATCCATCTATCCATCTACTGTCTGTCTCTCTCTCTCACCCTCTCTCTGTACAATTATATGTATTTAGATAGCTTTAGCCTGTGGATTTTTAGGAGAGACCAGAGGCAGGTTAGATCTTACACTTGGGAAGGTGAAGCCTTGGCTCACTGGCCTTCACATTATAGAGTATCATTTCTGACCACTGAACCTTTCATGGGTACCTATCTATGCCTGAAGCCAATGAAAGTTCCCAGCATGTCTCCTATAGGTGTTTGCTGGTTGTGGTACACACTATATTTACCTGACTTATCTCCCAACCATAATCACACCTGATTTTCCTTTACCTTATCTCAGAAATGAGGCGGTACACACAACTCGGACATAAACACTCACACACAATATGTTTTTGCATCATATCTTACTGTACCCCCAAACTCTTGAGTATCATGATGTTAAAAAAAAATCAATTTTCTGGAAAATGTCATCTCTCTGCATTTGTCATTTCATCCATGTCCTCACTGTTATAGCTGGAGTAATAACAGAACCAAAGTTGGGGTGGGTGAATGCTTCCAATTCTTGAAATCACACATCTACATCTTCTTTTCAGGGGAAGGAGCAGGTGCTATTGAGCCAAGCAGAACTAAGTTAGGATTCTGAGTCTGGTACTTGCTGGTTATGGGATCGGGGCTAGTTACCAAGCCCCTCTTAGCCTCAGCTGTCTCATCTGTAAAGTGGGAAAATGGGTTTGTTATATGTTTAAATAAGATACTTTGGGTAAAGAGCTTAAACCAATCCTCAATAAATGTTAAGTATTATTGTTACCATTTTTGTCCCATTAACCCCATCACAAACTGTAGTGTTTGCTATTGAACCTTTGCTGTATCACCATTCCCTTTCTGCTTCAATGCATTCTGGTCTGATTTCCAACTGCCTAAACCTGATTACTCTGGCCACCAAAGCCTGTTTTGCCCACAGTTGGCTATAACTCTGAGGGCCAGCATCAGAGAGATGGGTAGCATTTAACCAGAGCCGTGGTTGGCAAACCGCGGCTCGCGAGCCACATGAGGTTCTTTGGCCCCTAGAGAAATAGGTAGCATTTAACCAGAGCCGTGGTCGGCAAACCGCGGCTCACAAGCCACATGAGGCTCTTTGGCCCCTTGAGTGTGGCTCTTCCACAAAATACTGGCTCTTCCACAAAATCCCGACTTCTGCGCATGGGCCATGAAGTTTCAATTGCACTGTACATGTGCACCTGCACGTGGTATTTTGTGGAGTAAGAACACAGCAAATGTTAAGTAGGATTAAGTTCATCATAAAGAAAAAAAAGAGTCTGACATTCCATTGTCCTTTCTCCCTCTTTATCTGTATATTCGCATGAGCCACCATTTATTTTGTTCAATCACAAGGGAAATGCCCCCATTTCCTGCTGCCTTTAAAATGGGTTTCTCCATGCTGATCCTACTCCTAGATTTCTTTTAGACCAAAACATTTGTTTCTCTGTCTAGACCAAAATCATCTTTTTTGAACTTGTCACCAAATCCTTCAATTCACAGCCTTATGCACTTGAATCACCCATCTAACCAAATCTAGAAAGCTCATAATTTACTTATTAAACTACAATTTAATTATTCCCAGCTGTCCATGCACTTTCTCCTGTAAGGAGCTAAATTGATAGTTTAATATCAATTATTTCAGCTATTTTAGGCTTATATTCTTTCAAGCATATCTTTTTTTGGTTTTGTTTATTTAATTTCTTTTTTATTCTGAATAAAAATTGCTTTCTCATTACCAAGGACCCAAATTAACCAATTTTGATAGTTTCTGTTTATTTTTTAGCAAAGGTTTCAGTTAATTCTCTGTATTTATTTTCCATTCAGCCCTCTGCAGTTCCCCTATCATTTCCATTAGAAAACAGGACAATCACTCTGTAATGATTTGCTTCTCTCTCTCTCAGATCTCCAGTGTGTTATGCACATGCTATTTTTGTTAAGTCCCACATTCTTCTTTTTTCCGAGGAACTGCTGTTCTCTGAGCTTTAATTATCATGTCTTAAAAGATTCTTCAGCTGCTTTCATGCTCATGAATTTTATACTTCTCCTTATTGCACCTTATTCACTAGATTTCTTAATGCCCCCAAATTTACTTCCTTGAAATTGGATACCTTTGTATAGCTGCATTGTTAGAGCCTACATCGTACTATTCTCAATGTGAACTATGGGCATGAAAATGCTTTTCCTTGCATGTCTGCTATCTTCAAAGAATTTCTTTTTCAGTTCCCTCTCCACTCCACTGCAAAAAGCTACATATAGTATTTCTTTCCAGCAATTTAGACTGTAAAGGTAATCCAAATTCTAACATCATTAAGTGAAAATACATTGTATTTATAATCAAAATGCTACAATAATTTCCAGCCTTCAGTTTATCCCTTAATAGAGTAAACACCTTTGTTAGAAGGATCAGACCAGTTACCTAGCATAGTGCCAAACATTGTTTTCAACCCTCAGTGATCAATTTCTTAATGAGACACATCCTGTCTAGGAAGAGGGAAATATTGTCTATGTTCCCAATATCTGAATCAATTGAAAAGAATGACAAAGAAAAGTAGGGTTCCAGACAAGTTGGAAATATGCATATTAAATGTTCAAACACCTACCTTTTTAAAAACAAGTCACAGATAAGAACAGAATTTGAACATGGAAGAATGGTGGTTAAAACCACTTCCTGGAACAAACTTAGCTCTTGGAATTCTTTTGGCTCAAATGCAGGGTTATTATCGTAAAAGTCGTCATGTACTGCAACCCTGTACCAACTTCAAAGTGAAATATCAACAAAGACGATCACTCATAGACATGAGAAAGAATATCTTGATGGAGGCGAGGCAAATAACATATGAATTCTGCCTGGTTTGAGTAGAAAGTAAACTAGTAATTGAGGAAAGGGGTTTAACCAAAAGGATTTGAGTCCATTTGATTAAAAGTATTTTTTAGAATCTCACATAAGCATCCTGAATATTAGAGTTTCTGAGGTTTATCCATCACTAGTCATTTCCCAATTAACGGTACATCCTAATACCCCCTGATCCTAGTTCAATGGATTCAGTGACTAATAATTTTGCTTCTTTTCAGAACAGATATTTAAAGCTGAAGCCTTAGGACTGTGATTACTATCATTTTGTGGGTTTTGGTTTGCAATCCTGATTCTTCAGAAACTACTTATTTCTCCCAAGTCATCATTTCAGCCTCAGGTAGCTTCCACCAGGTAAATTTGGGTGTAACTCTGTAGACCCACTGACTAGCCTTTTCTCAAAAACTGATAACCCTATATCATACTAGCTCGGTTAATTTCCCTCTTTAAAGAAAGTTATAAGCACACACTGAAATAATTATTAACTGTCGTATTTGCATCCATATGTTTAAAATGTCACACACATGCTTTAGCAACAAAAATGGGAAAAACTACAAAAAATATAACATGGATGAATTTTAAGAAATAGTGTTGAATCAAACAAACATGGAATGAAGAACAATCTATTTAAAAGGGGGTGGGTGTACATATTACAAAAAATAAGTTATCAGATAAAAAAGAAGAAAAGGTGAGGAAATATTCCAAATTAAAGGACGCCAAAGAGACATGACAACTAAGTAGAAAAACAGGCTAGATCCAGTGCCAGAGGGAACCTTTACTAGAAGGGGAAAATGCTGTAAACAGTTATTAGCTCAGCTAACACATATGGATGGGTATGGACAACACATTGTATTGTATCAATGTAAATTTATAAAGTTGATCACTGCACTGTGGTTACAATAAGAGATATCTTTACTCTTAAGAAAAACATGCCCTAAGTATTTATGGATTAAAGTGCCAGGATGTATATAACTTACTCTCAAGTGGTTCAGAAAAAGTATGCATATATGGGATAAGAGAGCACACACAAATAATAAAGCAACTGAGGTAAATTTGGATAAAAGGTAAATGGATGTTCTTTGTACTATTTTATTTTTGTAATTTAAATTTTTTCATTGTTTCCTTCTTTTTTTTTTTAGAAATAATATATTTTATTTTTTTTATTTATTTATTTATTTATTTATTTTTTTGTTGCTTAAAGCATTACAAAGGGTATTACATATGTGTCCTTTTTTTCCCCGCCCTTGACAATACCCCGGCTTCCCCTACCCCCCAGTGTCTTATGTCCATTGGTTATGCTCATATGCATGCATACAAGTCCTTCGGTTGATCTCTTACCCCCCTCCCTCCTGCCCCCCAACCCTCCCCAGCCTTCCCGCTGCAGTTTGACAATCAGTTTGAGGCAGCTCTGCCTCTGTATCTATTATTGTTCAAGAGTTTGTAATGGTCTCTATTATCCATGAATGAGTGAGATCATGTGGTATTTTTCCTTCATTGACTGGCTTATTTCACTTAGCATAATGCTCTCCAGCTCCATCCATGCCGTTGCAAATTGTAAGAGTTCCTTCTTTTTTACAGCAGCATAGTATTCCATCGTGTAGATGTACCACAGTTTTCTAATCAAAATAAGACAGATTGAACAGAATACATTCTGTGTGGTTTTATTTGTATTTTTTAAGCATGCATAATTCAGTAATAAAACTATAAAGGAAATGAGTGCTGTAATAGATATGTGGTAGCATAATCCCATAATAGGATATGAAAATAGGATAGTGGCTACCAGAGAGGGAGATTTCTTTTTTCTTTCTTTATTTAAAATATTTTATTGATTTTTTACAGAGAGGAAGGGAGAGGGATAGAGAGTTAGAAACATCGATCAGCTGCCTCCTGCACACCCCAAACTGGGGATGTGCCCGCAACCAAGGTACATGCCCTTGACCGGAATCGAACCTGGGACCTTTCAGTCCGCAGGCCAATGCTCTATCCACTGAGCCAAACCGGTTAGGGCAAGAGGGATATTTCTTAAGGAAGAAGCATGCTGAGGGCTTTGGAGTGCTAGCAACATTCTATTTGCATCCTGGGTTGCATGAAAATTATTTTATAATCATTAAGCAGAATATTTACATTTTATGATCTTCTCTGTGCATGTTTTCTAAAAGAAGGCGGAAAATAAGGGAGAAGAAAGAGGTAAGTGAGAGAGGAGAGGAAGGAGAGAAAAGCAGGAGAGAAAGATCCCAAGGAGCAATTTATTACTTGTCTTTATACTCTCACTGATGAGCAATTTGCTCTACTATAATCATCCTTGTCAAGACTAAGAAGAATATTTTCCTAAATCTCATTTTAGAGCAGAAGCCCACTACTGCTTTCAGATGTCTGACTTAGCACAAGATAGAGCTTTAGAGTTGTCCCATCTCAGGACTCACTAGATTGGTCTGGTTAAGTACAGAAACAGGTCATTAGTGGAGCAAATTCCATAAGGCCGAACTGCAGACTTGGAGAACACCCAGGGCAACAAGTAGACATTGGCATGAAAATGATCACACAAGAAACCAACAACCAGAGTCAGCACTCATACATCTTAACTCCTTAAACCCTTTTCCTGAGATATACAGCTGGGCATACAACACGAAGGCATGAGCTCTGGCTCTGTGTTGCTGGGAACGCACTGTAAGTCTGTGTTGTCACCTTCCAGCCTCAGCTTTGCCCAGGTCTCCCACACCCACAAGCTCCCACCCCGTGATGTCCGTGATGTCTGTCAGTACCTCCAGTGCAATGTCCTCTTTCCAGTTCACATGTGGTTCCTCCCCCTCCTTGCCTGACCACTGCACTTCCTTTAGGTCTCAGCTGAAAGTTTACTTCTTGGAGAAGCCTATCTCCCCAATCTAAATCAAGTCTCCTTATAATACTCTTTTGTGGCATTTTATTCTTTCCCTTCATAGCATTTAACATAACTTATAATCATGTACTCATTTGTAGAACTATTTGCTTTCCCACCAGCCTGGAGTTCCTGAGAACAGTCTAATATCTTTTTGACAACAGTTGTTTACCCAGCTCCTAGCACAGCGCCTGGAACATAGCACACGTGTGTTATTGCTGACTCCTGAAAGAATGAATGAAGGAAAGACTCATTTATAAATCAACCTCTCTAACAATTTCTACTCTCTCTCTCCCAACAGGTAGCAAAGTGACTAATTAATTGGTTAAATAATACTATTACAAATCATTTAGTAACCATAGTGGATTTTCAATACATTGAGAGGGTCAAAAGTGACCATGTTTATAAAATAACTTTATCATCGATTATTCTTTTCTGCTAGTTTGGAGTTCCAATAAAGAGACAGGCTCATTTTTCCTTTTCTTGCTATTGCCTACCACAGATCCATACATATTCTGGGTGCACAATCAAACTTTGTTGAAGGAATGGAAATCTAGTTTCTTAAATCAATTATACTTTCTAAAGAATATTTTAATACATATGTCAACAAAATAGAAGTCATATAGAGAAAGTGAGGCAGGGAAAATATCTAAACAAAACATAGTTTGCTAATTATTTTTCCTTAAGAATCACCAAAGAACACATATCTCCAACTGTAAAATGCCACTATGAGGGGAAATAGAAAGGACATTGAGAAGATTACTGGTCTTAGAGACAGGAGACCTGGGGTTACAGATGACTAGGTTAATTTCACACAGCTTCCCAAACTTGGTTGTCCTCACTATAAACTGAAGCCACTGAAGTTGACTTTTTGGGTCCACTATTTAGCTGTTGGGAAGCTTTGTGAAATCAACAACTTATTTAAAGGTTCTTAAAATATGAGATTAAAATATTCTGACCAAGAATTGGCTTTCCTTTTAAAAGAATTAAAGATAAGCATCATTACATGTTTGGAAGGGAAATCTACCATTGTCCATAAGAAGTTTATGCTTTTGCTCTTCAATAGAAAAGAAGAACCTACAGAGAAAGATTTGTCATTATTTTGCAGAGTTATATGTATAGAACTTGTCACTGAGGGAAACTGATACAGCAGGTTAATTTATAATTCAGATGTCAGTCCTATCACACCAGTATGTACAACATAAAAGGACTCAACTATATGATAACAACAACATATAGAAGACATTGGACTGTTTGTGAAATTTGCTGTCTGACTGGCTCTTCTTATAGAACTAATTAAAGTAAGTGGTTCAAAAAAAATTAAGTGAGGTCTTAAATTTTAATTTGTGCAAATGCAAATAGAAACCATGAAATTAATCCATTCTGTAATGGGTGGTGCCCAAATCCCTAAAATTTTAAGTAATATATGACCAATATTTCTTGAAATTATACAAACACAACAGCAAATTGATGACAATGTTCTGTTTACTGACTAGTTTTGAAAATATTTCCTGCCTTAAGTTTAAAGTAATAATTATAGACTTTTCTTAAGATACAATCTCTCCTACAAGGAAAGGTGACATATTTTTTCTGGTTCTAAAAATACCCCATGTGCAGTCAAGCCAAACAGGAGAGTACTGGTTTGGGATTTCAAAATTCAGATGTGCTGTGATCAAATCATGTCCACTTGAGAGTACTATATATAATGATTGCCTCCAGCCATCACATGGCCATCAATTTTGTCTCCCAACTCCAATGTTATAGAGGATTCCAAAAGGGCACCATTCTGTAAAGAAACAATGTGCCTACTGGCCAAGGATTGGGATCAGACCCCTGGAAAGGCAGTTCCGGTTCCCCACCTGACGTTCTGCATTGCCATGGGAGTTTGCTTAATCTCACAGTATCTCAGTGTTCTAATGGCTAAAGTGACTACAATAATAACCACTTTCTTCTCTCTGGGACACGGTGAAGAGAGTTTTACACTCTCATAGGAAGACTTCTTATTAACCCAATTGAGGCATCTTCTGAGTTTGGTCATATCTTTTCTAAAAATATAAACACATGGTCCATTTATCAGCTAATGATAATAAGAGCTTATTAGTAATATCAAATCTCTAACGTGTCAAGCAATAAACCAAGTGCTTTTAAAGACATTATCTGATTTAATCCTCACACCCTTGCGGTCTCGTTACTACTCACTCTTTACATGTGAAGAATCTAAGTGACTTTCCCAAGACCATACAACTAATCTCAGTATAAACTGAATTTAAACCCAGGTCTCTCTACAGTACTCAAATTATAGAGTTAGTTCTACTATATCAGAATCATTAAGAGTTTCCAATAAAATTAGAATGTAATTTACAAAGAACTTCCATAAAATTCTGAAAGATCAAAATTACTGGGTTATCTATCATGCTTAACTACATGCAATTAATGATTAATAAAGTCAGAAGTATATTTGGTATATGTGGTTAAATCCATATATTCAGTCTTTATAACGTACCCCCAAAAGACAGATTAAGCTCATTAAATAAGTCAATTCAGTCAAGTAAATTAGATATTAAGAAAGTCAGTCAAACTGTTGGTGCTTTTCAGTTTTAATTTTGCAAATCAAAACCACAACCAACCCTAGCTGGTTTTGCTCAGTGGATAGAGCGTCAGCCTGCAGATTGAAGGGTCCCAGGTTTTATTCTGGTCAAGGGCACATGCCTAGGTTGCAGCCTTGATTCCCAGTAGGGGACGTGCAGGAGGCAGCCAATCAATGATTCTCTCTCATCATTGATGTTTCTAACTCTCCCTCTCCCTTCCTCTCTAAAATCAATTATTTAAACAACACACACACACACACACACACACACACACACACACACACCTATTTGAACTTTCTATTTCCCGTGAGTTCTATGTGTGTAGAATATACTCACAATCAGATCTTCCTATTCTCAAAGGCAGTAATGTGTTGGGGTGGCATGGAGCAGGGAGGAGGTCTGAAGACTATTTTCAGCATTTCAAAGAGTCTAACAAATATCCACTATGTCTTCCAAATAAAACAGAACAGGCTCACTAAATACTCACATTCCTAAGCTATTGGCTAGAATTACTTCAGCTCAATGCAGTAATACTAATGACCTCATCCTGTTCAGGAAGACTGATTGGGAGTTGCATGTGTCTTTGGTTAATAAAAAAATTTTCAAAAAATATAAGAATTACCTAATGTCATCTTATATAATAAAAGGCTAATATGCAAATCAACAAAATGGCAGAACGATCAGTCACTGTGATGCACAGTGACCACCAGGGGCAGACGCTCAATGCAGGAGCTGCCCCCTAGTGGTCAATGTGCTCCCACAGGGGGAGCGCCACTCAACCAGAAGCCAGGCTCATAGCTGGTGAGCGCAGCTGCAGTAGTGGGAGCCTCTTCCGCCTCCGTGGCGTGCTAAAGATGTCCGACTGATGACTTAGGCCCACTCCATCAGTCGGACATCCCCTGAGGGCTCCCAGACTGTGAGAGAGCACAGGCTGAACTGAGGGACCCCCCTGAGTGCACGAATTTTGTGCATCGGGCCTCTAGTAACAGTATATGTACCAGCTTATTGCAGCATTGTGGTTATGGTACCAAGAGGTGGGAGAAGAAACTGGATGCTCAATAATAATGGAATAACTAAATAAGTGATAGTTTATCCATGTAATAGAATTCTATGAAACTAGAAAAAGGGCAAGCACCATTTCAAGACATGTTATAGACTAAAGCATGCAAGTCACAGAAAAACATGTATTACATAGATACCATGCACCTTACACTCTTGTCTAGGTTCAGAAAATGTGGACAGAGACATGTATATATATGCATATTCTCAATGTACCTTCTAAGTACATTAATAGAAAAGGAAATGGGGAGAGGTTATCTGAACTGGTAACAGCAGTTACTGCCAGGAAGGGGAAGAGGGCAGATGGGAACAAATAGACAGTTTTTCACTTTCTACTCTAAACTTTTATATGGTTTGAATTTGGACAATTAGTATGAATTGTGTTGTGATTCTTTTAATTCCTTAATAAATGCAAGGGTTTTGGGGGGGGTTGTTTGTTTGTTTGGCAAACCTTTGCAAGCATGCACTCCATATGGAAATAGAAAGGGGGTCCATGGAGGTGAAAACTGGGTGACCAGCCAGCACAGATGACCCCTTCCAGAGCACACACACACTCACATCCAGTCTACCTGGGAGTGATGGGATCTTTCTCATAGCCAGAAACCTATGCCATGCAATGGCTCTTCTCTGCAACCTTGAAAATACTGCAGGCTGGTAGCTGAGAGTATAAACAAGTTGAAGACCAACATGAAGACCCTTCAGGAATGCTGGCACCTTCCTGAGACTTGGAAGTAGTCCTGCTCCTAATTGGACACAGGTGTGCCTGAAAGAGAAGCTGCTGTGTAAGTCTACCCTGTGCGAAGCCAAACCAGCTATTCCCACTAAAGGAAACAAGAACCACAGCCTGATCCATCAGCTGTGGCACCGGTGGCTTGCTGTCTGCCCAGCTCCAGTCTCTGGCACAACAGCTCAGCCCATAATGTGTGACTTGGTATGTGCCAGGAGTACCCAAAAAGCTCTGATAGATGTTGACAATATCAACCTAAACGGTAAAACATGGGCTTCACAAGGCCTTGTAAAAATGCATGTCTTAGAATGTTCCAGTGTGACTATTTCAGAGTTCAAAGCTAACGGCATGCTCAGTATCGGGAGAGAAGAGAGAGGCTTAGCGGGGGGCTCTTGCTCCCCTCTCTCTCACATTCAATCCAAGTCTTTTATTAGAAGTTTCTTAGTTTTCATTGGAATGGCCCAACTATTCATGCATTTTTGTGCTATTCCAGCCTAGACTTTGCCAGAAACTAGACAAGTATGAGTCTATGCCAGGGGTGGGCAAACTTTTTGACTTGAGGGCCACAATGGGTTCTTAAACTGGACCAGAGGGCTGGAACAAAAGCATGGATGGAGTGTTTGTGTGAACTAATATAAATTCAAAGTAAACATCATTACATAAAAGGGTACGGTCTTTCTTTTTTTTTTTAGTTTTATTCATTTCAAACGGGCCGGATTCGGCCCGCGGGTCGTAGTTTGCCCACGGCTGGTCTATGCCCATGTTAAGGAATTCAGTTGGAGGGGCACACCCCAACAAACAAAAGACATGGAGGCTGTGGGGAGAGGACCATCTGAGTAAGGAGGAAAGAAATACAAGCAGAAGAATTCACTGCACAAGGTTTGCCGAGTCCCACCTCTCCCTGCTGTGGTGAGGATGCTAAGGAACAGGGTATGCGGGGCCTCTGCTCCCCCTCTGATAAAGCAGGGATATGGGACCAGAAGAGGTGGGTGTTACAGGGAGCAGTGTGTATAGCAATTAAAGCAGCCAAACCTGCCGAGATCTGCACAGTGTGTGTGGTCAGAGGGAAAGGAGACCTGGCATGCGGGGCTCTTCTGAGTGAAAGGAAGACAACTGAGAAACAAACGCTGAGAGAAACAAATGATAAAGGAGGGCTGAGCATCTTAAAAGGCATAAACAAAAAGACATACCAGGTCCTTATTGGTTCTCAGATAGTGGTATCTGATGAATATCTTAACCTTTGGATGTAATGAAAGAACCCATTCAAAAGCTTTGAACAAAAACAAAGGCACACCGTTAGCAGTTCTTAATGGAGATTATAAACAACAGGTTGTCCACGAGAGCTGGTGGTTTGGCAGGTAGGGGATGGAGATTGGTGGAAACTACAGCTGGCTTCCAGCTTCTCCAGGAACATGCCATCTATGGTGGCTCTCTCTTCTCTGGCCCCGACACCCCAGTCTCCAGGCCTCAGTCTCGGGTCGTCCCACCTTTTGTGGTCTCTGGCAGTATGCTCTCCTCTTGATCATCCTTTCCTGTTTCCTGTCAGCACCTCCTTGAAGTGTCAGACTTGATAACTCTCCTCATCAAATACAAAGCCCGACCCACTCCCACTCACTCTAGGTCTTTACTGCCCCTTCTCAGCAGATGGCTTTCACTATACAACTCCAGCTCTAATGCTCACAATCTGAAAATCTGATGAATACATCAAGTACCCCACCCCACCCCCCCCAAAAAAAATAAAGTGCTTATGATCTTGGGTCAGAAGACCTGGCTTTACCTCTGTCACTTATTATTGTTTAGAATCTGAGTCTTGCACTGGAAGGCAAGGTTTATGTTGCCAGAAACCTTGTCATGAATACCTTCACATCCTTGATGCTAGAGATGTACAGGCCAAAACTGCAACCACAAGCCCCACAGAGCTGTATTGAGCACCTGAATGGTGGCTCCTCTAAATTGGGATGCACTGTAATCATTGAAAGGTGATTGCAAAGACTTCATAAAAAGAAAAGAATAAAATGCAGTTCATGAATAATTTTTATGTTGATAGCTTGTTGAAGTGATAATATTTTCAAAATATAAGGTTAAATAAAATATAATTTAATTAATTTTACTTGTTTCTTTATTTTTTAATGTGGCTACTAGAAAACTTTAAATTACCTATGTGGCTTACATCCTATTTCTATTGAGTACCGTTGGCCTAAACTTTTGCCTGGCACACCATGGGAGGCCAATACGTATTAAATACATACAAATATATAGTCATTCTTTGGGCCCATCATTTATACTAGTACTTGCTAAGTCTCTTTTTATTTTTACTCTTTGACATGGCAATAAACATATCTATCCTACAGGATTTTTTTTGAGAAGACTAAGTGAGATAGTGCTGCATAGGGTCTAAAATATCACCTACAGACATATCATTGTATTTAAAGTATCTTGAATGCTTGAAGAATGAGAAGTGAAGTATAATTGAATAATCCCCTAATTATTGAGAATGACCTAAAATCAGAGCATGTAAACATTTAAAACAACTACTGTGAAAAAGGGAAAGGACGAATGCTCTGAACCCTCATTCATTATCAACCTTACAGTCAAAAGGAAGTCTTCAGCTGAAAATCAAGGGTTTGTCAAAATGATGATGAAAAGTAGATTCTTTGATAGCTCAGTGAAAACATGAATGCCTAATTCCTTTGCATTCTATATTTCAGCTTTGGTAGGGTATTTCCTCTTTGGGTAAATAACCATTCAATTTGGTAAAGTACATTTTACAATGGCTTCAAACTGAAAAGTAAGGTAAGACACTGAATGAAAAAAAAATCAAATTAATTCAGGAAGAAGCAAATCAACTTAGGAAAATTACAGCCACTTTGACCTAGGTTTCCCTGAATGCCTGTCAGTAATAATCATATCCTCAACTCTCACTAATAAAATTGAAATAAACAACTTATGGGGAAAAGCAGAACCAAATTTTCCAAGTTTTCTTTTTTATCACAGAATAAGTGATTCAAATATAAGTGCTTAAGGGAAATAAAAATTTACCTAATTTGGCCCTGCTGGGTGTAGCTCAACAGTTGAGCATCAACCCAAGAACCAAGAATTCACTGGGTCAATTCTCGTGGATCAGGGCACATGCCCAGGTTGTGGGCTCAATCTCCAGTAGGGTACATGGGTTTTGGGCTCAATCACCAGTAGGCGGTGTGTAGGAGGTAGCCAATCCATGATTCTCTCTCATCATTGATGTTTCTGTCTCTCCATCTCCCTTCCTCTCTGAAATCAATAAAAATAAATTTTTAAAATTTTACCTAATTTGCAACCCAATGAATATCATATAAAGTTAAGGATAAGGTGAACAATGATCTAATTTCATGCTCCCAATTTAATCAAACAGAACTCATTCTTAAGCATTGACATATCCAGCTTCTTTAAAAGGTGTTTTTAAATAGAAAGTCTGGGTTTTGCTGTAGACATATAAGTCTTTGTTCTTTATTCTCTCTTGGTTACTATATTTGTCATACTTTAAAGCGGTTCTCCACTGGGGAGAAGGGTAATTTTGCCCCCCAGGGACATCTGGCAATTATGGGGACATTTTGATCATCATGTAAACAGAGGGTGCTACTGGCATCTAGTGGGTAGAGGCCAGGTATACTGCTGAACAACATCCTACATGCACAGGATAGGCCCCAATAACAAAGAATTATCCAGCCCAAAAGGTCAACTGGTGCCACTGTTGAGCAATCCCATACTAAAAGAATAGGTGCCTATAAAATGTTTCCTAAATGTTTTGGGGTTTTTTTTTAATTCTCACCTGAGGATAGTTTTCCATTGATTTTAGAGAGAGTAGAAAAGAGGGAAAGACAGAGAGAAACATCGATGTGAGAAAAACACATCGATTGGTTGCCTCTTTGGCTGGGGAGGAGCTTGCAACCGAGGTATGTGCCCTTCACTGGAATAGGATCCGGGACCCTTTGGTTCCCAGCCCAACACTCTATCCACTGAGCCAAACCATATAGGGCTCCTAAATGTTTTTAAATGTGCTTTTGCTGCATATAAGAAAAGATCAAATGAAGATGGGCACATCTTTGATGGCCTCAGGCAATCAACAATGCATGATTACAGAGCTAAGGAAGCAACAAATAAATTAACTCATTATAACTCACTAGAGGCTGGGTGCAAGACATTCATGCACGGGGGGCAGGGGGGCCCCTCAACCTGGCCTGCACCCTCTCGCAGTCCGGGACCCCTCAGGGGATATCCACCTGCCAGCTTAGGCCTGCTCCCTGCAGGCGGCAGGCAGACATCCCCCCAGAGGGGTCCTTAGTGCTGCTGCGGAGGTGGGAGAGGCTCCCGCCACCACTGCTGCACTCTCCAGCTGTGAGCCCGGCTTCTCGCTGAGCGGTGCTCCCCCGTGGGAGCACACTGACCACCAGGGGGCAGCTCCTGCATTGAGCATCTGATCTGCCCTCTGGTGGTCAGTGCATGTCATAGTGACTGGTGGTTCAGCTGTTCGATCTATTTGCATATTACCCTTTTATTATATAGGATTATAGAAAAACTTAGGGATAAACCATTAGTCTAGAAAAATTGATCAAGGAAAAGAACAATACAGACAAAATGCTTAATGTAACTGAGGCAAAGTGTACAAGGATGAAAGGCTTTCCTTGACACACTTTATTCAATATTAACTCATTGAGTCTTTGGTATCCAAGAGGCTGTACCAGTGTCATTGGAGTTGTAAAAGTTAAAGAATTCCATTGTTACCATTAGCAAATTCACTGTGGACTGAAGGTAAGGTAGACCTTGAAGAAATATCTCTGTAATTAAAGAAAACCTGGGAGGCATTGCACCATAGAAAATAAGAATCCTGGCTGTGGAATCATCAAAGGACAAACCAGGATTTGAATCAAGACTTGCCCTGGGGAGAGCCTCTTAATCCCTTAGAGTTCTCATCTATAAAATGGGGACAATAGCACCCACTCAGTGGGGTGGTTGTGAGGATTATGTGTGGTTATATATGCAAATTGCCTAGCATGGTGCCTTAGCCACGGTGGTTACTCAATACATGCCAGTGCCTTGCTTCTTAATCCCCCAATTAGTGTTTTCATCTTAACTATACCTAAGTAATCATGGTTAATTGAGATGAAAGGGGAGGTTTCTTCAGGTGTTATGGAAATGTTGACTAGTTTAGTTTAGTTTAGTTTAGTTTAGTTTAGTTTAGAAAAAGCTAACTCAAAACAAAAACAAAGATCCTTATCTCCAAAAACACTATTATAAAACAAAGAAGTAGTAGAGCAATCTGGAAATTTGGTTATAGCCATACTGATGACAAATCTCAGAAGATTTATAACTCTGTTAATGATAGAGCATTCCCAGTTGAAAGGGACACAAGTCAAGAACACGGTATAATTTATGTTATTTCAATAAAACAAGACATAACCTGGACTTTGAGAAAGAACTTGATACCTACATCTGAGTGGAAACCAAGAACTGGTTGCAGATGTTCTCAGATGAAAATTTATTTGGAAAAATCTTTTAGGATCTCTGTGACAGCTCCTGGATGTTCAAAGAGTTTGAATTACATAGACTTAGTTAAAAACTAGTAAATATGTATTTTTTGTATTGGACACATCTTAAAACTTTCCATAGAAACCCTTCATTTCTTTGGTGCTGTCATCAATAACATATTTCTGTGGCTCTCAGTATTTTTCAAGTATTTTTATATCCATATTTTAATCTTTTATTTGTCATCATGCTATAAGATAAATAAGACATTAATATTAATTGATATTTCCATTTTGTTGGTGCAGACATGGGGACTTTGAGGTTAAGTGATTTGGGGGGCTTAACCACAAATTGGTGAGATAATGGGCTCTAGCACCCTCACTCTCTCTTCAACCTTCTTTCCATATAATAGGTCTTTCTTGTCACGTGCATAATTCAATTGTATAAGTGGATTTTTACAGAAAAAGAGGCAGAAAAGGGGGACAGGAGAGTTAAAGAGCAGAACACTTGAAATATTTTCAGGGATCAGAGAAGGAAAATTTGGCTGGAGCACAGGGTACTACACATTACATACCCAGGAAAAGTGGAAGGTAAACTTGGAAAGTTAGGTTGCTGCCTGATTGAATTCCTATGATACCCTTAGCTGCCCTGCCTCTACAGGCTAGTCTATAAACTCCTAAAAAATAAAAATGGCATCTTAATCATCTTCAAATTTCAGTGACAATGGTACATCTACACAATAGAATACTACGCTGCGATAAAAAAAGAGTTCTTACCATTTGCAACAGCATGGATGGAACTGGAGAGCATTATGCTAAGTGAAATAAGCCAGTCAGAGAAAGATAAATATCACATGATCTCACTCATTTATGGAATATAATGAACAACATAAACTGATGAACAAAAACAGATCCAGAGACAGAGAAGCATCAATCAGACCATCAAACCTCAGAGGGAAGGTAGAGGAGTGTGGGGATAAGGGGGAGAGATCAACCAAAGGATTTATATGCAAGCATATAGGCCTAACCAATGGACACAGACAACAGGGGGGTGAGGACATGAGTGGGGGGGGGGGGGGAAATGGGGGGATAAGGACATATATGTAATAACTTAACCAATAAAGAAATTTAAAAATTTTTTTCAGTGACAAGATACCTCTAAAAACCACACACTAAACACTCCATAAAGATTTTCAGAATGAATAAATATGAATGAACTAATTAATGAATCAATGAGCTAAAGAGGTGATGATGGAAAGAAAGGGCATAAATAGACAATAATGTGGAAGTATTTGGTTTGGATTGGCTCAATGGGAAGCAGTGGAGAGTGAAGCATAGAGATGACCTGGAGTCTTTCCTTCAGGGTAACTGGGAGGACAGTGAGTATCAAAAACAGGAAGTTAGGACACAGCAATTATTTAAGTTAAGAGATGATGATGGTATATAGAATATCAACAGGGTGTTCCATAAAGTTAGTTGAGAAGCCCCACCTGCATTTCCACAATTTTGTCCAAATGGAATCTGGATTGGCAGAAACCCTGTAGGGCATATTGCAAGTTCTCTCAATGAAGGAAAAGTGTGGTTGTCTAAAAATTATACTTTGATATAAGTGGAGGTTTTAAAAATCATGGTAATTAATTACCTGTGACATTAATGGAACCTTGGGAAGAACAGTGGATATCAGATTTCTGACTCAGGAAATCCATATAATTCATCTTTGTACAATCCCAACACTTGAAGAGTTTAGAGATGAGCAGAGGTAACCACTGCACAAATAGCATGGCTTAACAAAGTAAGTGTTATTGAAAAAAAAAAAAAAGCATAATCACACAGCAATGAGCACAACACCTCAGACATGCTCGAGATGTTTTCCCATGATGAATGAATGAGTATATGAGTGAATGAACACAGGTTGGCTCAGCAGAGAACTGCTTTCTGTTTTGTGCATCTGCATTTGTTATATTACACACACACACACACACACACACACACACACACACACACACACACACCAAGTGGTTCAAGCCCAAGGTTGCTTAAGTGTAAAGCAGAAGCAAAAGCAGAAGCCATGGTAGCCCTCAAGGGGGAGTGATCAAGCAGAGGGGGAAAGAGCAAGGCTGGAGGACCTATCACAATTGCTAATGGGCTTCCCAACCACGTGGGTAGTTCTAAGAGGTACTGAAATGCACTAAAAGAAGACAGACAGAATAAGCCTTAGTAGAGGAAATTTCTTATAGACAGATGTACAGAATTTCTTTCTGAAAAAATACCGCCTGCAACTTTATGCAAAAGTGTGTTTCTTTGTTTTCTTTCCTATAAACGTAGACTTAAAGACTTTTTTAACTTTTGAGAATATAATACATTCAAATATGCTTTGATAATGATCTATTAGTTTAAGGAGGCTCCAGTAAGAGTAAAAAAGTATAGAAGATAATTGAGCATTAACATTTCTGGTATGGTGAGAATTTTCATTTATTTCAATGAGATGCATATATATGGTGCTTTTGTAATCAAGGATTCCAAATACCAGAAATATTTAGTTGTGATTTCACACATTGTAGGTATTATCAATATTTTAGCTTAATTTTCCTTGAATTTTATACCATTAGACATAGGCATAAGTTCTATGGCATTCTTGCCCGATGGGTAATCTTACCACAAATGAGAGGGTGGCACTCCAATTACCTAGCAGATATCCAGCCTCATTAGAAACTATGAAGCAACAAAGCTAAGGAACGGATGAGTATTGTTCAATGATGAAATGGCATTTTCACATTATAAGGAATTTTTGGTATGTTATCTGGTTTTATGAAAACAGATATTGCAAAAATATAAAGACACGGGGAGAATAAATGGAAAGATAAATTACGAAGGAAAATAAAGAGAACGGGGGTTGGGGGTAACCAAAGCATTTAAAAGTAGTCTGAAATCTCAGAATTGGTTCCTTGGAGCCATTGTTAGTAACTTTGCCCTTAAAAAGGCCAAGGTTTAATGTCGAAATGTCCCTCCTGGCAATAACATTTGGAGCAAGCTCTACTGCAACCAATAAGAAGGGGATGATCAAATTATTTGGTTAATTGGAATTTCATTACATCAGAATGCCTAGAAGTCAGTGGTTTCTAATCTGGAAACAAGGCAAGTCATCAAATACCCCTGAGACTTCTGTTATTCTTTTGTAATTGTAGAGGGGAAGGCAAGCTGATCTCTAGGATTCCTTCCGTGATTCCACAGTGCTGCCCCGTATCATCCATGGTGGAAAATGTCTGTCCAACTCCTAAGCGGTTGTCTCATCTAAAGAAAGGCCCTTTGTTCCATGAAAGAGGCAACGCATCCTCACCATTTGATTTAACACTTAGAACTTTCATGAAAGATCTAATCAAGAAGACACCAGATGTCGTAGCATCCTAATTGCTATAATCACCAAGAGCTTAAAGGCGTTGTACGTTTATGCGAAACATTTGCTGGGGGCTGGATTCCCAGGCAAGAACATGGAAACAGCTGTCTCATTTGAGTTTAAGTTCTTATGATTAAGGGGATATGCAATTTCCAAATCACATGAATTAGCTTTTAAAATAAAAGTTGTCCTTCTGTAGTTACACAAAGCAAATGCTCAGTTTTAATCAAACCAAATGCTGGGGACAGAAAGACCTCACTCAGACTTCGTATGAAAGGGAGAGAGAGAGAGAGAGAGAGAGAGAGAGAGAGAGAGAGGAACATAGGTGTACCTATGTGGTCTGAGGTGAGTCAACAGTAAAGTCTCAAACGCAATTGTTACTTTTAATATTTTCTCTTTATCTCTGGCTTTAAGCAAGTTGATTGTGATGTGTTTTTTTTGAATATATTTTATTGATTTTTTTACAGAGAGGAAGGGAGAGAGATAGAGAGTTAGAAACATCGATGAGAGAGAAACATTGATCAGCTGCCTCCTGCACATCTCCCACTGGGGATGTGCCCGCAACCCAGGTACATGCCCTTGACCGGAATCGAACCCGGGACCTTTCAGTCCGCAGGCTGACGCTCTATCCACTGAGCCAAACCGGTTTCGGCGTGATGTGTTTTGATGTAATATTTTTTATGTTTCTTTTACTTGGGGTTGGTTGAGTTTTTTTATATTTGTAAATTAATAGTTTTCATCAAATTTGGAAAGTTTCCAACCATTATTTCTTCAAATACATTTTCTGCCCTCCCTCATCCCACATCCTCTCCTAGGGGCACTACAATTACATATATGCTTGTCCATTTGAGCTTTTCCCAGAGCTCACTGCTGTTCTGTCCTTTCTCTTTTTCCATCTTTTTCCCTCTGTGTGTCATTTTGAGTAATTTCTGTTGCTACATCTTCAAATTCATTAATCTTTTCTTCTGTAATGTTCAGCCTATGGTTAATCTCATAGAGTGTATTTTCTTTTTTTTATTTCATATACTGTGGATTTTTCCCTAGAAGACTGACTGGAGTCATTGTATATCATCCATGTCTCTAATTAACAGGTTCAATAATATAGTAATAACAACTATTTTGATAACATTTGCTAATGCTTCATCTGTGTTATTTCTGGCTCAGCTATGGTTAATTTTTCTCTTTATTATTGGTAGTATTTGCCTGCTTATTTGCATGCCTGGTAATTTTTTATTGGATGCCAGACATTTGGAACTTCACCTTGTTGGGTTCTAATTATTTCTATATTCCTATAAATATTCTTGTATTTTATTCTGTGACACATTAAATTACTCAGAAATAATTTGAGCCTTTCAGATCTTGCTTGATTAGGTAGAACCAGAGCAGTGTGTAGTCTAGTTTCATTTTTCCCTGATTCTGTGGAAAGGTCCTTCTTAGTACCCATAAGCAATACCCCATGGTTTCTCCACTCTGGCCATTGAAACAAGCACTATTCCTGGCCCTGTGTGACTTTCTGGCACCATTCTCTCCAATCCTTTTGAGTGGTTCTTTCCCAGCCTCAAGGAGTTTCCTCATACACATGTACTGATCAGCACTCGAATGTTTAGGGGAGAGGAGACTTTCTGCAGACCTCTGTACAACTCTCTCCTGTGTGGTGTTCTGCTCAGCCCACGCTAGCTGCCTTGTCTTCCAGACACTGTCTTCTCAACTCAGATTATGTTCCGTTTTGTGTACTGCAGTCTGAAAACTTCCTAAGCAAAATAAACTGGAGCAGTCCTACGTGTCACCTTATTTGTTTCCTATCTATGGGGGACTGCTGGCCTTGGTTGCCCAATGTCCAATATTTTGAATGTTATCATTTTATTGTTCAGTTTTTCAGTTATTTCATGTGAGAAGGTCAATCCAATTCTTATTACTCCATCTTGATTGGAAGCAGAATTCCTCAAATCCACTCATTATTAAACTACTTAAAAATTTATAAAGCAACAAATATCAAGACATAATGCAGAATTTAGAGGTAGTATCCTGAAGGAAAAAGAGAGAGAGAAATGAATAAAGTGTATGGAAAAACTTAAATCTTCTAAAATATTTGTCAACAATTGATAAATCTTTGTGGTTAAAAATAACACAAACTTCCTGAAGACGCATCATTCTGCAAATGTTGGGAAAGATTTGCTTAAGTTCATAATAATCTGACATTCTGAGCTTTGGCATTTAACAGAAGAAATCACATTAACAAAAATGTGATCTTCTACTCCTGGGAAGAATGCTACACTTAGGAATGCCTTCATGAAGGAAGAGAGCCATGCCTGGCACGGTATCTAACATACACACGATAAATGTTTGTGCAGTGATAACGGCTACTGCAGGAGAATACAGAAAAGAATGGTCAATACAAGAACATAAGAAAGTTTGAGATAAGTATGAGACAGTGTCAAACTACTAGATATATTGATTATGCAAAAGATAGACAGATGACATATCTGGGGTGGGGAACAGCCAGCCTGCGAGCCGTATAACGCCCATGAAATCATTTGGTCTGGCCCAAGGCATTAAGGGTGAGTTAATTAAATGCTTGACCAAATATAGCAGGCTAATTTTTTTAAAAATATATTTTATTGATTTTTTACAGAGAGGAAGGGAGAGAGATAGAGAGTTAGAAACATCGATGAGAGAGAAACATCGATCAGCTGCCTCCTGCACATCTCCTACTGGGGATGTGCCCGCAACCCAGGTACATGCCCTTGACCGGAATCGAACCTGGGACCCTTCAGTCCGCAGGCCGACGCTCTATCCACTGAGCCAAACCAGTTTTGGCGATAGCAGGCTAATTTTTTAAGTTGATAATTTTGAATGGCCCATGAATGATGTTATAAATATCCAAATGGCCGTTGGCAGAAAAAAGATTCCCTACCCCTGACATGTAGATAGATGATGATGATGATAGATAGATAAATAGATAGATAGATAGATAGATAGATAGATAGATAGATAGATAGATGATAGATAGATAGATGCAATGAAGATATAGGGCTTCTGGGCACTTGTAATGTTATTTCTTGGCCTGGATTACACAAATATTCATTGTCAATAAACTTGTTAAGCTGTCCTTTATATTTTATTCAAATTTTGTATGTTTATTATAGTACACAAGTATAAAAGTTTTTTAAGATCATATGACAAAACCATAAGAGAGCTAGGTTCAGTTGTTAGCTTTAACTGAAAAGCTGACTGATTATATTCTTCATAAGACATAATGTACTGTCTATTTTTAAATTGAAATAAAAATTGAAGAGAGCTCTTTTGATAAATGGCTTTCACATACATTATCCTCTGACCTTGAGGAATAGGCATTATTATTCACCTCCATGTAGCAGATGGGAAAAGTGAGGCTTGAAAGGCCAAATGACATGTCTATGATCATATATAGTGGCGAATTGGTGGAATCATGTTACAGCCACTGCACTTCAATCCTATAAAGTGGTATGTCCAGAGTAATTTAGCAGACACAGTTGGTTATCTCCAAGCACCCATTTCTCCACTTTTTTCTTGTTAATAGAACCTGAATTTTACTCAGTGATAAGTTTGCCATCTCCTGGGAAGGAGCAGAAATGATCCTTCCAAGTCCAGAAAGTAATACCTAATTTATTTAAACCAATCATTGTAATCCTATCCCCTTTCCAATGATTGGCTTTTGAAATGTGCATGTGATACATTATGGCCAATGATATACAAGAGGAGATTTGCCGTGAGGCTTATTATGTAAGCACCTGATGTTTGAAACTGCCTGGACATCTTGACAAGTGTGAGGATAAAAGCAACATGATGAGAAAGGCATAATTATTCACCTCCATTTTGCAGATGGAAAAACTGAGGTTTGAAAGGGAAGATGACTTGTCCAAGATCATATACTGCAAAGAACTGGTAGAGAAAGCAGAAAAATGAAAAAAACCTTGATCTCTGATTAAATGGTTGTATCCTATAAGTCAAACCCTAAAATTCCCTACTTCCAAACCTCTTATATGGGATGACAGATTCCCCTATAGTTTGCGATATTTTTATTTGGATCTTTCTATTAACTGCAGCTGAAAGAATTCCTACTAATATACCAAGCACTGAACTGATCATTTTCTTGCATTATTGTATTTCATTTTCATTAGAAATTATATGACATGCATTACCATTGTCACTGTTCAGAAGAAGACTTAAAGCTTCAAAAAGCGTTTAGTAACTTACACCAGTTCATGAAGTTATAACTAGGGTTCACATCTACCATGTCTGCCTCCGGACATGTCACATGATAAGCTTTGCAACAGAAGCTTTTTCAAAAGATGGTGGCTCAGTCACATGGGATCATTCAGTTATTTTGTTGCCATCATTTTAATTGTGGTTAACAGTGAGAATCAATGTCTTTTTCTCTTTTCTCCAACTCTCAGACAGAGCCCTTCAGGGCAAAATTCTTGCCTTCTGATACTTTGAGAAACATAAAGATTGCATAAAAGCAAAGGGAAGACAAATACTCCTCATTCTGAGGAAGTGCTCCCTAACATTAGGATAATTACCCAAAAAATGAATTAACTGTCTTAGGAAGTAGTCAGTCCCCCATCACAGGGGCTTTAAAATAGATGCTGGGTGGCCATTAGAAAGATGTGGCATTGATATGACTAGTCGCTGGGCAAAATAATCTGTTCTTAATCTTCAGTGTTAAGGTTTCCTGAAACTCACAGCTTTTCTGTGAATAACTTATCCATACCCATTGCATTTGTCTTTCTTTTTTACTTCTTCGTTTCTCAAAAGAGTGAAAGGATGAATGGGGTAAAAATGTAAATAACGTCTAACACCTCTAGGGAAATATTTTTGAAAGGTGCACTATGAATATTGGTATTTTATAGCCTGTCATTCCTTTCGATCTGCAAGTACTGTTTCTGCCCTGTGCATATCTCTTTGCTAGATATTTTCTAAATATAAAAATAAACAAACAAGTAAAACTATGTCACTTCCCTTGAAGAATCTGCAATAATATCTTGCTCAGATGTACACACATAAAAAGTTAACCAAAAATACAAAGCAAGGGATGCTGTCTGACAGAATAATGGGTAGAACCAAAATAGGTTTAGTCATATGGAAAATAATAGTCTTTGGGCTGGATAAGGCAGAAGGATCTAAAGGGTGTCCCACAATTCATGCAAGAAGTAATTTTGATAGAAAACACAGGTTTATAATTAAAAATTGTAAATTTTTTTATTGATTCATAAAGTATAAAGTGTAGGGTTATGTATGGAATAGCACATCAAGTAAATGGCCTCCACGGCTTTGCTGGCACATACGCAAAGCCGTGGTCTTCATTGGTCTTCATTGTCCCTGCTCCTGGGCCATAATTGGTACTTGGTAATGCTTATCAAATTGAAGGGCTTGAAATCAAAGGGCAACAGATATTAGAATCTGATTCAATAAACCAAGTAAAATTGGGTTTTTATTTTTTGTTGTTGTTAATGCTCATGCAAAATTCAAATCTTGCGTGAATTTTGGGACACTATATAAATATATATATGCAGCAACCAAATGGTGGAAAGACCAGAACGACTGGTCAACCAGTTGCTATGATGTGCATTGACCACCAGGGGGAAGACACTCAATGCAGAAGCTGCCCCTAGTGGTCAGTGCACTCCCACAGTGGGAGTGCTGCTCAGCTGACTGGGATGAGCTGCTGCTCACACAGTGGGAGCAGCCACTAGCAGGCCCAGGGTGAGGCCGAGCCTCTGCACCTTACCTGAGACAATCCAGACTCTGGCCTGACCCCACCAGCTGATACAGGCCCTCTAAGGTGTGTTCTAGAAAGAGTGCGGGGAGCTGGCATAGGCAGATGGCAAGAGGGGACGCGACTATGGACCCCCTGGGGAGGCTGTCCTAATGGCTGAGGATCCTGGAGCACAGCTGCCCTGAACATCCCCGATGATGTCACCGACCTGACATCACACTTCAAGGACATTCACCGAGTGGCTTTGGGGTGCAAAGCTCTCTGCCAGGTTTCTCCAGGACACAGAACACTCCTTTACCCAAGACATTACCCCAAAACATTAGCTCAAATTAATTTTCTCATTCAGCTGCTGCTCAGAGGGTGGGTCCACAGCCAAGCGGGTCCACAGCCACTTGGCTGACCGGGATGAGCGACACTCCCACAGCAGGCCGATCCCCACAGGCCACGCCCCCCACCAGTGCACAAATCCATGCACCAGGTCTCTAGTAAATAATCATACAAGAATAAATTCTGTTTCATGTACTCACAACTGTAAACCTGCTTTTGCCCCACCCTGTATAATTATAGGCAAAATGGGGTAAAAACTTTAATGGTCTGGGTCTTTAAAGGAGAGATGGCTTTCTTCTTGCACTTTTAAAGAAATAAGTTTGAGCCAAACTAATTATTTGCCAGTTGTTGGCTTTCTGCTTTTTTCATCCTTGGTATAAATGCTTATGTGGTAAAAGCTACTCACTTACTAAGATAACCAAAATACTAGGCTACCTCTTGACCAAAATCAAGACCCTTGAATAATATGTTTGTGGCCATGGCTTACACTTTAACTTTAGAGCAAGGCTTCCAACCCTGGGGTCTGAGATCCTGCAGGGGTTCTTCAGCAGATCACAGGGAAGTCTGTGAAGTTGAATGGAAAGAGTTTATATCTTCAGAGTCACTAACCTCTAACTAAAATCTAACATGTCCTTCAACAAACTACAGAATTATTAGCAGTTTCTATGACATTGTCACCAATAGAAATCACAGATATTTTCACATCACATTATAACTGCAAATATCTGAATGTGTCATTTATGCCTACTTCAAAGTGACAGTTGTTATCAAACCTCTTGCTAACTCTTGGTATTTAATGCATTAATAAAAATGCATTAATTTAATGTATTGCTAGGTCACAAATTTGGTGTTTTTAAAAATATTTTTATCAATACTTTATCTCAATATAATTAGTTTTCTTTGTGATCCTATGTATTTTGTTTTATGGCATTCTGAGACAGGGTCCATTTACCGGATTGCTAAAGGGTTCATGGAACAGAAAAAGCTTGAGAATGCCTGGATCAGGTATCTTCACCCTCTTCTTGAATTTTAAGGACTGTTTTGCTATTGGCTTAGCAGTTATTCATCAGTGCTCTGTCCTTCTGGGTTTATCCCACATTTCAATTTTTGGTTTACAGTGTTTGAAAGGTTGAATTTATAAAAGGAGATCATTAGTGTTAAACAGAACAAAATTTTAATTACTTTAATTTTTAAAATATGTCTCTCACATATACTTTGGGCATCCTATCCAGTAAATGAAACTGGTCCCAAATTTCTCTCCAGCAGAAATGGGGTGTTCAGACAGAATGCATGAACTTATCAGATCTTGGATCTGGAACGTATTTTATGAGTTTCAGGGGTTTCTACCCTGGAAATGAGCTTCTTCCTGCAATGTGGAGAAGTATAATCTCCTTTTTATTTCTTACCTTAAACTCTCTGAACACAATTTAACCTCAATGAACTCAGTTCTGGAGGATCAGATGCTAGCTCTTTGAAGAGTCTATGTTTGTTCCGTATACAAAGCAAGTTAATTCATATCACATAAACACTTTCTAAAAGGTCCATGTTAAAACTTCCTAGTCAAGGCTTACAAATTTGCATTATTTCTTTAGACTATGTTTGCTCTTAAATTAAATTTTAGGTTATTTATTTCAAAAAAAATAAACATCAAAAAATGACTTCTGGCCATTTAAACTCAGAAGACCAATTTATATTGCTCTACTCATAATGTTACCTAGTATTGTGGTAAAGATTAATAAAAATTAAACATAACAGACTATTTCAAAGAGAGGGCTATTATGCTCTTTTATTTTATGTGAATTTGGGAAACGAATTTTAGGATGACACACTCAGAAATAATTTTGTATGTGTGGGGTGTTTTAAATTTATGGATTTCTTTAAATCCTCCCATTATAAAGAGCCTCTGGGCATAAGTGCACATTGAAGAAAGAAAAACAAGAAACTGACCATGAACAGCAGGCACATAGGAAGTCATGGTCCAACCATGACCTTTTCAGCCAGAGCCTTGGTCTGCAAACTGCTAATTCCCATGGAATTCCAAATAGGAAGTTAATAATTTCTATGTATGTTGGTTTGCCCCTCTAGCCACCTGAAAACATGTTTTTTAAGGAATGATTAGGGAAATGGGGGTTCCCCAACAAAACTCATCTCTGTTTTTTGTTTTTCATGTGATAAGTCACATGAATCTTAACACAGGGAAACAGTGCTATTTCAAGTACTTAACAATTTAAAATAAATGAGAATGGTTTCAGCCTCAAGCAAATTTTACAGAAGACATGTTCTTAGAACAGTTGCTCCAGCGAGACTCATTTCTATCACTCACACAGTTGCATATCTATAATTATATAACAATTGCTTTTTCAAAGAACCATACTTGCCTCAACTTAAATGTTTTTTGATCTCACATACCTTCATAAGAGATCCGGTATGTACATTTGGGACAAGTCAGATGATACTAGCTTTGATATCTTCTTCATGTTTTCAAACACATGTACACAATAAAAACTAGTTAATTTCCATTTTAAAACCCTACAGAACCTACTGGGAGAGATTATAAGCTTGTTTGCAATGGCTTAGAGTTTCATCTAAAAACACAAAAATAGGGTTCGCCTTGAAATCGCGTAGGCCTGGGTGAAGGTGTGTCTCACGGGATTAAGGAAGATTGTGACATCCGATATACTGATGACACACAGCAGTGATGGGAGGCGCAGAATGAGTGGAGCATCAAGGTTGCAGTAATTCATGCACACCTAATCTATCTGGAATGTGGCTGCGGTTATTACCATGGAATGCTCCAAGGGTGAGTAATTTCCACAACAATGATCTTACAGCTTATAGATGAGTTCACATTTTGAGGAGGTGGAGGACAGAGAGAAGATGTAGATTATTTTTTTCAAAATAAGGAGTTAATTATGTAGAAGAAAACTGGGATGAATGGCAGACTTTTGAAAGAGAAAAAGACAGATTGTTTCCATGAGACTCTTGTAGCACTAAAAATAATCTTAATAAAAGCTCATGCTCCGAAGCTGAAAGATTCTTTACACACAGGTTTGGAATATCCAACTACACGTATTCTGACATAGAGAACCAGAGATAAGACACCACTTAATGGCCCTCTGAAAGCTACCATCCAGTTTTGTGATCACTTCCTTCCAGGTCTATGGCGTCACCATTTCATTCACATATTAAATCAAGGATGAAGTTTTCGTTTTCCCATACCATAACGATCCTAACTATATAAACAAGGCTAATTTTGAAATATTTCCTAAGAAAAATTAAATGAGCTGTTTTGACAGAAGTATAAAATTTCAAGTGATGATATCAGACCAGATATAATGTAGGAAGCCTACATAAGATGTGGCATTGCAACTTGGTCCAAATGCAAAGAAAATCAAAAAGGACATTTCAAAACAATAAATCCAAGAAGACACTGCTGTTAGGAAAAAAGTGGATTGGCAAAACAATAAAAAGAGCTTTACTATTTTATCCTCCCCCGAAACTTTTAAGTAATCTCATGGTGAGTCCGTTGTAAACACTCTAAAAGCACAAGCTATGAAAAGAGGTCGATCAGAATTAAAATGCCAACACTGCAACTTTTTCAGTGTGACTAAGCAAGTTACTTAACTTTTCCAAGCCTTATTGTTGCTATAAAATAGAACTAGTCATACCTACCTCATGGGTTTGTGTGAAAATTAAATAAACAAGTGCCTATGAAGTACTTAGCAAAACACCTAGCACTCAATAGCACTGAGAGAGTCCTGTAATTATAACACTATAAATCATTTTATTACTATTTAAGTCAGCTTACAAATATACTTGAAATACAAGATGACAGAAATACACAAGTAAATCAATGCAAAGGGAAAGGAAGTGTAAGAAAATAATAAGAGGCCAGGAAAGAGGTAAGTAATCACCAGCTTATTCTTTCATTCATTCAATCAACAAATATTTACCAAATGCCTACCATGCACTTATCTCTGTGTAGTGGAACAGTGCAGTGAACAAGACACATGATCCTGTGTTCAGAGAACATATAGTCCTGTATATTTGGGAAAGATGAGGGATCTATAAACTATCATCACTAATAAGATGTTACCAGTCACCTTCAAATTTTTGTTGTTATTTTCAAATCACAGATAGCTCAATATACATTCTTAGAATGAATTTTCTAACTTGAATAATTTATAATAATCTGCAACATTGTGAGAAATGTAGATTGTGGTGCATCCTCTACCAGCATGATTAGGACAATGGAAGCACACACAAGCGCGCACATGTGAACACACAAACACACACACACACACACACACACACACACACACACACACACACACACACACCTCATTGGAGTGAGTGTAGAGAGCTCTATGCTGTCTGTCTCAGCACACACGCAGCCCCAGGGATGGAGCTAGAGGGCTGAGGCCGGACATCTGCATACTTCCGTCCTGCATCTGTGAGCAGCATCCCAGTGATCCTCTACAGTTGTCCTCTCTAAAGAGTGGCAGAACACAGTGCAGGGATGCTCAAAGTGATTACTGGGGTAGAAGAAGACAATTTCAGACATTTTACTTATCCTATATAATAAAGAGCTAATATGCTAATTATACCAGACAGCAGACAACCTTGCAGAACAACCTGCTGGAACGACCAGTGGGCAGGGAGCGGGGCCAGCAAGCCTGCGCCACCATGCCAGCCATGGCGGTCCCGGCACACCCCCCTTCCACAGAGGCAGCGGGAGAGGCGGCAGCATGGGCGCCCGGTCCCAGTCCCAGCACCACTGCGGTCGGACATCCCCTGAGGGCTCCCAGATTGCGAGAGGGACCCCCCAAGTGCACAAATTTTCATGCACTGGGCCTCTAGTATTTTATAATAGTAAAAAAGGTAAGTTATGCTTTCTTAATATTTAATGTATGGGTTGGTGCCAGTGCCCTGACTTGGCCTATATGCCACCTGCTCTTAGTACTTGGGATAACCTGACCGAGAAGCAGAAACTTTCTAATACCATGGGGGCTTGACAGTGACACCTGTTCTCTTGCATTCATGGGCAGCATACTGGAAAATTCTACAGTTTACAAGTGCCAGACTGAATGGTTTTAGAAGTGGTATTATCTGATTTTAACTGACCTAAGTATTAAAATGGACAAATGAATTACAAAGTTTGGCAAAAAAAAATATATATGCATTGAAGATAATGCAAATAAAGAAAGTACAAGTGAACAGTTTAAAAGTGGAGGCAAAGTTGAGACTTCGCCACACCCAAATACAAGCTCTTTGGAGTTAGTGGTAAAGAGCAATGACAATCTAATCAAATCTGACAGAAGAATGACCAGCCAAATTAGACATTATCAGATTGTATCCACTATACCAAACAATGACCTTGCCCTAAATGTGAAGAATGAGCCCAGAGATATTATTTAAGAAATGGTTTCAGTCATCGTGACCAGCAAGCCATTTAAACATCAGTATCAAAGACATTAAATTCAAACTGTGATGTTTTTCAGCAATTTTTAAAGTCATGTAATAGTCAGGGCTGGACAAAATTTCTCTGAAACTTAATGGGAGATGTTTTGAAGTAATTTTTGAGGTTTCTTGCATAATAATGAGAGACTAAAAATGTTTGTCTGGCACAAACAAAAATTCCAGGCTAAGATTACAAAGATATTATCGCACTTGAAACTCATACACTGCTCCACTCAGAGCTATGGCAACAGGGAAGTGAAAGCCAGAGAGCTCAGAAGCCACTGATATGCTTACTTCTCTAACAAATAGCACTTTTCTATAGCAGAATGTTCCTCAAGCTTTGTCATGAGAAAGAGTAATCATGAAAATCTTTGGTACCAGAGGTTCCCTGTTATCCCTTAACCAAGGAATTGTAAAAATTTTCCAACTTTAAAAAAAAAGAGTTACACATTTTTCTTTTACTGAACACAAGTGTTCCAAATTTGCCAACATTTTCTGTGATGACTAGTAGTTCTCAATTGCAGGCAAATCAATGTCAGATCTATATATTTAAATTTCATCTATCCCTTCAAAATAAAGGTGGCAGTTTAATAATAACTGAAAAATGATATTGCTTTTAGAGGGTAATTTAGGCTATGAATTCTAAGCATTTGAAAACAGAAGTTCAGAAACATCTGACTTGTGGGAAGAAAAAATGTATGTCATTATAAAAATTTAGAGCTGTGCACTCAAACCTAAAAAAAATAACTTTCTAACCTGTTTTGAAATTTTCCAAATAAGGAATTTTAGAGTTTTTTTAATTTTTTTAATATAAAAATTTGGCATATTCTCATTAACTTGAAAAATAAAAAAACTAAATGACATCAGAGAATACAAAAATTTACCAGCCAAATTTCAATACATATGTCGCATGATTAATGAACGAAATTTAAAAATGAGTATCATAGTTTTAAAAGCCCAGCCATGGGTATGTGTCTTTCATTTGAATCTTTGTATATTGAAAGTTTGGGGGGGGGGAAGTTTTAGCTATAAATCAGTTATAACCAAAGATCAAGATAAACTGAACTTTGAGACAGATCTTTAAATAACTACTAATATATTTAACCCATATTTTCAAAATAATGGGGCATGGTTGATCACACTGCTCTTATTAAAAATATAATTAATAATAGCAAAGAGTTAAATATATTAATATTCTAGTGAGAACAAAAGAATATATACAATAATGAATAAAACAAAGTTCTAATACTTACAAAATATCATTTGTTTCTTCTTGAGAGCATCCTAAAATGTTTAGCTTTCATTCTTACTTATGTTTTACAATGCACAGAATGTGTGTATATAAAAATATAGACCAGTATGCAATTTCTAAATAAATAAATAAATAAGTGTTAGAGCTAGGTGTGCAAGCATTTACTACTAAGGATTACAAGTTTTAAAAAAACATACGAAAGGTGGATAACTCCACTCGAGTATTTTTTAAAATGTGGCCCATGGCCCTGCCTGGTTTGGCTCAGTGGACAGAGCGTCGGCCTGCGGACTGAAGGGTCCCAGGTTCGACTCTGGTCAAGGGCATGTACCTTGGTTGCGGGCACATCCTCAGTGGGGCGTGTGCAAGAGGCAGCTGATCGATGTTTCTCACTCATCAATGTTTCTATCTCTCTATCCCTCTTCCTCTCTCTCTAAAATCAATAAAAATATTTTTAAAAAATGAAAAAATGTGGTCCATGAACTACCTGCCTCTGGGTCACCTAAGGTGCTTGTTAAAATGAGAATTCACCCAGAACGGCCAATTCAGAATCTCTGGAGGTGCAGCCCAGGGTTTTGCCTTTTTAGCACGCTCTTCGGGTGATTCCTCTGCCTGCTACAGTTTGCAAACCAGGGCCTCTCGCCAGGAAAATCATGGCTGACTCTGAGCCGTCATACACACTCCTTATTCCCAGAGACCTTGAACTGAGCATAAAGATCTATCCCCCTCGGTTGGCAATGATAACTCCATTAGCCTAGTCTCAGACTTACTGGGAATAGTTGTGGGGGAAAGTAGCATATCACATAGTCCTTCCTGTAAAAGGAAAAAATTAGATTTATCAAGAATTTTTAAAATTGTGAGGACTTTTTATCCCTAGAGCTCATGATACTTTATAAATGTTAACTTCTTTAACCATGCAAATCCCTATGAAATAGTCAGGAGGCCAGACTATGAAATTATGAATATAAAGCAAAATATCTAAAGAATAATACAGTAAAGAAATATCCAAACTTAGATAGGCATTTAAAATAAATATTAATTTCTCTCCAAGTAAAATTACACAGGGGGAGGAAAGTATTTTTATATTAAAATTTCTGAGAACTTGTAACTACACATCTGCCCTCCCGCATTTTAAAGATAAATAGAACTTGGCTTCAGTAATTCAGAACCAAGCTTAGCAATTCCAGTACTTCCTGAGGCCCTCCCTGGCCTTATAACCACAAAGTCATATGCTTTTGGAGATCTTACCTTCCAATTTAAAGGGACATCTCAGCTTTCCTCGTCAAGTAAAACCTTTCTGCATTTTCTTAGTCCTGTTCTGTGTCATCTGCCTGTCAAGAGAGCAGTTGCTTGTTTGATTGTTAATTGCCCTTGTTTTTTATTATAGAATGCATTCGAATTTTGGTAAGTAACATGTTCTTCTTTGTAATTAGATATAGTAGTTAAAACGTCTTTCAATTCACCATGGCATTCTCCTTTAATCAGCACATCAGGCTTTCTGATGATGGAACCATATCTGTATTTTTACCACAGCAGACCTGCTCAAAGAAAATTGTGCTGCCAATACACTTCATAATTGGAATGAAATTCAAAGGTAGGAGTGCTTTTATTTTGCAGGCCTGAAATGTGTAAGCCAAATGAAAGTAAATGTGGATACTTCAATCGTTTGTATCAAGATTCAAAGGTTTTCTATGGGCCTCAGGACATCTATAGCTGAAGTTACCTAGTGACCCTGTATGAAGTACCTATTAGAAGACACATGGGTTGGAGGGCAGATGGGCAGGCTGGAAACTCAGACAGCATTTCTATGGTGCAATCTTGAGGTGCAATTTCTTCTTTGGGAAACCTCAGTTTTGTTCTCAAGGCTTTCAGGTGGTTGGAAGAAGTCCACCCAAAGTATCAAGGGTGAACTTCTTTACTTAAAATCAACTGATTGCAGATGTTAGCTACATCTAGGAAATACCTTCACATCTCATGCCAACATTTTGATTGTTTGATTAATTCACAGGACTGTAGCCTATCCCATCTGACCCAGAAAATACAGCATCACGGAGGACAAGAATGATTTAAACACTTTCATGTTAAATTTCCTTCCAGGGAAGCTTATTAGCTCCATTTTACAGATAAGAAAAGTGAGGATTACAGGGGTTGTGATTTATCCAAAATCAGTGAGGAAATAAGCTGGTCAACCAGGCCTCCCTGGTTCAAGTTCACGATCCGCGGAGCACACCCATCCTGTGTGACTCCCTCTCCTCTGTCTATTGAGAAATGATATAGACATGGGGCGCTGTCATCCCAACTTCCTGAGTTTATCAACCAGTGACCAAGCCTCACTCCCCTCCCTTACCCTCAAACCAATGCATTCATGAATGAGGGATCAATTCCAGTGGCAAACAAAAATTTAAATGGAACCACTGGGTACAGGCAATAAATGAAAAAGGTTCTGGAATCACACTCCTGAAGTTCAAATCTCAGTTTTGCCATTTACCACCTGCATGCTCTCAAGCAAGTAACAATCTTTCAAAGATTAAAAAAAGTATAATGTTAAGTGCCCAGGTGCTAAAGGACAGGCTGCCTGGGTTAGAATCCCAGCTCTGCCTCATACCAGACAGCTCTTTACCTCTTCATGCCTCCATTTGCGCATCTGGAAAATGATGACAATGGTGCCAACTGCATTAGAGTTGAGGTTAAATGAGACAACCTCCTTGTAAAGCACTTAGCCGAGTCTTGCACAGAGCAAGTACCTAGTTATCATTAGCTATTGCTCTAAATTCTACTTCCCATCTGTAAGTGAAGAGAAAAACAGGACATCAAGGGGTATCGTGGGAACTACATACAATAAGCATGGAATGCTTAGCCTAGTCATGGCTCCTGGTAGATGTCCAGCAAATATTACCTGTCCAACTGTCCACTCAGATGCCAGCTCCTAAGGGTAAGACCTGTCACTCCTCCTCACCCCTGCATTTCCACCACCTGATCTGTGGCAGACAATTTAAATTTTTAAGAAATGCTCAATAGCATATAGCCAAAGGCCGTGCCTAGCAGAATGACATCCTGAAATTGATTCACTTGTTGGAAAAGAAAGGAGCTAGAATCTATCACTATGAGCATACACAGAGAGCATCATACTTCTTAAATTTTAAAAACAAATCATGGATATCCACAACTTATGCTTTATAAATATGCATTCTTAAATATATTTCTCTACTGCTGTGAATCTTCCTCAAGCAACAGAATTAAACCCAGACTCAACCCCCAGAGAATGGAGCTTAGCATAAAATCTCTTAGCATATGGCTGGTGGGTCAAATCCATACTGCCTCTGTCTATATATGGGCCATCAGCTAAGCATGGCTTTTACAGATGAACATTTACACTGGATTTGAAATTAAGTGAAACATTACCCCCCAAAAAATCATTTTTTTCTCTTTAGTAGGCCTGCATTACAAAAATTGTATGAATTATTGTTTTTATTTTATTTTAATCTCATCAATAAAATTTGTGGAAAATGTTCTCTCTCTCTAGTTATATAAGTAATTACATATCTTCAATTTTGCCTCTTAGTGTACAAAACTTAAAATGTTTATTCTCTGGCCCTGGCTGGTGTGGCTCAGTTGGTTGAAGCATCATTCATACACTAAAAGGTGGTGGGTATGATACCCAGTCAGAGCACATACCCCGATTTTGGGTTTGAGCCCCATGAGGGAAGCAACTGATTGATGTATCTCCTCTCTCTCTCAAATCAATTATCTGTAATAATAAAAGCATAATATGCTAATTAGACCAGACGTCCTTTAGGGATGAAGATGGGGCTGCAGCGCGGGATCCAGGCTGCCGTGGCTGCAAAGGCCTACCCTTACACGAATTTTGTGCATCGGGCCTGTAGTATATATAATAGTTATTCTCTGACCTTTCACAGAGAAAAGTTTGCCATTTCCTATCTTAGAGAATCTAACTTGTGACTTTCCTTCCCAGGCTACTGTGAACTACAATCTCTTCGCTGAAGAGCACATCCACTTTGAGAAGGAGTATATTCATGTCTGCTGAGAACACTGCTTAAACCACAGGAGAAAACAAGTTCTCTGCCTTGGCAGCTTTAAGCACAATTCCAGTCCCACACGCTTAGCTGTAAAATATATTTATAAAGCCATGTGACCAGTAACATTGTGTAGTGTTTTCTGATCGTGGGAAAAGAATCATTTCCTTGCCTCAATGGACCCATTCTTTGGGAAGACATTATCTCATATCACATGATTAAAAGTTAACTTCTACATTCTGGAAGCTACCATCTTCTCATTTATTTCATTTGTTTGTTTAAAATGTCACCTTTTTCCAAGAGCCCTCAGTTTCATGCTGGATTAAGACAGTTTGGGCTGTTGACATTTCTTAAATGATGACAGCTTGTAATTTCAACTAGCTTCAAGCACTAAAAGTCTATTAAACATGAGCTGATCCTTCATTGGGGAAACAGCTCTTACCCAATAGCCAGAAAGTTAAAACTCTGGGGCCTTAAAGTCTAAAAAGAAAGAAAATTATAGAAACAATGCCCTTTATGGAGAGCCCAACAATGGTCTCTCAACCAATTCAAAAATCAGGATCTGTGTCAAATGGCAAAAAAATAAAACACAAACACCAAAATGAGCTAGAAATAATGTTCAGCAATCTTCAGTGAAGAGGTGGTTGTGTATATATATATTAACAAAATGTCCTAAAATGTGAGAATATGACATAAACGGGAATGCGGAAGTACAGAAAAAGAACGTCAGTTACCGGTGGACCTTGCTGTATTAGGTCTTCAGAACTCGGACAAGAGAATGAGGCTGCAGGCCAATTGCAACACCTCCTGCTGTCAGATCTGCAGATAATCAGGCATCATCACAAACACTGCTTTCCCAAAATAGATACTCTTCACTTATAGAAACCAGAGGTCAGTGACCTCCTGGATTTGGCCTCTTTATGTATCGCCCATTTCTAAAATTACCATCACTTCTGCCTGCAGGGTCCACACTGGGGAATGGAACAAAGAGGTTTTGACAATTCTGAAAAAGTAGAAAACCAAAGAAGTGATGCCTGACCTGTTTTTCTCTTTTCACCCATTTGGATAGGGAACATGGGATTCCATACATAGCAAGTTACAGATAATTAATTAATTAATTAATACATCCAAATATTAAAATAATTTGGGGGGCTTTAGATGTCACAAACAGCCATACAACATCCCTTTAAAGGGGCAAATATCCATAATTTCTCACCACAGAAATTTTAAATACACATTTGAACTAAGTAATGTAAACCGTCAAAAGACCTTAGATGGTACTTTTTATTGACTTGAAGGTCTCATAAAAAGGTCCATATAGCTCCAACACTTCTATAACAAGTTTTACTACAGAAAGAAAAAAAATCAAAGAGAAACCACAGAACCGCAAATCTTAAAGATTAAATTGACCTTGAGACATTAATTACTCCATCACTCAGCTGCTCCTGTTGCCTCCACATTTACCCCACACCACAACCCAAGGAATAGTTCTCATTTTAAGCCTCAAAATATGAGATACCACAAATTCCCAAAACAAGCAATTGCCTCTTAGAGAACATTTGCCTTAGAAGTGACGCATACATATGAATGGCTACTTCCTGCCACGTTTGATTCCCCAGTCACAGGTACCATGGCTATACCTTCTTAGGGAACCAGTGGCCCCTTCATCCTTCCTGGAAAGACCCTCAACACACCATCCATCCCAGTCATAAATGTACCAGTTCTCATAGGAGCGTCTACCTAGTAGAAGTCACAGGAGCCCTCTGACCCCCAGACCCATCTCCAGTAGCCAAGTCTCTGTCATGCTCCTTTTTTATGCTGACCACCTACCTATACCACAACTTTGTCTAACTAGACCAAAAGTAGAATGGAAAAAGCAAAAAAATAAAAATAAAAGGCATGTAGTTATAATCATGCAGATACACAAATGCACAACACATACACATTGTAAATATACATATGTACATAGATGCATAGATGCACCTATATACCTGTATGTGTGTGTGCACATGAACTTTATGGATACAGGTAAATGTATGTGTAGGGAAGGAAAACACTTGACACAGGAAGCCAGATCTTGAGTGCAGGAAACACAGTTGGTACCCACCCAAACCCCTGCTACTGAACTGTTGCTCCCAATGCTAATAGTTCATGGCTGTACCCTTCACTGAGAATTCTCCTGGGCTAGAAGAGATGTCCCGCCAAAGGTGCCAGGTTGTTAGAGCCCTACAAAAGAGGCCTGCCCCCCTTCCTCATGGTGTCATTCATGCTCCAGAGTCCCTGTGGGATCAGACTGAGGCTGGGCTTCAGCTAAAGCCACATTTTGCCTGGCTTCTGTCTCTCTGCCACTCTTCCTCCCTGACAGTGTTCACTGGACAGCACCGCCTCAGGAATCGGTGGATCGAGAATCCCTGTCTCAGAGCTCTCAGCATCTCAGCATCTCAGCATCTCCCAAGCCAGGGAGCAGCAGAGTAAAACACCAAATACAAGATCAGGAAAGGGTAGTTGTTCATACAAGCAAAGTCATCTGATACACTGGGAGTTTGTTTAAAAAAAATATTTCAACTGCAGAAGAATCTCACACTGAAAGGTATTCCTCCTTTTGTTCCCCAGAAGGGAGTAGACCTAGGGTAGAATTGTATAGAAAACACAAATAGTAGATTGGGGGTGGGATGGTGTCTAAGCTGTGCATTTGTTTTGTGTTCTTTTTTGTACTGTATCTTATTTTAAAACTTAAAGCTTAAGAAAAAAAAATCCCAGGATAGAACTATGATTAGTCCAGTTAGGACAACTGTCCTTGTTGAAGTTTGGGAGATTTTTTTCTGTAACGACAATGATTTAATAAATTTATTGGGAACTCTCCTCCTAAATTAGTATTTGGTTATTAATCCATCATTCCCTATCTCAATTTTATCCATCTAATGTATTTCCTTTTCCCCTAAATGAGTTCATCACATTTGAAAAATGAATACTTATATCATGATATGCCAAAGATCCAACCTATTATAGCTATTGCACTAAAAGGATGAATAACAATTTCATAATCTAAAATGATGCTTCTCATTAATATGGATGATTTCACATCTTAATTATGTATGGCTCAAATTCACACTAGGATTAAACATAATTGAATTTTGGATCATGAACAGAACTGATTCATGGAAGAATGATGAAGCAGAACTGTGTTTGGCAGTTTTAGCCTGTGCACAACCTGCACAGTTATACAAGCAGCCATAGGTCCAAGACACAACGTTTCTTACCTGGACCATTTCAGTAGCTTCCTCCATTCCTGCCTCCCTAGGGTCTATTCTTCACACAACAGCCAGAGCGATCCTTTAAAATCAAAACACTTGGTGGTGCCCTCAGCTGTCCCAGATCTGTCTCTTGGCTTCAACAGTGTTTGGACAGAACAGACCCAGGGACCCCCTTCTTCCAGCCTCCACCACTCTCCTGCGTCCTGTCCAATCACCATCTTCAGAACCACCTCCGGGCCCAGCCAACACACCAGGGTTTTTTTCTACCTTAACTCGTTATTGTCGAACAACCATGAGCTCACAAATTGTCAGAATTATTCCCCTAAGGTGGAGGCTGCCGTCAACTGCCTGGCCAGCCTGCCTCTGCGGGCCTCCCACACCTACCTCTCTCTGGGCTTCTATTTCCACCACGAGGAAGACTTGACTATCCACTTCTTCTGCGAGTTGGCGGAGAAGAAGCGTGAGGGAGGGCGCTGAGCCTCTCTTAAAGATGCAAAACCAGCTGAAGCCTCCCAAGGTGAGTGGGCAAAACTCAGGACGCCAGGGAAGCCGCCTGGTCTTGGAGAGGAACCTGACCCAGGCCCTTTTGGAGCTGCAGGCCCTGGGTTCTGCCTGCGCAGACCCTCAGCTCTGCGACTTCCGGGAAAACTACTTCCGGGTGAGCAGGTGAAACTCATCAAGAAGATGGGCAACACCTGACTCACCTCCACAGGCAGCCGGCCCCCAGGCTGGGCTGGGCTGGGCAAGTATCTCTTTGAAAGGCTCACCCTCAAGCATGACTAGGAGCCGGTGGAGCCCAGAGGCCTTTGAGAGGCCCCTCTGCATTCACCTGGTATCTCTGGCTTATACCTGAGCCTCTCCCAGAAACTACCAGCCATTCTTTTAACCACCCTGAAGCCCTCTCCCATGCATTGAACCAAATGAAACAATAAAGCTTTTTGCAGGGGGAAAAAAAATCAAAACCCTCCAGTGCCTTCTCTTTATGCTTAGAATAAAACCTAGTGATCTGACTGTGGCCAACAAGGCCTTGCATGACCTGGACCTGGCCCAGACTCTTGTCCCCCAATTTCTCCCCTCAGCCTCTTCAGCTGAATTTATCCTCCCACATCTCACACTCTTTCCTTGGCATTGACCTCACACTTCCTGACCCCTCTGCCTAATCTTCTTGCCCCAAATCGTCTCATTCCTAACTCTTCCTCATCATTCAAGCCTGTTTGAATATCACTTGCCCAGACACACTGGGTCTAAAACGACACCCAACCCTATCCTCTTATCCTGCTTTACTCTTCTTAGCATTTACCGCTTGACCTGGAACTTATTATTGTCTGTCTCTTCCACACAGCAGTTCTCAACCTGGTCGCGACCCCTTTGGCAGTCGTACGACCCATTCACATGGGTCTCCTAAGACCATCCTGCATATCAGATATTTACATTACGATTCATAACAGTAGCAACATTACAGTTATGAAGTAGCAACGAAAATAATTTTATGGTTGGGTCACAGCATGAGGAACTGTATTTTAAGGGCCAGAAGGTTGAGAACCACTGCACTAGAATGTGATCTCCATGAAGGTAAGCACTTTGGTTTTCACACCTTTAGATCCCTGGCTCCTAGAGTTGTATCTGTCACATAGTAGACACTCAATTAATGAATGTATATAGTGGCAAAAGCTGGCCACAACACAAGAATCGTGATGCTTTCACAGGCATTGCGAGCCATCCTTATTTATTAATAATGTTTGCAATTGTGATATCAGAACAAATACAAAGGGTCTTTAAAATAGTCTACAATGTCAAAGAAATCATTGACAAAAAGAGTCAGACAATCTGGTAATTGTAAATAAATATACATTAAACATACTGTGCCTTTGCCTTAACTTAATTAATATTAAAATATATACATTTTTTATATTCATGGAAATAACCTGTGGGAATAAATGACTATTAATGGCCACCAATGAAAATCAGAGAAACACTAGTGTTATAAGATTTATGAATGTTTTCAAGTCATGGAAAGGAAAAATGTCAGCTTTCAACTCCTGGCTTTCCAGTAAAAGGATATAAAACAGCATTGAAATTATGTCCTGCAGATGTTGTGCTAATAATTTTCCCATTGCATATGAACTCAATCAGGTGGGGGGGGATTGATATACTTCCATATTCAGAGGGATTAGCTCATAAGCAAGAAGAAAGCATGTTCTGCTGCACCACATACACTCCCGGAGTTAATTCCCAATGAAAGCAAAAGCCCATGGTCCTTCCAGCCAGATAACATCATAAGTGACAAATTCCTTGGAACTAGTTACCATTTGATTCTAATGTTTTTTCTTCTTTTTCTGCCCATAATTTAAAAGAACACAATCCAAAAAATTCCATTACTCATGCTCCATGATAAATTAGTGGCATGTGAATAACCAACTTGTAAAGGGACAAAAAGTCATTATAAATTATGTTGCTTCTTGAAAGTCCTTTTGTAAGTAAATCAGCATTTTAGGAAGTGGCTTTTTTTTTCTTTTGCTATAGGCATTATCTGAGTTTAGGCAATAATTTTGGCTATCGGGCTGGAATTAACTGAATGAGGTATCTACAACCCTTGTGAGATAAGACTCTACAACTATTTAACACAGTGGCCTTGTTTCTAAGTATTAGTTCTCCGCCATGGACAGGTCACATTCTTATTTCACGCTCACTCTCACTGAAATGGTAAAGATCTTTCTTTGAAATGGCTTTTTCAGAGCAATTATAACCCGAAAAGACAGTTAATGCCAGGAAAGAGCAAAACAACATGACAAAGAAACGAAGAAATAGGCATTGTCATATGGTTTAGATTTGGGATTTTTTTTCCTCTTCTGTAGCATTTTTACTCTGCTTCCCAGTTCTCTCTCCAGTAGTTGAACACCGAGAGATTCAAGAATCCAATTCTCTTCATTCATACTGCAGCCTTTCTCAAGAATAACACAAGAGGGGTAACTTCAAATTCAGATCAAACTGGCATCCTGTTCACTTCCTCCTGCACCCCCTCCTTCGTAAAGCAGCCACTTCCCTTCTCGCTGGATTCCAGCTACTTGACATGATTTGCCCTAAAACTCGAAGTATCTTGAGAAGAAAACTCATTTCTAAAACTGAAACTAAAATGCACTTGCAGACTGAATACAAATGTAAGTGTTCCTTGCAACGTTAGTCAAAACACGTTTTACTATTAGGGTAACATGCAAGCTTGACTTCTCTTTTTTTATAGGAAAAATAAATTGAAGTTAAAAAGGACACATGGATTTGGTGTCTATTATTTTTAAATAATAATCTGAATCATTCTTCTCATTTCATGTATTTGCTTTTGAAAAAGTAAGAGAAAGAAAACACATAATCTCAAATCTTCAGAATCGACTCCAAATTTAATGTTATCGTTGTAGTTCCCAAACAAACAAAACCATGTTCTAACTCCACTCTCCCAAAAAAGGAAATGCTTTCATGGGTTTCTCAGAAAAATGAAATCCTGAACCGTCCTGGGCAGGTCAATGGTGTGGGGAAACTTCAGTGTAGTTTGTCCTGGATCAGGTCCCCTTGCTTGCTATTAGTGACCCAGGCTTCTGGGGACTCAGAGTTCCTATTGTGTTTTACCAGCACAGACATCGAAAGTAAATTGTTGTTTTACAAAGTCGTGAAATCCTATCTCAGCTACAAACATGCTCAAACACACACAAACCTTCCATCCCTGGACAAACGACAATCCCAGCTGTTTCTGCCTCGGATCCCAGTTCTCATGGCCAAGCACGCCCCCTTTGAAGTGGAGAGCACCTCTGCCGACCTGCATTTTGCAAACTTTGCACTGTTTCTCTAAGCCTGACCCCTGAACTGATTGTCTGATGACTAATTCACATGCTAAGCTCGCGGTATATCAGTATCACTGGCTTGCCTGCGTTTGTCATTAAGGGTTTGTAGTAAAAAGAAAGATGAAAGAGAAAGGTGTAATATTAGACCAGCAGCCAAACAGCTTATGAGTGTGTTTTGAAAATGTGAATTATAAGAGAAATAGGCAATTCATTTTAAATAAGTCTTTCAAGTTATATAGAAGGACTGTACGTTTTCCGTTTTTAACTTCCCTGACTTTTATTCCTTTCTTTCTAAACTATTGGCTACTGTTGAAAGTGTGCCTTATGCATGAACAATGGCATCGCATAAGAAAATAAAGCTTAATTCTTCAACAGTGCCTGAAACTTAGCTGTCCTTCTAACACCATCACTGTCACCAACATAGTCTAACAGAAATTAAAGAAAAGGGTGTATATGGATGCTTCTATTTGAAAAAGCTAAGTGGCTTGTTAAATCAATTACCAATTTTTCTGAGTTGTTAAGATAACCTGTTGTCTTACACATATATACAGAATATGACAAATCTAATTTTTAAAACTTTTCATCACAAGAAATAATTTCATTAAGCATTATTTTGTCCACACGAGTTATGTTCTATTAATACTGTGAAAGATAGTCTGTTGGGATATCTTGGTAAATGCTGCACCAAAATTCTTTAAAGAAATAGTGGGGCCTCTAAATGTGGATAATGGCTCTTTGAACAGACTCTAAAGACCCATTTCCATAGACTGGACCAGTTCTTTTAAAGAAATACATAAGGAGAAGTCAAATAAAAGGGGTGGGGCAAAATGAGAAGATTAAAAAGAGAGTAAAAGATTAAAAGAGGGAAGAAATAAGGAAAATTCAAAAGGGGAAAAAAAAGATCAAAAAGAGGATTAACCATGTTACTTGTTGTTTTTCAGAAATTAAAAAAGTATGGAGGATAAGGAATTTGTTTCCTTTTGGCCCAAGAAAGATGCCAATTATGGTAGCTAAACTGCCCGGATCACATATCAGCATGCTTTGGAAATGTGAGAAATGGATGGGAAATATAAACATGGAGCAATAGCTTACAGTTATGTTATGAATTAAGCCAGAAAAATATCAAGATTTAGTCACTGAATAAGCTGCCAAGGTTAATTTTCCCTGATGAACTTGAGCAAGATCAGAATAGAAGCGATAGCACTGTAGCTGCATGTTTTCTGCAGCACCCCCACCTCCCCCCAGCTTTCTAGAGTCACATTCTTCATTTTCTCATGGAAAACAACTCCAGGCTAAGAACATAGTCAACAATAATGAAGTCATGAAATTCCCTTTCATTTCTTGATTTTTATTTGATCAGTGCCCTAGGTTCTGAGTTTAGCTCTCTGATATGTAAAACCAGGTAGCCAACACTGTCCTGCAGCGTCATCTAATAATGGTCTTTGTATGTTATTACCTTTTGGCTTTTTTGTTGTTGTTGTTGTTGTTGTTATATAATTTTGATATTGGGAATTGATCATTTAAATTCACTTTAAAATATAGAAAGTGTTTCAGGTTGTATATATTTGATAAAATTGATTTTACACATCTTTAAAAAGAATAGACACTTTGTGTGTGTGTGTGTGTGCGCACGCCAGATGTTATTCCTGGTGAATTTATAGCAATTTTTTACATTTTTTTCTTGTCCACATATTTCCTTTTGGGTTTGGCATTTTTTGTTGTGTGGATGCCTGTACTCCAGCTAACCTAAAACTAAACATATTTGAGTTTATTTTTTTAACTACAGATCTTTTTAATTGCTACATATTAATTGCTTAAAGTTGGAAAATTAAATAATGAAGTTCTAAAACATAAAGCAGGGCAAGAGTAAATCATGAAAGAGAAGCTAGAATGAAGGGAAATAATTAAAAATTATAATATAACATGAGTGCCAGATGAATTCTAATAAAGATTTAAATAATAAAGTAATAAAATTATATAAAAATTTATTTATGGCATTACAGTACTCTGATGATATATTCAATATATTCTCTCTCAAACACTCAGGATAGATAGATAGATAGATAGATAGATAGATAGATAGATAGATAGATAGATGATAGATAGATAAATAGGTAAGCAATGGCAATTTAATGGAACTTTGAATAGCATTTAGTAGCATCTCATTTTCCTCCTCCTCTTTTATAAACTATGTAAAACTTCTCCTAAATCCTAGGTGCTTTTAGTTTTATTTGGGTTCATCTTAAAGGCAGGTAGCACAGAATACAATCCAGAAAAGTGCATGAATTTTATATTAATTGACCTTTTGTCAGTGGTCAAAAGGAGTGGACTGTCACTTCTGAGCAGGTCATGAGAAACAAACAACTTAGGTCAGGAGCCACACTAGATACTTTACCTCCTGCCACCACCCTCTTGCATGAACTTTGGGGTGGGTGCCATGCTATAACTAAGGCAAGAAGGATGACAGGTAACGGAAGCCAGTGCAAAGTTGGTTGAAATTAGAGCAATCCCACTTCTGAAAATCCATCCTATGGAAACAAAAGTGCCAACATGGAAATATATGTAAAGTTTACCCCAGTATATTTACTAGCAGAAAATAGTCTTACAATCCATCCATCCACCATAACGGGGTAGTTAATTTTGTCCATGTTTTTAGTCAGGACATTGGAAATAAAGATAAATCAATAGAGAAAACCCCCAGATCACATGACCAAATGCTAGACCTGACCCTCTTCTGCCTTTTTCTCTATCTTTATAGCAGTTTATCACTCATATGGGATACAAAAAAATTAATAGAACAGAAAGGACCAGTTGTGACCACTCCTTTCAAGGTTATTTTTGCATGTGCTCAAGGATCTGGATGATAGTGTCATTTTATGCATTTATATCCAATCTTCTACTCATAGATGAAAATACAAAAAAGAACAAGAGAATAGCCATGGTGTCCAAACATTTGAATGCTTACCAACTGCTACCTACTATTGTAATAAGATTCAATGTGAACAAGCCCATAAATTCAAGTTCTTGAAATACTCACCCAACAAATATTTATTGAACAGTCATTAGGTTGAAGGAAAATTATCTTGTTTATTTCTCATGACAACCCTGTGAGGGGTGAGCTAATATCTCTATGTGATAGCTAAGAAAACCAAGACTCATAAGGTTGAATGAGTTGCCTATTCAGCTAATCAGTGGGATTTGGGATTGTAAACCAGATCTTTCTGAAGCCGAGCCACTCTGGATCTTGTTACATTACATCACAGCAGCTTCATCTAAAAACACAGTTAGCATTGTTGTCAAGAAAGAGACTGTAAGCACCCACTTCTCAGCCCAAAGGAGAGTGGTTAAGTGAATGATGGTACACATGACAGTAACCACTAATGCAGGAGAACTAGATGATATATATAGAAAGGTTTTCAATATACATTATGTAGACATAAAGCAATCCAACAGCTAAGAAAAGACAGAATAGTGTTTATTGAATATTCTTATTTGACTACCAAAGAAGGAA
>NW_005371173.1:4734471-4754242 GCF_000412655.1 Myotis brandtii
ATATCCATATACCCACCACATGTGTCTACGTATTTTGAGCACAATATACTAGAGCCCTTTTAATAGCAGCTGTTCCTGCAGAGAAGGACTGGGGGTCTATGGTAAGAAATTAAATTACCATGAAAGGCTTACCAAGTGTGCTATAAAACAATGTGGTCATCGTGAGTGCTATATAGACTTAGAGTAATTCCAGATCCCTTCCTTGGCACAGACTGGGAATGCATTTCTTCCAACCTTTTTTGAGATTAGGTTGTGTGGCTTGCTTTAGTCAATAAAATGTGAACACATATAAAATGAGTCATATCTGAGTGTTAAAAGCTAGTGCCCAACTTACCCTTCTGTCTCAACTGAAAGCATGTGCTGAGATAAAACCTCCATTAATCAGAGTCCCCAAGTGACCATGATGAGCAGAGTTCTCCTGCCAAACCTACATTGCACATGTAAAGAGAGCGAGAAATACACCTTCATTGTCTTAAGCCACTAAGAGTTGAGATTGATCATTATGGCAGCATTGCCCAGCCTATCCCGACTGATACCGCATAGAAAAGAAAAACCAAAGTACAAAGAAACATAAACCTAACAATTACATTCAAACTTGTTAGTATTTTTAAATGTTGAGGGGGGGGAATGTGTTTTAAAATAAAAAGTTGGTTCATTCACTTCTTGAGTAAATATTTATTGAGAAACAAATATGTCCCAGGCAATTATAGGCACAAGAGAAATACCATTAAATATGACAGACAAGGTCCCCACTCTTGCAATTAACACAAATAAATGAGCAAGAAGAGATCAGGTAATGATGTGAGCTCTGATGAAAATAAAAGTCGTGTGACGTCATGGGAGGGACTGAGTGGCAAGTTTGGGAGGTCAGGGAGGCCTCTGGGAAGAAATCACTTCAACTGATGGCTACAATTACAATGATAGTTCTAAAACCACAGAGAAGTTTCTTTAAACTTCTTCACAGTCTCCAAATATTCTTGAGTATGCCTGTATTTCATTTTTACATCAGAATAACACCATAAAATAAATAGATCACAGCGGATAAAGTGTGGAGTAATAAGGCAGGAAACCCAGGAGGTCCTGCTTTCACCGAGAGAGTGAGGGACCATATTCAGTTACACCTGCAGATGGAACCGATAGAATCCTAAGTGGAGACAGAAGCAAACGTTGGCACCTCTCTAAGTGGGAAGGCCACCAGTTGAAAATGTATCCCACGAAACATCAATCAAGATAGCAGTAAAAGGGGTGAAATGCGTACACACATAAAAACAATTGAAAACATATTTGCCTAATTATACAGACAAAGATATCTAGACCAGTGATGAAAGGAGATGAAAACCTAGGCAATGCGGAATCTGCTCTGATGGAACCCAACTCCAGCGCTGGTAACACGGCCTCGGGGACAAATGCCACCAATTACAACAACATTAAAGAGTTAATAAGGCTTGTGAAGTGTTTCCAAAAAAAGGAGGATCTGAAAGAAGGAAGCCACAATTCTGCTTTTATCAGCAGTTACTCTTTTATATTTTTTGTATCAAGCTAACTTTATTAAATCATTCTGCAAAGGTCAAGTGGGACGTGTCTTTCCTGATCTATTTTCATATTTCACGCCACAGACTAAGTGACTGGATAATATACACTGTATTTCCAAAGACTGGAAGACATTTACGCTCAAGTGCTGATTTCCTGTGTGTGATATTAGTCACTTAGACAATGGGGTTTTATACAATGCTGTGTATATGTAGGAACTCGGCCAATGCTTTTGTGTGTGTGTGTGCTTGAAAATCTTCCAGTTACCAGCTGTCAGAAACACAGTTTAACTGCTTACCATTAGAAGAAGCAACTAGTTCCAATTCATCATTGCAGCCATAAGGCATAATATCCTCAGGTTGCCAAAACAACACTTTTCCTTAAATGAATATTCAAAAGGTGTAAAATCCATTTAGCTGCTAGATAATAATTTACAAGCTACCAAAGTTCTTGTAGTCAAGATGTCTTCTTCTCCCAAATATTGGGGCAATGCTTGAGACTCAGAAAGGCCGACCAGTGCAAAAGGAGACCCCAAAATCTAAACTTGTATTGCATCACTGTGATGAGCATTTTAAAAGTGACAATGAAAAAAACAGATATTTATGTATTTTCTATTCAACATTTTAAATTTTTTTCACCAATTCACAAATATTCTCTCACTTTTCTTTCAGCATTTCTAACAAGTAGGTCTGAGAACAAGTGCATCCATTACATTTAAGGTATAAACAATTATCTGTGTGGTGCATAATAACCAAGGGTAAATGGTAAACAACCATTTGAGTCCATTCAATAAACATGTCAAGCAAGTTGCCAATGAATAAAATAAAGTTGGAAACACAGAAATGCCCAAAAGACTGTCCTCATCTTCCAGAAATTTAAACTATGGAGGAGATAAACAAGTTGAAAATAGTTATGAGACTGTTCATATGGGCAAGTCTGATGTTCCAGATCTCCTGGAACTATTAAAAAAAACACCCTCTAACTATAAAAGAACATTCCCACTTTCTTAAAGTGCAAATACCCGCACTTCTTAACCCCACGAAGTCCAACATTTGACCAGATTGCTCTCATCCAAACAGCTCTGGGAATGCTGGCTAAATGACTACAGTCAATCATCTGACTTTGGATGGCTGCTGTACATGACACCTCTTAGCCTCCCCACATCGGTCTTCCTTGGGCAGCACCTGCTGGTGTTCCACCACTTCTCCCCAACTTGGGCGTGGATCCTTCCTTCATTGCTTAGGACAGTAGCTGAGGCCTAACTTTTTCTGAAGTCAGGAAGAACAGAAAGAAACTGTGAAACAGAAAAGTTAAACCTTGGTATAATCTGTGAGCCCTCTGAGACCCTCTCCACCATTCTCCACTATGCTCTCTCTGTGAGGGACTGCTGTACAGACCCACGTGTTTGGCTCCTGTGCCCTCTGGCTTCTAACTGGGTTCAGCCATGGGGAGTCCCAGCAGGAGCTGGGAGAGCTTTCCCTCCCTCAGTCCACTTGCAGCTGCCTCTGAACATCTTCATCACAGGCCAAGCTCAGAGCCAACTGCTCTACAGGACTCTCTCGCCAGGTTCCAAGAAGCTCTCCCACCCATCTCATAGCAGCCCTCCTTCTCTCTCCCTTGCATAATCCCTTGCAATTCCCCTACACCCCTCCAACTTTATAAATAGTCTCTTTATTAAAAACCCTTCTCTACATTTCCAAATTCAAGAGTGTCATCTGTTTCCTGTTGACCCTGACTGATACAACCCATGATTGCCTGAGGCCCACACCCAGATGTTCCCACCGGGTTCTCCTCCTGTGCTTCTGGGAATGGTTTACTTCCTTAGTCAGTCTCTACTCTTCCAAGCCCAGAAAGAAGGAATTGGTTTCCTACAAGTAAATGTAATATGTAAGCATAAAACGCCACCTACAAAGATGGCCTTTGACATCTGTCTGCAAAGTTGCTCAATTTCTCAACATCTGAACATATGTTCTTTACTCTCCATTCCAGGGTAGGATATTTGTGTTCCCTTTACATAACCTAAGAGACAACTAGAGTATTTGGGGAAGGGGTACAGTTTGCCCCCCAAAATAATTTAAACTTGGAGCTTAGAAAAAGAAGAAAGGCGGTTCTTCCCATTTTTGCCTATCAAGGCTAAGCAAAGAGATCTTGGGACCCATCTCCAAAAAGCACCCAGTCACAAACCTTTGGATAATGAGTAAGAATGGGTCATCCCAGTCAACCTGTACAAAGGGCACTGCACATCCAGAACTCTCCACTGATGAAAATGCAACTTGGCTACTGAGAGTTAACTTACACCCCCACCAAGCTTTTGGGGGCACAGATTAGAAAAGTGACAATCATGGCAGACACATGTTCCTTCTCCCATGAGTTTCTTATTGGGCTCCTTGAAGTTGAAAGGCTCTCAATCCATTTTTAAGGAATAAAGAATTGTCCCATTTTTCCAAATCTCAGATCCTCTGAACCCTATAAACTGGAGAGCCCCACAAGGCTCTGGCTGTGGGCCTGTCTTACTGGAGAATCTGGGAGGTCCAGCACCTGTCTGATTCCCTGGCTTCCTTTGACTGGCAACGCCACAGCTGGTATATAAAATTGGAGCCAATATGTCCTTTGCCACTGCATCTGCCCAGGAACTTCCTTCTTATCCCTAGAGATTCAGCTCCAGGGTCACTTTCTCTGAAAAGTGTCCTCTCTCCTTGGGATCTCACACTAACTCTTCCTTACATGTTACTTTGTGTTCCAACCCTTCATTCACTGATCTAGCTCCCTCAGGGCTGTGGTCTTTTGACAACAAGAACTGGCTTATTCATCAGCATAGCCCCACTGCCCAGCACACAGTAGGAGTTGGAAAGGTATCAAATACGTTAATTAGGAAATAAAACCACTGCCTAACTCCCTCACTCTGCAAGCAGTGGATGTGTGGGGCTTATTTTCAAGGCTCAGGAGCTGTATAAATGCTTGGCTTCATGGAGGGGGTGAGCCAGATGAGCAGGATCAAAAGGCAGTTATTTTTTCTGTTACATGATTAAAACTCTCCTGAATGCCACAGGATTACAAGAGCCTGAGGAACAAGATGTCAACACACTTCTTGGGGAAAAGCCCCAGCCCTGCTGATGTTTGTGTGGTGGGGCTTTGTGGACCTCCTGCTGTGGATACAACACTATCCTGGCACACGCCAACCCAACAGAAATTCCTCAACTCACCCTCGCGCAGCATCACTGCTCCTCTTTACTTCTCTCCCTCTGGGTCAAGAGCTGGTGGTGAAGTTTGGGGGGTAATGAGGCTAAAGTGCCTCCATATTACAAATTGACTTCTGTTTCTCAGCTCTGCTTGGTAAGTGACCCTAAACATGGCTTCAGGTCCCAGAAAACTCATCAGTCAGTTTTCTGGTCAAGTGCAGTCAAGGCTTCAATGCAGCCAAAGACTTCTTCCTGCCCTAGCTGGTTTGGTTAAGTGGACAGAGCATTGGCCTGTGGACCAAAAGTTCTAGGGTTCAATTCCGGTCAAGGGCACATGCACAGGTTGCGGGCTCAATCCCCAGCAGAAGGTGTGCAGGAAGCAGTCGATCAATGATTCTCTCTCATCATTGATGCTTCTGTCTAACTTTCCCTCTCCCTTCCTCTCTGAAGTCAATAAAAATATTTTTAAAATAAAAAAATAAACTGTATTTCTATACACTACAGAAAAAAAATTTTTTTTAAGACTTCTCCCTGAGTTCTCTGTCAACCCTCCTTGCATCCATCTCTATGGATTCTGAGTCCAGCAGTCTGGATACACCCAAACATTAGTCTGTTTGTTATTGTTGTTATTATCAATAACTCCGCAGATTGCTATACAACCAGGGCTGAAAACCAGAGCTCTAAGCAAAAAACTAAATAGCTATTTTCCTTTTTTATTCTGATCCTACCAGTAGTGAATCCAAAAATCAAGATCTTGTGCCAGCTGCATTAGTCAGAAATACAGAAATATGGCTTTTAAGTGACTTGTTAGACCCCCTACCTCTCCCTTCTTTCCTAAGGTTTTGCACCAATCCAATCTCAAGACCATCTGTGTGCCTCTGATTCATGAGCCAATGGCTGGTCCCCTCCACCCCAGAGATTACTGCAATATCACCTTTGTTCACCCCAATTCACACACACTTGAGGTTGAGCTCCTTCTTCAGAAGATCATGCAGGAACAGAGGGTATAAGAGAGTCACTCTTCATTCACTTCTTTATTTTTTTATTGAACAAGCAGTACTGAATACCCATCATGGGTCAGACATGATGGGATACAACGGTCAGCAATATCCAAGAATGGACCTATAAAAATGATAGAACGTTAGCTTATGTCAACGGCATTTGGCAAGAAGCTTGAGCCTAGCTCTGTTTCTTCCTTTTCTCTCATAGATCATCTAAAACTAATTCCAGATCCATGAGTGCATGTCTAGGACTGAGACTGGCTTTGTGAATCTCTGCACAAATACTGCCACTTGTCACTTATTCCATTCTTCAATGTTTGATACAAGCTCTCCTTATTCATAAATGATTAAGCGCCAAAAATCATTTACTCAGGATGGTTGAGGCCCAAGTCTTTATCCCCAAATAGATTTTGTTCCTATACAGATGTTGGTTCTGGTCCCATGTGGTAATTACATAGTTTGAGGAGTGATTCTTCCATGACATGTCCATACAAAAGGTATTAATTAACCCATTTCCTCCCTCATTTAAGACTCTTTCTAAACTCACAACCATAAGCCAGTGACTTTGTCCATTACATTGGCTCTATATGCCAGCACTAATGAAGATCCCTTCTAACACAGGATGTTCCCCAGATATCCAAATGTATGTGAAAATACATTTCCAAATTGGACTGATTAAAAGCCCAAAACAATATGTTTGTTTCCATCACAGATGTGAAGTCTGATATCTATTCCTAGGAAAACTGCTGCCAAGGAATGACTCAGCAGCTGACATTAATGCAGCCATTTGATTTTCAGTTTTAACTTTACAAATTAAATTGTATAACTATATTGATAAAAGGGACCCTCTCCAGACACATTCAGGTTAAAGCCCAATTGACTGCCAAAGGCTCAAAGTCCTTAAGGGGGATGAAAGTAAGGACCCTGGCCAGGGTTAGGATGGGGATGTCAAAGCCACATTCCTTTGAAAATGGATTCAATACCAAAAAAAATATTAGGGAACAAATAATCTATGGAGACTTACAACAGGAAAAATATGAGCAAAGCAACAGATCTCAGAGGCATGCAGACATAAAAGGGCATAAAGAAGTATATCAAAAAGAGATATGAGCCACACATGGCACGTTCTGAGATCAGTAAGGAAGGGAAAGTGATATGTAACATCCAGTTGCTGTTATGTAATCCCACATCCTGGTATTTTCCCTCGTGTATTGGGAGTGAGTTTTTTTAATGCCTGGTTTCAACTTGAGTTGGGCATGAGGATAGGTTGACATAACGAAGTGATATTGCAGGCAGCATTTGGAAAGGCAAACAGAAAAACACGTTCTGCCATTAGCCCAAGTAAAAGGCAATGTCGCTATGTGTGACCCTAGCCAGACTGATGAACAACTATAGACCTCAGTCCATCCATCTGTAAATTGGGGCTAAATATGCCTGCCTCACAGGATTTTGTGAGGATTAAACAAGATAACAAAAGTTAGATTACCTTCCTTTCTTCTCTTTATAATAGTTTTAGAAGAAATAATTGTCAGGAAAAAGGCAACATGGTTAGCTGAAAGAATGAGTGTGTCAGCTGAAAAGACCTAAGGCATTTAAAGAATTTGGACTTTTTACCTACTACACTTCAGGTCCTTGGGGTTTTTAAAAAATGAACTCACATGCTTTAGGTCAGCGCTGACCTTTCTGTGATGATGGGAATGTTTTATATCTCTCCTGCCCAATGTGGTAGCTTTTGGCTATTGCACGCTTAGGATGTGGCTAGTGCAACTGATGAATCACTTTTAATTTCATTTACTTTTAATGACTTTAAATTTAAATAGCCATACATAGCTAGTTGCTATCAAAGTGAAGAGTGCTCCTTGAGATCTTTCTGATTCTAAGCTTCTCCCACACAGTCTGGACTTGGGGAAGCAGAAGAGGGTGAGTGTAAGCACACAGACTCTGGAATCAGACTGCCTGCACTCAAATCCCAGCTCTGCCCCTGGGTGATCTCATATACGCTCCATGTGCCTCAGGTTCCTCATCTATACAAGAGGAATGCTAATGTCAACACCTGTTACATATAAGAGGCTGGGGAAAATAAATAAGTTACTATAAGCAAGGACCTCATGGTTATTCATCTGATGAAAACAGTCCTCCTAATTCATTACAACTATGTATTTACTCCTCTGCCTTAACCACTAGGTTATAAGCTAAAACACCAGTACCAAGAACCATGATGGCACATTTAGACTCTCATAAAATAAGCATTTAAATAAGTGTTGGAGGGAGGGAAAGAGAGAGGGAGGCAGGAAATGGGGGGAAGAAGAAAGGAAAAATGAATGAAATAGGCAGTAATGTTTTTAATGAAGAGTGAAGAAAGCTTCTAAAACAAAATAAAATTTGACAGCTTTCAATCAAAATTTCAGTGGAGATGACCATGGGAGATGAAGAAAAAGTGAGGTGCACTGGGGGAAAGCATGCTTCCCAGTAATGGGCTGGGAGAACTCTGAGAGAACAGAGGAGAGAGGTAGCTGGACTTCGTTCCACATCTATAAAAATACAAACTTCAATCCTTAAAAGTGTGTGCAACCAAGCTTCTTCAAGAAAACACTATTGTGGGTCATGTGACTTTACTTGTCCATGTTATTATCTAATCTAAAAGGCACTATTAGAAGTGAAGTATATGTTTTGTTGGCTCCCCATTTCCAAGTTTTTATTAATACTACATTCACCAGTTCCCTCAAAAAAAAAGCACTGTTGGGCAAGTTTTCATAACTGTTTATTCATTATAAATAGTAAATATTTACTGCACTTTTTACATGAAAGACATTTTTACAACACATTGTTGTTGGTTGAGGCTGCAACACAAAGATAGATCTTCTCTTCATCCATCACCCACTAAGACCAATGTATGAACTAAACTCGGGACTATGTCTAGTCTCACTAACTCACTATGTCATAGTTCTTAACGCTAAAGGGAATGTATTTGTGCCTACCTCGTTCGTGATTCCAAGCATAGAAAGAAATAAATAACACTGCCTTCCCCCTGCCTGTTTGTTTTAACATCTCCAAAAACAAATTTATTGACATTCTACAATGTCACCACAATAACATATGTAAACCTCAGTTTCTAGAATCTTTTCATATTGGATATTGTTGTATAATTTAAAAGTACAGGAGAGCCACGTGGACATTTCTGCTCTTGCCCTGCCTTTCCTAGAAAAGAGAAGAATGTAAACGTAGTCATTTTAAAAGCATTATTCTCCAATATGGTCTCTAGTCAAAAGGAGCGAGCCGGGTGTCGGTTGTCCAGCAAGTGGCGAATATCTCTGCATTTGACCACAGGGAATCACGGGCTGCGAAAATAAAGCACCTGCAAAAATATAGTTCTGATTCTGTATCTATGACCCTGGCATTGCCAAGGCGTCCGTGAGGTACACAGTATTGCACACTGATAAGCAGCTGTGGGAATGCACTCAATTCTCCGCCCCCTCCCCGCCCAGGTAGGCTTCCACGTGAAACTGAATTGCGAAAACCACACACACCTCTCCCATGCTGGGAAGGAAAACCGGCTTTTCCTCCCCTTATCCCAGGTCCTATTAGCAAGATGTGTCCTTCTGGGACATTTAGTAACAACTGAAGTACAAGTGAGGATAAGAGAACAAATAATTTATTTGGGAGGTCCTTTATAGCTAGTCTATCTTCCTAAAAACGGTGGCATTTATTTGTATATCAATTTCCAGTGTGTAAAAGTCAAGGATTCCTCCATGCCTGCTTCATTAAGTGAGCAGCTTAAAAGTTGTAGAAGTGTCAGCATTGGATATCAAGGTTATACTTTAGAGAATTTTCTGACTATATTTTAGAACATTCTGCTTGCCTGAACCAATTCAGATAGATCTCTCTCTCTCTCTCTCTCTCTCACACACACACACACACCGATGTGCACACACACATACATACATGTGCACGCACACACAAATGGAATGTTTTAGCTCCTTGATGATCAGCACTAAATGTTGGGATATTTGATATGTAGCCATGTTAAATCATTGCCTTAAAATGTTGCATTTGTCTTTACTGATCTGCGTCTTCCTTTTCTCCACGGCTTTTGTCCAGCATGTTCAAAAGAATTTGAAACCAACTACTGGAGAAAGAAAATCAATCATTCTCCTCTGTCTCCTGTCAAGACTGCCCCCCCGAGAGGGTGATTTTTTTTTCTGAGATTCTTCATGTCTCGGCTGTGGAGACTGGAAACAGGGCCAGTTTTACTCCAAGTGGACAGTCCACTTATGCGATATCTGGCTTGAGATAATGAAAGGCACCTGTAAGGAAACACACACAGCTCTTTAGGTCACGCTGGGACAATTCACGGCAAGGGGCAAAATCAGCTACAGGCTGACAATGTCATATTTAATACCGTGGTATCAAAGGATGGAGACTAATATTTTTATTCCTGAGACAAGTTTGACACAACTCTGTGTCTTTGGGATTATACTCCACATGATCCTTGAACTGACCTCATTAAGAACATGTGTTTCTAATGCCAAGTGTTAGTTCATTTTGGCCAACCCTTGTGTTTTACCTAGTGGCAATCAGGTTTCACATCGCAGCAATTAATAACCGCAAGATGTTGTTGACATCTGTTAAGAAAATAATTATACAAGCGAGTCCTTGCTGGTACCTCAGCCGGCTTTGCCCCAGTTGATCCTGGGATGCAAGGCTGCGTCAGGCCGCCACTTCCCCTTCCTTACGGAAGAGTTGGAATTTTGTACCCTTCCAGGCGTAAATACCCCCTAGAAAGTCCAAGGCTTACTTTGTCCATATTGCCCATATTGGTAGCCTGTGACAGGGTCCATACTGTAGCCCGTGGTGCTGTAGGTGGGTGGACAATAGGACTGAGATGTTGGCAGACTGTCCAAGCTCTTCATATGGTCTAGTCTCTGACTGCAGCTGGCCGACACCGTGGTGGTAGGTTCCAGGCCCCCAGTGAGAGGAGAGAGAGCATAATCGGTCTGGGGCTGATGGGGTACCCCGCCGTGGTTGGTCAGGAGTCCCATTACCTAAAACAAACAGGTGGATTAGGAAGACGTGAGACTGAGAGAAGGACCCTAGCCTACAGCTGACAGAATAACTGGAAAAATCCCATTGGGATTTCTTTGGAAATCTCCTGTTAAAGAGCTGTCCCGAAGATGGTGACCTGAATTCAAAGTAGCAGAGGTATTACATCATGCTCAAGGATAACATCTGACTGCCCTTTCAAAAAAAAGGAAAGGGGAGGGCATGGGGGGGGAGGGAAAAGAAAATGAAGGAAGGAGAAGAAGCGGGGAAAGAGAGAGAGATTACACCATGCCCCTAGTGATAAAAGCGGACCTGGATTTCAAAGAAGGAGAAAGGAAGGAGGGACACAGGGACAGAGCTAGGGGGAGATTGCATCTGTTCACATAGAATAATGTCTAACCATATATTACATTTGTTTCACCTGTGGTTTTAAATATAAGGCATTTGCTTATATATTTTTAAAAAGTTAAATGAATTCAAATCAAATTCTTTTCCTGTGTTTCGAGATCTCTGTGGCTTTTTTCAAAGTGTTCCCTCTCAAGAAAGTTGCTCCCACTCTAGCTGGTTTGGATCGGTGGATAGAGCGTTGGCCTGTGGACTGAAGGGTCCTAGGTTCGATTCTAGTCAAGGGCATATGCCTAGGTTGCTGGCTCCATCCCCAGTGGAGCATGTTCAGGAGGCAGCCAATCAATGATTCTCTCTCATCATTGATGTTTCTATCTCTCTTTCTCCTCTCCCTTTCCCTCTGAAATAAAAAATATATTTTTTTTAAAAAGAAAGAAAGTTGCTCCCTATCTTGGGTGTCCTTCAGTAATTAGAAGTAATTGCTCCATCCCTGAGGCTTCCTTGTACTTTTCTCACCCCTCCCACCCTGTAATCCTCACTTCACCTACATTGAACTGTGAGAGACTTGAGGGAAGTAGCCTCACCTAACAGAGTGCTTAGCACCTAGTAGGGAGGGAGTAAAGGAAGAGAAGGAGGAAGGGAAGGAGGGAGGGAGGGAGGAAGGGTAAATGATTCTCCAAGTAACTGCGTCCCTTGCTTAGTCTTCCACTTCTCTAAACTAACATTTCCCTATAAATAAGTGTTAAATGAAAAGCCTGAAATGCAAGCATGTTATAAAAAGTCCACTCAGTTTTGTAAATAACCCTAAAGAGCAAGAGAACTTTAAAAAAAACAAACTGTGATAACAGAACAACTTTCAGATTAGCACGGTGACAAGTTTCACAAACTCAAGCTCGCTGACCCTTACAACACCTTGTTTCAGAAGTAAGTGGATAATTAATTTTGCAGCTGGAAACCTGTCACACAAGAGAGGAAGTGATTTTTCTCAGGTTCATACAAGTCAGTGACAGGGCTCAAAAAGCAATTGCAGAAAAAAATCAACTGCTGGGTGTAGAGCCTCGTGTGCTTACAAAATATCACCTGCTTATATCATATGTAAACGCAGGGGCCCACAATGGCCCGGTATTGCCATAACAGTTCTGGTGTGTTTTACGATGTTTGAAGGACATGAAGCTTAAAGTGTGCCCAGAAGAACAGGAGGAGGGGCAGTGATGAAACCCGATGCCTGACTCCAGGCCTTGTGCAGGCCCCCAAGGAAATTCAGGCCCTAGGAGCTGGGATCTAAGGGTTCCAGCAAGGCAGGCGGGAGAGACTAGTCTCGCATCCCAGAAATTACATTCCAAAAAACGATGAGGCCACAATGCCCTTTGGGAAGGGCGTGCATAATCCTCACAGCTAAACAAAATCTTCTTGAAATAAAGCTTTAAAATGATCCGCCTTCCATTAGCCCAAGAGATGAGGGAGGAAGAGAGAGAGAGAGAGAGGGAGAGAAAGAGTGAGAGAGAGAAACCATCTTCTGTGGATTACCCATCTCCACTTCTTTTGCATAATATCCAACTTTTTAAAGCCATTCCTAGATTTTCTTGAGCTATGTGGTGAAATATCTTTTTAACAAGCTCTAAAAATTATGTATATTCCCAAAAAACCATCATATGCAACAGAGCATAGTTTTGTTTTATTGGTGATTTTAGGGAAAGTGAAAATCACAGAATAAAGTAAGAATCCATAGGATTCACAGCTCCAGGAGAATGGAAAGCCACTAGAGCCTGGGCTCCCTTAGGGACCTACCCTACAGTTTATAGTGAATTTACTTTATTTCTAAAAGTTGAACGTAACCTACAATGCATTGAAGTTATTTCCCAAGTGTTCTTCCAACTACATGGTATGGGGATTTTTCCCCCCTTTTTTGCCTTTCTTTGAGCATATATTGACGATTTTACAGTGCATACTTGGAAAATTCATAGACTTTAATTAGTAATACTAATTTATTTAATATTTTAGTTCAAGACATAATTTATGTATGTCTATTATAATAAAAGAGTCTTTAAAATAGAGGTTGTTCGATGTCAAATGCATTCTTTTTAAATCAGAGGTACCTCTTTGTGTACTGGCCTAATGGGCAAGAATGGATAGGAAGGATTAAAAATACAAAAAAAAAATATGATATATTTTTTTCATGAAAGGGGGATAATGACACAGGGTACAAATATCTCACTGTAAATAAGCTGTGCTAAGTAAAAACAAAACAAAACAAAAAAAACTAGAAAAAAAACAAATTTTTAACTATCAATCCATAAAGAAAATTATCCAGTAGTACTAGATAAAAAGGGAGCATATTTTAAATTAATACATCCTTCATGAAGATATATACTTGAAACTCAGTTTATGGTATGTCACTTTAAGGAAGAAATGGAATACCCTATGTACAGTTATAGTTGGAGAGTAAAGCAGACTTTTATTCAAAACATGCACACTCTCCCATGAGCTATATGTACATTTTTGTGATAAACTTTTTTTAATCCTCTGCTATACATTTCTTGTTTGCATAACTTTGAAAGCAGCAATAACTTTGACCACGGGGCAGGGGAGAGGGGAGGGTGGACCATGAAGATTCTAAGAGAAGAAATGAGTCCTTCCTGTAAGCAAAAACCAGCTTATGATGTTCATGGAGCAACTTTTTGCAGCTGCTAAATTTAAAAAGAAAATGGTGTATAGGATTTACATCTAAGACCTTGAAACATACCTATTGAAGGAGGGAGATATCTTTCAGGGTCATATTCTAGGTCAATAAAAAGATAGTTCCTCAAAGGTTCTAGGTCACGGTGTCTTTAAGACATCCGGGAGCATGACCCAGTCAGAAAGGATGGCTGCCGGGTGAAGGAAAGAGAAGAGCAGCTGGTTGGTTCTTCCTATCAGTACTGCCACTTGTCACACTTGGGAAGCTAGTGACAGCCCTGCTTTAGCAATAGTTCTGAGCTCAGCAGCCCAATACTTGCAGTGGCTAATGTGCAGAAATTAAGGGGACCAGAGATCAACTGTCTTTGGTCCCTTTGACTTCCCTGATAGAGCCCGAGAGATAGACATTCCCCCACAAACTTATCTCACTGTAAATATCACATACTGTAATTGTGATTTGTTTCTCACAAACTGTATGAGGATGGGGAAAGATGCACTAATATTTTCCTACAGTTGGTCTGAAATTAAAAGTAATAAATAATTATAACTAATGCAATTCACTTCAATATTTCACATTGATAAGACTTGAGACATATACCTATTTTAATAGATTTAAAAATTAAAAATGAAATCTCTGTTGGAAAAAAATAGTGAATACATAAACACAAAATATATTGCTTTCCCCTAACATAATTTAAAACCTCAAATCTCTGTGGAAGGGTCCCATTTCACTTTTATGTATGTTGCTTTAAAAGCTATTTTGTATTTCATGTGGTTCAAGGGAAGCCATGAAAATTTCTATTTGCTGCACAAAGAAGTTGGTAAATGAAATTCTTGGAATTCCCCCAATATGGTTTTGGAATGTCTTCCAGTCATACTTTTTTTTTCTCTTTTAGAATATTGTCAGGATTTCTTTTATATATCCTTTTCCTATAGCAATTGTAATTCAAAAACATAAAATAAAATCTCAATTTGTTGCAAAGTGTGTTCTTTCCCCCCATAAACCATCAGTAAGTTATTTCTACTATAGGGATGGCATTTTTGACTGATTATTTTTTTTGGGGGGGGGGGGGGGGGGGGGCAGGAAAAAAAATTGCCTGGTTTTTACACACTATTTCAAAGGAAAAGAAATAAACTCAGGGCTACTCAATTCTGTCTACAGAACACTGACCACATTATTAAATGCCAGGTAAATCCAGGAAGTACAAGGACCAGGAAAAACATTGTCCTTTGATGAAAATCTCGGTTCTGTCCTTTGGGAAAGGAATGTGGAGAAAAGATTAGTTTTTCTTAGTCTTTATTTTTAAACATATTTTTACTGATTTCAGAGAGGAAGGGAGAGGGGGTGAGGGAAACAAACATCAATGATGAGAGAGACTCATTGATCGGCTGCCTCCTGCACACACACTACTGGAGATCCAGCCTGCAATCCAGGCATGTGCCCTGACTGGGAATTGAACTTTGACCTCCTGGTTCATAGGTGGACACTCAACCACTGAGCAACACCAGCCGCATGAGGAGAACTTAGTTTTTACTTTTAGTTGAGTACAACTCTTAGGGAAGGCATCTAAAAAGACATCTATTAAGGATATTTTTAAATTGTTACCTACAAAAACATTTCCTAGATATCGTGTCTAAATTGTTTTATGGATAACCTTGACAAACAAAGCCAAAGCCTTGAAATCATAAGCTGATTCCTTCATCATTCACATTATTAGAGGCAGCTTCTGAAGATCTCCTTAAACTCATTCTCAAATTTCAGAATTCCAAATAGGTTGGTTATATCTTGATTGGAAGATTGTACGGTTCAGGAAAAGCTAACTCTTTAGAATTGCTTCATGCCATATATCTCTTGAATGAATTTTCCTATTGTTAAGATTAAATATAAAAGATAAAAACTATGGGCCAAATTAAGATCTACATTTAAACAATGTGTCTGAAAAATATTTGTCTTGGCGTAAGCATTATGGTTTTACCTTCAGTTGAAAGTGCTCAGGGCTTATCAGAAATCTAAAATGCTTTAGCAAACTATGGTATACATCCAGACACTTCTATTTTTGTTAGTAAAAATCCTGATTCATGTCTTTATTTATTTATTTTTGTTCTTTAGTCACTAGATGTTCTTCTGAGTTAATATTTAATAGCATACATTTGTGTTTTAGATGACCGTTGTGAATTACAGCTTTGTATGATAGAAAAGGGTTTTTTTTTTAACCTTCTACTCATCCCTCCAAATTTACTGACTATATATATTTTTAATTTGGATATGATTTATTTACAGAACCAAAAAAGATATACATATATTCAAATGTTAATCCAACTGATTTTTGCCGATATGGGTGCTACCGAAGTCATCTAATGGTTAAATCTCAGCGACTGCATCTTCGAGGCTGAAAAGCTTACATTCGAACAGCAGAGTCTTTCCAGAAAATGTTGTCTTCAGATTCAAATGCCTTAGGAATTATCCTGCATTTGATTAGCATCTAAATAATTAGATTTTGGGTCCTGTCGGTTTGAAAGCTAGGAGAGGGAAGTTGCCTGAAGGCAGAAGTTTCTCTGAAGGTAGGTATGGTGACCTTCTCACCCAGACCAGAGTTAAGGGAAGGGCATGGCTGACCTTTACCTAACCAGAGAGAAAACCAGGGCCTGTCAAATGTCTGGCTAAATACACCCTTATTTTAAAATTTTAATCATTAGCTCACATTTTACAAGTAGCTATGTTTAATGCATGATGAAAAAGTGTGTGTACCAGACAAGTGTGGTTCAGATGTTGCATATATTTGCAAGTTTTATTTGTGAAGAGCTCAGTAAGTACTGTCTCAATTAAACTCCAAGTAGCACATATGCTTTAATCTCCAGTCCTGTGACCAATTAGTGAATCACTTCTCAGTTCTTTAGAATAGCTATTTCTCACTAGAGCTAAGCTGTTAAATTGGTAGCAATATTCTTTAGGGACGATGCCTAAATTATAAATATAGGCAAAGAATTAGCATAGAAAAGATTTGCAACATGTATATATATATGAATACAGACATATATCCATTTGTATAGTTTACCTCTAGCTGATAATGAACAATCATATTATGTCCATCTATTATCAATAAAATAAAGCCCATTAAAAAAAAAAAGCTTATTCTATCTAAATGAGAAAGTATGCCAGTTAATACATTTGGTATTTGACTATGTTAGACCCACCATGGGCCGTAATAAAATTCTCACATGTTTTAATTCATTTACGCATGCCTGCGTTTAATATGCTTTGTGACCATGTCTACAATTAATATGATTTATGAGAAAAGAACATGTGCAATATTAGGGGGAGGGGACAGCATACATATTTTTTTTCTTCTATGAGTGAAAAATATAACAAAATGGCTCAAGGAAAATTGTGGGCTGTTAGCATAGTGGAAGGGACTGACAGAGCCCTGAGTAAACTTGGGGGAGTTAATGATATCCTCTTATCTGACCCTGACACATTTGCAGCATGTAATTTACAGAAGCTCTGTCCAGGGAATCTTGACAAATGCTCCTAACGATGTCAGGGCAATGTTCCATTCTAATGTGAAACAGATGTGGGTCAGATACCCTCATTCATCACTTAGCACCGAGAGTCTCCAACTCTTTCTGGGAGGAATGACATTACCTGCTGTTAACTCTTCTCGGCTCAGGAAATGTCTCACAACCACAGTAGCGCCCTTAAAGGGTAAGCACTAAAACCTTTCGTCGTTTCAAAAACCTGTCTGAAAACATGACTGTGGAAAATCGAACATATATCTTGGTTTAATTTCATGACGACTTCAGGACACGTTTGCTAAATATTCATTGATCCTTTGGGACCTAAAATTACAAATTTAGAAAGGGAAAAGCTCTGGGCTTGGGCATCCCACAATGCTTCAATGAGATGGTGTTTAAAACTTTATGTCTAATTGCCCATAAAGTAAACCTGCATTCAAGGAAATACAAGGCTTATTCCCCCCCTGATAACCATTCATAAATACAAACCTTGCTGACCTTTAACTGCCCAGCTGTCTGAGATTCACCAAAAACAAACAAACAAACACCTTATAATGAATTAGAAATCCACATTGCCTTTTAGAAAGAAGAGACTCAACTCTGCCCCCTCCGAACCAGAGGGATATTGGGCTCCACTGTATTCCCTTACCACTAAAATTTCCCTTCCACCCCAAACCCTAACAACATGGAGGGCAGACATCCCAACCTACCAAGGAGAAAAACAGTTGCTCATCTCAACAAGGGTATTTTTTCTTTCTTCCAGACCGTGTGGGAAGGAGGCAAATATGTCTGTGGCTGCCCGGAGTCAAAGTCATGATTCCACCTACTAAATTCCTGACGGTTATAGGAGAAAAGCATCCCTTTCCTGCTCTTCATGTGAAGGAAGATATGTCCTTAGGATAGAGAAATGAGCAACTGAACAGACCGAGTAATACTAACTGAATGAGTAGATGTCAAGAATGAACATATCGCCCCAAATGGTTTGACTCAATGGATAGAGCGTCGGCTTGCAGACTCAAGGGTCCCAGGTTCAATTCCAGTCAAGGGCATGTACCTTGGCTGCGGGCACATCCTCAGTGGGGTGTGTGCAGGAGGCAGCTGATCGATGTTTCTCTCTCATTGATGTTTCTAACTCTCTCTATCTCTCTCCCTTCCTCTCTGTAAAAAATCAATAAAATATATTTTTTTTAAAAAAAGAATGAACATATCCTTTAGGGAATGTTTTCTGGTCAGTTTCACAGGCTTTGTGGTAAAGAAGAATAAGTATTCATTTCAGACCCATGGAAACGTGCAGCAACTTGACAGATTTGGGTCTACATCTGACCATACAGTCTTCCAAGAACCAGAAGCTACAACCCACTAATCTAAAATCCTATCTACCTTAATTCCCTCCCTTACCCAATTCCAGGGCCACTGGACCAATAAAGATGTTATGTTTAACATCTTTTTGAAATGAAAATGTACTTTTGTTGCCCTGGCTGGTATGGCTCAGTTGGTTGAGTGTCATCCCAAGCACAGAAAAGTCATGCCTCTATTCCCGGTCAGGGCACATACCCAGGTTTCAGGTTCAATCCCCAGTCCGGATGCATGCAGAAGGCAACTGATATATATTTCTCTCTCTCTCTCTCTCTCTCTCTCTCTCTCTCTCCCTCCCTCCCTCCCTCCCTCCCTCCCTCTCCCTTTCCTCTTCCTCTCCCTCTTCATCAGCCTTTCTTTTAAAAAAGAAAATGTGCGTGTGTCCTTCATCATAAATCGGGTGGTGGCTATGCCTCCTATTGTCCAAGCAACTCTCTGCAGGTTGGCAACAGACAGGGACGCCACTTACATAGGTCTCTAATCTACAGAAATTGTCTGCTCCTACAGATCAGACAAAATAGAGTCTTTGTGATTTAATGATTAAAAAGATGTTTCCAGAGACATAGAAGCATTGAACAGTCCGTCAATCTTCAGAGGGCAGGCAGGGGAGGGTGGGGATGGGGGGGGTAAGAGATCAACCAAAGATTTGTATGCATGCATATAAGCATAGCCAATATACACTGAGTGGCCAGATTATTATGATCGGCGAGATTATTATGACCACCCCATCAGTACTTCATTGGCCCACCTTTTGCCTTCAATACTGAGGCAATTCTTCTTGGCATTGACTCCACGAGATGTTGAATGGTGATGTGAGGAATCTGACACCATGCCTGATGAATAGCACTGTCCAGTTCTGTGAGATTTGATGGTTGTGGAACCAGCTGCCTGATGGCTCTTTTAACTTCGTCCCACAAATGCTCAATTGGATTGAGATCTGGTGATTGTGGGGCCACCTAAGCAAGGTAAAGTCTCCCTCATGTTCTTGAAACCACTCCTGCACAATACAAGCACTGTGGCATGGTGCATTGTCTTGTTGGAAGAAGCCATCTCCATTGGGATACGCCATCAACATGATAGGATGAACTTGATCAGCAACGATACTTAGGTATGTTGTGCTATTCAGACATT
>NW_005371173.1:4754577-4819452 GCF_000412655.1 Myotis brandtii
TAAATAAATAAATAAATAAATAAATAAATAAATAAATGTTTTTAAAAAAAGGAGTTTCCCAATCGATTAACTCAAAATTACTAAGATTGCCCTTTACTTTCTAAAACCTTTCTATTGTACCTTTTGTTTTAGCTACTTTTATCCTTTGCTGGTGAGAAAATCATCAGAATCGTATGCCTTTGAGGTAAGTATCATGCTTCCAATGTATCCTGTATCTAGTATCATAGAAGCTGGACTGTATGTGGGGTTTTTTTTTATATATTTTTATTGATTTCAGAGAGGAAAGGGGAGGGAGAAGGAGAGAAAAACATCAGTGATGAGAGAAAATCATTGATTGGCTGCCTCCTGCACACCCCACACTGGGGGTCAAGCCTACAACCAGGGCAAGTACCCTGACTGGGAATCAAATTCTGACCTCCTGGTTCATAGGTCAACTCTCAACAACTGAGCCATGCCTGGACTGTATGTTTTTTAAAATACATTCATGTGATATTATCTATATATTAGAAACCCGATGCACGAAATACGTGCATGAGTGGGGGGGGGGGGGGGGGGGTGGTATCCCTCAGCCCAGCCTGCAGCTTCTCACAATCCAGGACATCTCTCTCGCAATCAGGGACCCCTCACTCCTAACCGCCCACCTGCTGCTCACTCCTAACTACCTGCCTGCCAGCTCCTTACCGCCCGCCTGCTCACTCCTTAATGCTTGGCTTGCTGCTCCTTAGCACTGCCATTGAGGCGAGAAAGGTTCCCACCATCGCCGCTGTGCTCACCAGCTGTGAGCCTGGCTTCTGGCTGAGGCTCCTACATTAAGCATCTGCCCCCTGGTGGTCAGTGAACGTCATAGCGACTGGTCATTCTGGTTGTTCCGCCTCAATGGTCGCTGGGCTTTTATATATATAGATATAAAAAGCCAGCAACCAGAACACCAGAATGACCAGTCACTATGACGCCCACAGCAGCCAGCCAACTGGCCCAATTAGGGGCAAGGCCAGTCGGCCAATCTCCCGCGGCCCCTCCCCGCTGCCAGCCAGCCGATTGGTCCCCATCGGGGCAAGCCAGCTGGACCCCACCCATGCATGAATTCGTGCACTGGGCCTCTAGTATTTCAATAAATCAAAACAAGAAAAAGGAAACAATAAATATGATCACCCTCTCTCCTCCCCATACTTAGCCCCATGGGATAAAGGATTGTTGGCTCTTGTTTTCATTGCAGTGGATTCTCATGTTAATGGGATCTAAATTACTCAAACAAAACCAATTTTGTACATTGTATTTCTGGAGACTATCATATCCCAGGCATATTATAATCACTGCATTCTGAATGCATACAATTTGAGTCCATAGTTCTTTTAAATGCCTAAGTGGAATAGTACCTGAAAATATTTCAGTCCACCAAGAAACTGCCTTTCTTTGATATTATTCAGTTTCCACATTTGCTCTTTATCAGGGACAAACAAAAGTATATGTTTTTGTCTGAGGTTCACATGATATTTTTAAGTAAATAAAAATAAACAGTATTATTACTTGATCAAACAGCATTTAAACTTCCTGTGTTTCTCAACATAGCTCTATAGAACAATTCTTTTTAATATCTTCCAGGTTTCACAAGAAGATGAAACAGAAGCTGAGACAGTTTAAGCAAGTTGTCTGAAGACACACAGCTAGTGAGGGGCTGATAAGTATTGCAATTTAGTGCCTTTGACCTTGAAGCTCCTTGTTTAGATGGATGAGTTACACCCACAGGGCAATCAATTAACTAAACAGGAATTTTCTTTCTTTCCTTTACTCCCTTATCTGTCTTATCTAAGTAAACATTATTAAGAAGTTTGCAGCATCTCCTTTAAAATTGCTCTTTCCTGCAAAGTTTCTATACAGAGAGATGATAATATGTTGAAGCAGACAATAACATCAGATGTTTAATAGAAAGAAACATTCACTTGTGAAAAAATCAAGGAAACCATTTTAGAAATGGGCAAATCATGAGTTGGGTTTCCACCTGTGTTTTCTTTCATTCAGCATTTCCTAAGAAGTGTTCCTCGAAACTTGGTAGTTTGATAACAAAAGGGCTCCATAGTTAAATTAGAAAACACCAAGTTAGACTAACATGTTTCCATACTGCAAGTCTTGCCAGAGCCCTCAGTAGGCTAATGTATACTGAGACTCTGAAAGATAAAGGAATATAATTTGTAACATCTACCAAACTGTTGATTCAGAATCCTTTTTTCCCAAAACTACTATTCCCAGGAGCCTGCTTTGGGGAACAAGCCTTTATTATGAGACACATTTTGGTTTCTGGATGTTCAAAGATGATTATGACCTAGTACCATTCCTCTAGAACAGTGGTTCTCAACCTTCCTAATGCCACGACCTTTTAATACAGTTCCTCATGTTGTGGTGACCCCCAACCATAACATTATTTTCGTTGCTACTTCATAACTGTAATTTTGCTACTGTTATGAATCGTAATGTAAATATCTGATACACAGGATGTATTTTCATTGTTACAAATTGAACATAATTAAAGCATAGTGATTAATCACAAAAACAATATGTAATTATATATGTGTTTTCCGATGGTCTTAGGCGACCCCTGTGAAAGGGTCGTTCGACCCCCAAAGGGGTCGAGACCCACAGGTTGAGAACTGCTGCTCTAGAAGCTCAGAGTCAAAGGAGAAATGGATACTTTATAATAAAGTGTGGAATGTGTTTTAACAAGGTATAAGCACAGTAATGTGACATCAACAGACGCTAAAACAAGAAATTCTGCCTGGACGAGTTATTTAACTAGAAATTTTCTCATGGAATCATATAAGTAGAGGATCAGCTCTATGAAGGGCTTTTAAATCTCAGAACAGATGCAATAGTTTAATTCAATTTTCTAATGCAAGCTGCATAAAACTGAGAAAAAAATGATAATGATTTATTTAAACAATGTTTGCCTCCCTCATTAATGCAGTGTTTAGGACTAGCTGCACCGTCATCTCACAGTTAAGAAATATTCCCTGAAGGTAGAAAGGCTACTCTGTGGTTCTACAAAGTGCACTGTCCCCAATTTGCCATCTTTGCCATTGATCAGTAGGGACAATAGGATCACTAATCTTCAAAATTCTAGTTTACTGAGCTCTAGTGAAATGTCAAGAGTAATTTTTAAATATTATACTGTACACTGAAAAATATACACCTCTGATGAAACCCAGACTGTTTTGCAGAAACAGATTCTTTAGAAAACAAACAAACAAAAAAAATAGTACACAAGTAAGGACTGAATCCAGTCTTCTGGGTCTGTAGTACAAAGCACACATTCATCCCCTAATTGAATAAATATGCAAGTATTCAGATTTCTGTAGATATTGCCATTTGCAAATGCAGTAATAAATTAAAAAGCTTTACATTGCATTCCAACCCCGTAATAAAGGATTGATTCAGACCACTGGCCTCACACTAGAATCCAGCACAGCTTTACTGTGTATTACTGAGGACAAAGAAAAACTTTTATTCTAGGAGCTTAGTTATAGACCAAGCAATCACCCTTAATTTTTTTCCCCTCAGTGGCTAAAGGAATTCAGATAGACCTAAAAGTGATGGGGTTGTTGCATTTGATTTGTCCAGTGTACAGGAGAAAGTAGCTGATGGAGTTTCTATTTAAATCGATTCAGCAGACACCAAGGAATTTTCATTCAGCAAGAAAGGTTTTCTTGTGGCTCATTTCAGTGACATGATGTAAGATTCAATCACTGGCTGCCGCTCCCTCCTTTTCTCTAAAAAGGAGATTTTGGCCAAGTAGTTGTTTCGCTCACAATTCTCCAAATCTGTAACTAACTCAAGAGGCTGTGGCTAGAGCTGACATAAACCAGGGCTCTCCTCATATTCTTTAAGGGTAGCAACCACAGCCTTTGGGGAAAAACCAATGGCACCAAGTCAATTACAGTCTGCATCGATTCAACAAGTGGATTAGCAGCACTGTTTTCACCACAGAGAGAACATCTCGAAACCTAATATGGCGAATGGAAACACGCAAGTGGCCCACGGTTATTCCGGTAAAGCTGAAATGGGCTCATTTATGGTCATAAACATCCTTGAGCCTTCATAAACATGGCAGGCCCCTGTGGCTCTGGCTTTGAGCTCATGAACTGCTTTAGAAATGAAACAGAAAGAGACTCAAGCTTTGGAGAGGCTGCCACTGTTGCACGAAAATGTCTCTCTGGCCAAGCTTTGATGGACACCACACCAATCTCTTTAATCAAAACCCTTCCTTTTCCTTCCACAGATGACTTTCTGGAAAGTGTGAAGGGAAGGAAGTGGCTCTGTTGGGAAATGATTGGTGACAGGCCATCTGCTGGTCTGCTTCTGCATGATGATAAAAGTAGGCTGAGGGCCCAGCCAATGTGGCTCAGTGGTTGAGCATCAACCTATGAACCAAGAGGTCATGGTTTAATTCCCAGATAAGACACATGCCCAGGTTGTGGGCTTCATCCCCAGTAGGGGCCTGCAGGAGGCAGCAGATCAATAATTTTCTCTCATCATTGAGTTTCTACCTCTCTCTCCCTCTCCCTGCCTCTCTGAAATCAATAAAAATATATTAATAAATGAATGAATGAATGTGTAAATGTAGGCTAGGGCACAGGATCTGCAACCTGTATGAATAAGACACATGCCCAGGTTGTGGGCTTCATCCCCAATAGGGGCCTGCAGGAGGCAGCAGATCAATAATTTTCTCTCATCATTGAGTTTCTACCTCTCTCTCCCTCTCCCTGCCTCTCTGAAATCAATAAAAATATATTAATAAATGAATGAATGAATGTGTAAATGTAGGCTAGGGCACAGGATCTGCAACCTGTATGTGAATGAGTGAGTGAATGTAGGCTAGGGCACAGGATCTGCAACCTGTATGTGAAATGGTCAAAACAACTTGCCTGGGGCCTGGCATCAGGTAGATGCATGCTCAAAAAATGTCCAGAAGCTGGCCCTGCCACAAGGGAAAATCTTACTGCTTTGACATGTTTCAACCCCATAAGATAAGGTCAAGGAATGACTATGCCACAGTGAAAATGATTGTCTCCTGATACGAAACTGGAAAGTACCCATCACAACCATTCTTAATGGCTATGCCCCATCCACACAGCAAGCTAATTCATAGTAAGCCCTTACCCCTTCCATGGACAAAGAACCACCATCTTGCCTGGCAGCTAAGGAATTTGAGATCCTTGTGAGCACTGTGGTCCAATAAATGACAAGCACAGTCAAAAAGGAGTCTTGCGTTTTGTGTACACATATTCACACTTAAAGGCTTCTCCCTAATAAGCTTCAGGATGAACAAATGTTTGTCCAAAGAAACTGTGCTGAGCAATTGAAATCTAATTTGAAATGGAACCACAACAGTCTAATACATATATGCATGAAATGGAGAAACCGCCTAATAAGCGTAGCTGACACCAAATATGCAATTTACATACATTACACACTAATAATCTTGGTTTTAATATTATTCTTTAAAAGCAACTGGAGGGGTGGCTGAGTTAAAGGTTTTCTTGTGTGAAATGTGAATAAGAACAAAAGATGATCCTGGCGTCTTCCACCATTAACCACGATCTCGTTATATAAAGATCTCTCCGCTCTTTCTTGAGTTCATTTCTGAGACTGTGTCTCACCCCACAAAGCTGTGATGATTCAACCAGACTTAGCAGATGAATGGTTGGTAAACTTGATGAGATCTGCAGACCTCCTCTTTGTTCTTGAGTTGCTGAGTAGTGAGCAAACATTCGGGCATTTTCAAGCCTGGCCCACAAATCTTTATGAGATTGTTTTTTCTTTCCTCAGTAGATTACCCATGAAATAGGACAGGTGTACTGGTTATTCAATTACATCTTACCCAAGACCTGGACTAACTTTAAAATGAGGCTTCTGAGCATAGCTCTTACCAGGGGGATTTATTAATAACAGTTAAACATTCCCCAAAACAAAACCCTTTTTTTGTAATTTAAGCCTATTTTCTTATTTTGTCATTTGTTTCACCCATAAACCAGAAACAAAAATCTGCCCATCTGCTCTAAACATAAAATGTGTTCATAATAATCCAGATTTATACCAAATGTATTCTTAAGTATTGCTGAATTGAGAGAGTACTCGAAATTTATGGCCTCTGAGGCTGCAAAGAGGACTTCCTCTTTTTAAGAAGGGAAATGCTTAAAATGAACATAAGAACGGCTCAGAAAGCTTCTTGGATATCAAATGGCTCCATAAGGGGGAAAAAAAGTCAATGATATGAGTAAATGAATCAAAACCATATGGGTCAAATTTTCCCTAAAATGCGCAGTTTGAAAAATTAAGGAGGAAAAGTACTTGGCAAAATGTGTTTTAGGTTTTACCAAACCCAAAACATTTGAAGAATCATTTGCAATGGTTGGTGAACCCTAAATGCAGCCTAGTGGCCCATTTTTCTATGCTACATAACATTTTTTAAAAAGCTTCCCTGTAACCCACTGATACTGTATGTCACTCAAGAAATCATTAGAAGCTGTCACCAAACGCTGTGGAGAGAAGTGGGGTGGGGGTCGAGTGTGAAACGATAAAAGGTTGTTAATGTAATAGGTTTTGTTTCTCAGGTTTGGCTGTGTGTGTTTTGGAAGTGGGGGGGGGTGAGGGTAGTGTTTCTCACAAAGGAAGTTAATTAGAAGAGCATGTTAATTAGTCTTGTGTCTTGAGCATGTGGTAATATTTCCTTGGCCCTCCCTTTTCCAAGTCAACATTCCTTTTTCTCTCCTGCACGTGCAGGAAGGTGCTGGTAACATTCCATCGGGGTGTAGAGGGGAAATACTTTGTCTCTGTTTCCCTGTGTTCTTTCTCTATTGTCTCGCACCAAGAGAACACAACCTTTCAAGAGAATGCAGGTACCGCGGGGAAATTCCTCTCTAGAGTGAGTTGAATGGTTTTCTTCTCAGAAGGTTTTTTTGTCCTTCCTTATATAAGCCCCCATCTCCTAAATGGGTTATGTAGTTCAAACAAAATACAATTCAGAGACAGCAGAAAGTGTTGAGGTCATTAGCTTCTCCTCTCCCTCACCCATCACTGAGAACCTCGCCTCAAGTTCCCGGACAGATCCAGTCTTTGAGGCAATGGGAGGCTGAACACTCCCATTCATAGCCTTTCAGCCATGCCTATGGGAACATCAGGGTGAGCATCAGTGCCAGGGCGGGCCCGTGGAAAACGTTCTGGGATGTTGTGCTTCCTCAGCAAGTGAAGTGCGCAGTTTCCGTTTATAGAAGAATTAGTAACACGGGGAAGAGAGATGGGTTTGGCTCTTAACTCTGGTGATAACTCCCCTGTCATTTCTGTGATTGTGTGCATTGGCCTCCAGTTTTTCCATAAGATAAGTGGGACTGTTCCCAGATATAGTTACTGATTCCCTCAGAACAAGATAAACTTGCCAGCAATTCAGTGATGCACAGACCCTTTCAGAACTTGAGGAAAGATATGAACAAAGTTTCTAAGAATTTTGGTCAATATTCTGAGGCTTATAATGTCATAAGTGCATGTCAGTCCATTGCTGCTACAACATCAGCATCTGGGCAGGTGTGGCCTTCTGAGTCCCTGCTTCACAAACCCACCCCTCTCGAAGCTGAGACCTTCCCTGAGCGAAGAACTGAGGGCATCCAACAAACACTTGGATAATGACTTTGATTCCAAGCTTTAGAAGAATCTTTGCTTGAGGGGACAGATAGATTAGAAACAACCCCTCCCACACAAAAAAGCAACTACAGTCAACACATACAGAGAAACAAGGTACCTATTAATCCCTTGACAAGAAACAAAAAAGCCCATCAAACAAGTTTCACATCTTCTAACTCATGATTTTCAAGTATGAATGGCAAATGACCCATCAATTTCAATGACACTAGGAAAAAAGTCAAATAAAAGGCACATGTATTTTAACAGATCAAATATCCTACACTGAATTGATCATAATGACTCAAATAACTTTAGCTCCAATTCCATTTAAATTCATAAGTAGGGAAAGGTCTATAAAGAAATGCAAAGCTAGAGAAAAGACAAGATACAAAGTTATATTCACCACTATCTCAGGCATAATTTTTTAAGAGCATAAGACCCAAAAGGAAGAGCTAGAAGGCAATAGGCAAAAATATTAGCAGTGGTTGCCCAGGGTAAATGTTTTCTACTCTAAAGAAACTTGGGGGGAAAAAAGATTTGCATTTTCTACAATAAGCATACTGAATTATTAGTGGAAGTTCAAAGATTGATAGAAAAAAATGTGTAAAGCAAAAATAAAAAGGAGTGTATTAGCACAAAGAGTGTAAATTAACTTGAACCCCAAAAAGTTTAGAAAGCTAGTTTCTACTAAACGATTTTAAAATATGACTGAAGACCCCTGCCTTTATTTTTCATAAAACCTGTTTCCTCTCCATTCAACCATGAATGGACTAAAATGGACAAGATCTAGACCAGAAGCCAAGAATCCCAGGTTCTAGTCCCAATTCTCTCACTATCAGTGACCATGAGCTCTCTGAACCTCCAGTGGATATGTCTGCATCTTAGATGTCCAGATAGAGGAAGAGGAAGTGGAAGAGTGAAAGGAAAAGAAGAAAGCTAATAATAAGATTAGTTTTATTTTAATATTATATGGTCTGATATATTAATAAGCTCTTCTATAAAATAAGCAATAAGACTAAAGGGTCACCACCCTTTCTCTACTTTAGCTTACAGGTAAACCAGGCTGTTTGACGTGGGCTTTTGTCTTCAAATTTTCTTCATAATATTTTTAATAAAGCCAGATAACCACAAACAAGGATACCCCCTCCCTTGCTTGAATAGAGGTATTCCTGAGGAGTGATAAATCCCAAAAGCTGTAAAAATATGAGTTCTAATGCCCAAGTTTTCTAGTCCCTCATTTTGCAAAGATGTTTGATGAGACGTTGACTTTCATTCTTCAGTTTTGTGTGAGGAAATAAGAAGCTTCATATTACTTTCCTAATTCTTTGGGGATGCTATCAGAACTAAGACAACATGCATTCACATTGGTGGTTTGAGACAGAAATGTATGGCAGAAATGCAAAATATCCTGAGTATTTGCAATGTTTTAAGGAAGGGATTAACATAATATATAGGAGTATAGTAAAGAAATACAGGAAAAACTGCCTGTGGAATTTTCCACTGCTTGATATTGGAACGATTCCCACCCTACTGCCAAGTCCGGAATCATAGCCAGGCTTCTTGAAAATCAAGGATTAACAGTTTCAAGGTCAAGTGCTAATAATTCCACTTTTGTAATGCTTATATAATGCAATAAAATACCCTTCTTAGAAAATGCAAGGTGACACACTTATGAAAAGCTAGCAGTTTCACGGGTAGAATAGAGATTTCTGTCCTTGTATTTACTATGGTTGAACACTAAAAAATACTGAGACAATCCTGGGTCTCACCTTCCAGAAGTAGTTAGGCTTAAAGTTTATTTTTATTAAAACTTTCAATCAAATCACATTCATAAAAAGCTTTTCCATGGCCCAAAACCACTTATATTAAAACTGCAGAGATAACTCTGACGTTACTTCTAAACTGTGGAAGATGCTTACATGCTATAAATTTGAGCATTTAATGATGCATCTATAAGTCCAAGATGTTCATGCAGAATCACATTTATAAATGCCAGCACTTGGAAATTAAATGCACTAAAGTTCAGTAGGAAGCACATTTATTGTTTTCATGTTATTTTCAGCTGAGGTTTAAATCCACCTCTTTTTTTTTCTTTTTTTCTTTTTTTTTATCCCAGAATGTGCTATAGGAATCTATGAAACTTAATTACATTTACTGTTACAAAAAAGGATTTATGGATTTATGCCTTTAGGCAGAAATGTTTATTTCATTGCCTTTACTATTCATTCTTTTCAACTCCAACGGCTTTGAACTTTTTAGCTGCTCAGAGTTATCACTGTTGTGCAGAGCCCAGGAACTCCACTCCCAAGACGCAAACCACAAGTTGAAGAGAACGAAGAAGGCAAAGATATATGAGTCGTTATTTTGGCCACCCTTTGTGCCATTAAAATCTCATTTTCTGCCTATTAGAATGCCCTCTTGGTGCTTCGGCAGCGGTGATAGTCACTGATTAGTGTGTAATTGACTATAATTGTCTTTTCACTTTTCATTTGTGTCATTCTGAGCTTTTCTCTGTTTTTCTAACCACCAAGAGGAAAGAGGCGGTTAAGGAAAGATAAAGCTGTTAAAACTCTCACTCTCAGCCCCGAAGAGATTCTCGATCGCAATTATAGATTGCCACCCCTTTGTGACATTTCTCCAAGTTTAGTGGGCAGCTCTCCTCACCACCTGGGCCAGAGCTCTCTAATAAAATCAAGCGATCTGTATTTAAACAACTGCTAATAATGTCAATCCCAGACAGATGCCACATGTAGGAAATTTAACCAACCCTCTGACATGCAATTATAAGGCAATTTATTAATATGATCTTTCAAGAAAAGCTCATAGTCCAATGCAAATTAGAAAAACAATTACAATATTCAAATATCTCTATATTCCCAAGGAGCAGTAATTCTCCTAATTCAGGCATTTATGACTCATTTACACCAGAGTTCTGTAGTCATCAGCTGGGTCTCTCCTCACACAACTTGTTTGCTTCCTCCCAATTGTTTTATAAAATCTGGTGCTTTATTAGTTGCTTTGGTTCACAACTCTCTCAGCTGACCAAATACCATGTTTTTAAGTCTGTGAGAGTTTCTTACCCAAAGACCAGAACTAGGAGTAGAAACGACAAACACCTTGACAACTACGTCTAAACGGAAATCTCCCTGATTCCATTAGGAATCACTTGAATTTTAAGTTTAAGCTGCAACTTTTGATACAGCCCCATAGGAAGGCTGGAGAGAAAGGAAGCTAGGAAACTGAAATCATGTGGCTCATATAAGGAATACATTATGGTTTAAATTTGGCAATTCATTATACCGCTGCCTGGGGGAATTGACTGTTTGGTTCTGGTATACAGCAAATCATCTGTCTGGAAACACGGGACTGACCTGAGGTGAAAGGCCATTGCCAATGGCGGGGTTCATGGGGTTGGAGGGTCCGGACGGAGGCACAAAGCTGTCTGTGTAGCTGGAAAATCCATGCCTGGTGCTGGGGAGACAGTAGGCAGAGCTGCTGTCCGGGTTCGAAGGAAGAGTGCTTTGGTGTACGGTGCTCGGGGGGAGCGGCTGAGGTCTGTGCACGGTGCTGCTGGGGTCTGACACGGCTGCAATGAAGAAGATGGTCAGCCACCAAGTTTCCTTGTAGGAAGTGCAGTGCCAAAGCTCACCGGCACCACGCCATCAGGCCACATGTTCACTTCCAACTGCATTTCTATTTTTTTATTCTTTAAATGTACCTTTGTTGTTGAAAGTATTACAGATGTCCCCTTTTTTTCCCATTGACCCCCTCCACTCTGCACCCACCCATCCCATTTCTTAACATGGGAATACCTCCGCACATATGTGCAAGTACATAACTGATTTATATACTTTCATGGCAAACTCACCCAGAATAGGAATTCAGAAACCACATTAACAAGGCTAGCAAACCTATGTGGGTAGCGAATGTTATTAATCAACATAAGAATTAACCGATGTAAGAGTTGCAAGTCTCAAATTTCTTTAGCAAATATACTTTCAAAGCATCTCAGTATTAGTGCAATAGTATAGTTTCGACCGCCTAGAATGCTATCTTTCATAATCCAAAATAACTTCGTCTTATTTATCCCATTCACCTCTGTGTGCCAACAAACAGTGCCTTTATCAAAGTTTACCTTCCCTCAATGACCCCTGTACTTGGTACCCATCGTGGAACTTCAGTGAATTTCACACTGGAGTACAATTGTAGAGGTAAAATTTGTAACAAAAGAAAAGCAAATCGCAATTTTTTTTAAAGAAAAGTTGTTTGGTTTCATTGTTTTTGTTTTGTTTTCAAATACTGAAATGGGATAATATTACAACACAATTTATCTAGAGAGATTCAGATATGTCCCAAAACAAACTGTGTTTCTGAAATGTGACTGGGACATTCGGGACAACCTGATGTAATGTCATTAACATGCAAGCGGCAACAGTGTCACCAAGGCTTCCTCCGAATCAGCAGCAGGGAGAGCTATCAGGAGGTACATTCTACCGTCTTGACTCCTCCATACCTTGTGGAATAGCAGTGGGCTGGTACGAGGTCTCCGACAGCTGGTATGTTGGCAAGGTGGGCATGGCGGTGGGAGGGAATCCCCCCGGAATGAGATGGTTGAAAGCCATCAGTTGATTGGCCCCAGCTTGCTTCCTCCATCTTGCACGGCGGTTGCTAAACCAGACCTATGGATTTAATTTAAAATTTGAGGGCTTCGCTGATGAAATAAGACTACATTCTTAATGAATTTTTCATGCTAAAACAGATTAAAGGCCCCTTACTGACAGGGCAAAAAGAAGTAAGAGCTCTCCACCCTCTGGGTTGTGTTGTCAGGGGAGAACGGAGAGTTGAATGTCAGGGGTCACAGAGGGGCTTCGAGGGCATTCCGTGGTCTTGCAGAGCCCCCAAAATCCAGTGATGAGCATGGGTAGGAATGGCTGAGCTGGAGTCAGAACAACAGAAACCCCCCCAATGTCACCCCCAATACCCTCCCATCTTCATGGATTCTAGGGAGGATCCATGAGCCTCTGACTCCCCCACTACACATGTCCTAATTTAGACCTGCCTATTACACTAACCCTTGTGTTTTATATTCTTATCAGTCTGTCTCTGTATTTCTATGGTCATTATGGCCATAGCTCCTGGACAGTCATAAATTGACCAAGGGAATTAATGGAGCCATCTTACCATCCCTTTCAATGAGTGAGACATTGTCCTGATCTTAGAGGAAATAAATGCTGAAGTGGTAAGTATTTCAAGAAATGAGAGCATGTTATCTAAGGAGATCCATTAAATAGTACTTACTTTATTATTTCTTTCAACAACAGCTTTAAGCACCTTAATACTCTATGCCAGGCACTATGCTAACCAGGTACATTCAGAAAAACTTAATGTAATAAAATAAAATGCCTTTGAGAAAATTAACGGCCAAATACTTTGTATGAGCAGCTAGAGAGAAATGGCAATAATAGGAGGAAGAAATGTAACTGAACATCTAAAATATTGAGAAATTATTAATGGGCCCCGGATCTTGCCCAACTCTTACACCTACAGAGTTCAAATGTAGAACTTTAATTTTTCCAAGTGTACATGTGGTGCTACCCCCAAAATGAGAGAGGATTTCTAGCAACCAAATATTTGCTAATTCCTATATCAAATATTCATTGAAAACTTAATATGGAGAAAGCACTGTGCCTGGGGTCAGAGGGATGGAGGGGTGAATGAGATGATAGGAAAAGATAGGATCCCTGCACTCTACTAGCTTATAGAGTTGTGCTTATGGAATTCGGAGTTATCAAGGAAACCAAAATAATTGCTCACTAGAGCTAGAAGCTCCAAATACAGAGACTCTGGAAAATTAGAGTGGAGACAGAATTTCAATTCATTTTAAAGCTTGGGTATGATTTCAACAGGAGGTGACTCCAAACGGAGGTGATAATACAGGAGACAGCACGTCTAAGAAAAGATAAGACCTGATTTCCTTACAACTTGTCATTTTTTTAAGTTGTAAATTTTTAAAAAGAGTGGCGGGTGGAATTTCTCCTTTCTAGAGCAAGAAAGCCCAATTTAACAAATATTTTGCCAAGGCATCTGCTTAAACTTTTGATCCTTACCCAAGCTCTGAAAAAAAAAAGTTTAGTCTCCTCTGGGCATGTTGCAAGATACTGTTAAGGAGAGCTGTGTGACCGTCCTCAAAACACTAATATTTAATACTCCTTAAGTTTCCAACCAAAAAAGAAGGTAAGTCAATATTTCCCCTTGTTGATACATAATTGAATTAAACCTGGGATAACAGGACCATGAACGGCACTCAATTTGAGGTCTGCGTCAATTGTGTGTTCTCACTGCAGATCTGTTGCTGTGACCCCCAGAGGCATCAGAGTAAGAAAACTGTTTTCAAAGAAGTGTTTGGGACAAGCTGTGTTAGCCTGAGGAGGCTGAGGGTAAGAAATGAGGGGCATAGTCATGCCTGAGTGCACTGTACTATAGCATGCACCATGGTTTTATTTTATATTGTAAACCTTTGAGATTAACAAGTCCACCTGACTCAGGTGATGTGGTGCCTTCCCCCACCCCCCACCCCCGCCCACAGACACACACCTATCTAGACAAACCTACATCTGATGTGACTTCATTCATTCAGACATACTAGTCTCAATTGTGCTGATGAAATATTTCATAAAGAACTCAGAAGCCTGCACTTCTGTCATTATCAGAGCAATGTTGCCAATTTCTCTATGCCAACTTCTTTCTGTGACCTTTAGATAAGTAAACCAAGTGTGATTTATGCAGTGGATGGTTATACCTAATCACTCCAGCAATTTACCCTACTTTTAATTTATGCTTATTCTAACTCCTCCTTAACCCAATTTTTAATAAAAAAAATGTCTTTCCTCAAATAATAAATTAGAAGAAACACCATAATTTCCATAAATACATTCAAAGATCGAATCCAAAAGAATAGGGATTTAAGGTCTCTGGGATCTTGTTTTCATTTGTTTAAAATGATACAAAAAATATTGAAGACATTGAATAAACCCACTAAGAGCTGGGTTTTTAAATTCTTATATTTACAGTACAATAAAAGATTAAGAGAAATCGTTGGGAAGAAAATCTTTACTGAAAAATGAACCTGCAACAGGAGGCTCAAGAATTTCCTAAGGGGAAGAATTTAAATGTACTTAAATTTAAATAAATCCAGAAGGCTAGTCCTGAATGAAGCAGGGCTTACTGAGGGTTGGCCTAACTCTGGCCATTCAACCAAATTTGTCATCATCTTGCCATTACTAGCCTTCTGCCTCTCCTAGAACCAGCTGTCTGCCAAAAGAATCATCAAAGGAAAAATATACTGAAGTTGCAAGTTGGAAAGTGGTCTTTACCTTCTTTATACTTTGAAACTCATAGAAGACATATATTTTATTTTTAACAGAGAGAAAAAGTTGCCCTTGAAATAACCCTCATTTTACATACCCAAACCAGCCAAGCACAATTATCCTGGGGGACTGTTATCACCCCATCTTTAACTGAAAGACATCCCCTTGAAGTTTTTACTTCATTTGATGACCTGAAGCTTGGTTCATTTTTCATCTGGCCCCTGGATCTCTCCCTACTTGTCTGTCCCTCTACAGAGCCCTTCCACAAAGCTATATGCGTGCCTTTTGGAAATCATCTTTATATCCATTTCTGAAGTAATACAAGGTCCAATGATTTTTTGAAGCAAAATTTAAATTAACCAAAAGGTCCCCATAACATCATGGTAACTGTGGGGGTGGGGGGTAATGAATTACAAAAGAAGAAAAAGATTTTCATACATTTTTCTCTTGATGAGTAATATAAGTAACCAATTTGTTCAGACCCTCAACCATATAAGTTGGGGAAAACTTAGTACTTTAAAAGCTATAGTAATACTTTTTTTTCACATGGGTGCAACACAAGCCATGCAAAAGTTGACTTGCAGCTGCCTGAATTACTACCTCTGTGACCTTGAACAATTTGTTTAATATCTATGAGACTCTTCTCTAATCTGCTAAATGGGAGAAATAAAAAAAAATTATTTTATAAGACTACTGTGATACATAGAGGAAACATTGCCATCAAAGACCTTAAAAGAATACCTAAGAGATATTAAGTGTTCAACAAATGTTAGCTAATAAGTAAAAATGTCTCATTGCCACCTCTAAGAAACCCAAGAATTAAAGCCTTGCTTTGTTTCCTTAACTCCATGGTCTACAGCCAAAGCTTTTTATGCTCATGAGCAAACAGAAAAGTGCCCAAATAACACCTCAAATCACTGAAAGCCAGTTGGGCTTGAATGGAGATGTAGGTCAAATTTGTTTCCAAGTTTCATGGATTAGTGCTAATTGTCCCAGGGTGTAAGCCTAATTTTGCCCATCCATAAATTACTCCTTCACATTTTTGGTGTGGACCTCAAAGGCAATCTAACTTACATTATTCCAGATGGATTATTTCACATGCAATTTGGAAAAATGTGGAAAGAAAAGAATGTAATATGTAATCCTTAGAAAGAGAATTCATAACAAGATTATAAAAAACTTGATTAAACATTGGATTTGGTGATGTCTAATGCTACAATGCCAAATATAGGACTTTCCAAGTAGGTGAATTCAGGACAAACTGCTCATTCCCCGGACCTTCTCATTCACTCCACCCCCTCTCCCTTTTGAGACCACACCCTCTCCGACCACTTTGACCACTGTATGTCCCATGGGTTGGGGAGAGGATAAGCAAGAGGCTGAGGGAGGAACCCCATGCTCCATGAGTGTCCAGAGGACCACAGACACACAGGAAAGCATACTAAACTGCATCTTTATAATTCCAAGAGTGAGCTCCTACAGCAAATTGCAGGATGACCATATTTTTGCTTCATTATGGAGTTTAGGGTCAACTATTCCATATGTACCTTAACTTCTTAACTACACGGATCTGTCAGATGGTGTTAAATCACCTTTGGGCTTTCTTGAGAATCTCAAATTACTGATGCTAGCAGGGTCCTGAGAGATCATGCATCCTAATAGTTCTTCATTGAGGAATGGAACAGTAGGAGGTGGTATTTGAGAATATGATAAAAGCCAGAAGCCCTCTCCCTAGTTAATGCCCTCTACAGAGAGAGAGAGAGAGAGAGAGAGAGAGAGAGAGAGAGGCAAAGAGAAGCAAAGGCACAACATTTTGTGTACAAATCTCAAGTCTCCAAAAATCATCCAAGATTTTCCTGGTTGTCCACAGACCCAGACTAAGACCATCTCATCTAACCTACTCCAAATTTCAAAACTTAAAAAAAATAAATAAATAAAAAGCCTGAGGCACACCTGGATTATAGGAGAATTAAGTGACTTGCGCAACAAAACGCATTTGACAAGCGGAGACCAAAACCCACATCTTCTGACTCCTTGTTAAGTGCTATTTCTACAAGCAGCTTCCTTTCCTGTCTGCTATTATCTTGGTGGTAAAGGATGATGCCTGCCTGCTTCATGGAGTTCTCAGATGAAATATTTACTAAAACTTGTGCACATCATAAATATTTGCACAACATACTCCCCCACAAAACGTTAATGCTTTCTATTATTTCCAAACTAACAGCTACCCAGGAAGTAAATTAGGCAAATTAGTTTTTGGTGTATAATTCTTAGATTGTGTACTCAGACTTGACTATGACAAATACAATGTAGCTACTGTCCAAACAAATTTTTATGAAATACTGACAAAGGCTTAAGTTAGAAATATTTTTCCTCAGGAAAATAAATGGAATAGGAAGTGTTCGGGTTTTAGGTTTTTTATTGTGTGTGGTTTTTTGGTGTGTTTTTTTGGGGGGGTAGGGGGGTTGGTTTGGTGTTTGGTTTTCCCAGGTGCCCCAAATTAAACTAACTCACTTTCTGGCTATCACTCAAACTGAGTTGACTTTGCTACTGCTTTCCCAGATCCTTCTAAAAACTACAGGATTTTGTTCTGGCATTTTAATCAGTGATTAACTACTCCCTTCTTTTTCCTGCTGGGTTAAGTAAGATCCATATGCCGGGTGTTGTAGGGAATTTGTTAGGCTGTAGATCATAGCTGTGGTGCAGGACGGGATGTGTCTCAAGGGAACTAATGAAGCCATAAGGAATGTAAAGAGTCACCGGGTTAAAGCCACATTAGGACAGCTGTTAAGTTAATGAGGGCCCTGCTTCGGAGAAGAGGTCACTGTATAGAAAAATATGAACCACTCTTTATTGGTTTGATCCCATGTCCTCTGGAAGTTAATGGGCCATTCTTATTCTCTGACACTCACTGAGCCAGATGAGAACACCAGGCTCTGTCCAAGCCGCATGGGCTTGAGATTGATTCTGTCCCCCATCCTCGTCTTTAGCAAAGGCAAGAATGAAATAGAGCAACGCTGAATGCTCTTTTCAGTTTTTCATCACTCTCTTTGTTTGATTTCTTTAAAAATCAATATTTATTGTTTGAGTCTGAGTTATCTTAAGGACAGACCCAGCATGTGGGCTTGGCCAGCCATGGAGTATAGGGACCAAATCCTATACAGTGGGCACTCAATAAAGGTTGCTGAAAGAACAGAGACTGAATGAACTGACCTTCACATTTAAACTGGGTAATCCCAGAAATGGGTAATTCTAGGAGTAACTATTTAATCCTAGAACTAAAAGCAAAACATATTTGATATATACAGTAATTGTGGCATTAGTACATGTAATATTAGGTATACCGTATATTATTATATAATGATGTAATACTTATGTATAGCTATTATCATGATGTGTGGTCAATTCTGGAAAGCAATTCTGTATCCTAATGTGACAGGTAGAGGGACTGAATAATACCAACTGGAATCTACACTATACACCTGGTGTATCTGTGACTCTTACCTTCACTCCCCCCACCTCCACTATCACAATCAGTTCCCTACATTTCAGTTCTAAGTACCTTTCATCACCATCCTTTCCTTTCCATTCACACTGCCACTGATGGTTTCATACCCACAGACTCCCCAGCTGTCACATTAAGTGTGAGTGTCCTAGCCTGAAACCCAGGCCTTCCACAAGATGTCCTCAGAATAGATTTCCAGCCATATTCCTTCCTGCCACTGACCACTCCTTACCCTCCAATCAAAATGAACTATTCTCTGTTCCCTCAACATGAGTGAAAATGAAAGGTCGCCTGATATGTAACTCATGTGCTTCCAACTCTCTGTTCCTTTTGCTCATATTACTCCCTCTTACTAGTATGTTCTCCCCACCTGCCCTGTCCAATGAATAACTATCGCCTCAAAAGTCCATCTTAAATCTCCCTTCTCCATGAGCCTCTCTTGTTTACTCCAACAAGATCTCATCCTTTCCTCTTCTCAGCTCCTCCCACTGCATTTTGTCTCTTTCTTATGGTACTAATTGCATCTGCTTTACTTTTAAAATTATTTGTATGTTTACTTTATTGCCCATATTAGGTTGTAGCTCCTTAAAAGACTTGTCTTAATTCACCTCAGCATTCCTCGACTTTTTTAGCACAATGATGATCATATGAAAAGTCAAACTGAATAAGACAATCCCTCTGACTGGGCTCTGAGCCTAGAAGAGGTTACTGCTGTAAAATTCTGTAACAGCAGAGGGAATGAGCTACATATGAGAAAGTGTTGATCACTCGAGACCATATCAGCTGACTAGTTCACTGCTGAGTTCCCAGACTCACTTTGACTATGAAAGTTAAGTATCTGGGAATAACATAACATTTCCAAATAAGGTAACTTAACTTCTGGGATAGTAAAGAGTTCCAGGATACCCTAAGACATTTGTAATCTTTCAAATGGTGCTTTACTACCATGAGGGGAAAGTTCATCATTAATGAGTGATGAAAACATTATTCTATCACTCAATAGAAACGTAATACACCAAAGAAGCCTTCTCCAGAGGGTTCAGAGTATAGCTGACTCTTGAACAACACAGGTTTGAACTGCATGTGTCCATTTAGAGGCAGATTTCTTTCCGTAAATGCCTGTAGTGTTTTCGATCCGCAGTTGGGAGTCCTCAGATGTGGAGGACTTGAATATCCTTGGATTGTGGTATCTGTGGAGTGTTTTGGAACCAATGCTCCATGGATATTGAGGGACAACTAATTTTTTCAGGAGTCAAGAGTTATATACAGATTTTCGACTACTCATGGGTCAGCTTCACTAACTCCCAAATACCTATCACTTACAAGTGTATAACTTGGGGATAATAATAGTACCAATCTAGGGTTATAATGGTGAGTGAATGGGGTAATTCATGTAAAGCACTTAGAACAGTACTTGCACAGAAAAAGAAAACACTCAAATTGTTTTGCTATTATCTGTGTACCACCCCAAAAATCCAGATAATGACTGGTATATAATTAGGATTCCTGAAATGATGTGTGAAAACATGAACGGACATACTTCTGTGTGTTTTAGCTAATACAATCATACTCTCATAGTAATAATAACCAAATTCTGAAAGAAAAATGCACATTTTCATAAATACCAAAAAAACACTAAGAATTTAAAGAAAGTAAATTCAATAGATCAGATTTAAAAATGTGATCTATAAAATAATTCTATCAAACAATATAACAGAAAAGAAGTCACATGTATCCATCACAAATTTAGTTGGACTCACCTACCTATTAAGAATTTTTTTTCTAAAATCCTGCTAAATAGACATACCTAAAACAAAAGAGATGGGAGGGAAGGAGGGTGAATCAGGCAAATTCAAATAAAAAGAAAAAAAGAGGTCATGATGCTGTTATCATGATAAGGCAAACTATAAAGAAGACATTAGAGAGAAAGGAGGGAACTTGATAGTGCTCTAGGCTACAATTCACAAACTGCTTTTGCTAATATATCTATTTTCCTGATTTAAAATCTGCTTTAAAAGGAGAAAAGACCCTTTTTTGTTTCCTGCCTGGATTGAGGCAGGGCGAGGGCATGGCGACGGCAGTACCTGCACTCGGGCCTCGGTGAGCTTTGCCCTCTGTGCCAGCTCCTCCCGGGTGTAAATATCAGGGTAGTGGGTTCTCTCAAAGGCACGCTCCAATTCTTCCAGCTGTTCTGCTGTGAAGGTGGTTCGGCTCCTGCGCTGTTTCCTCTTTAGTGGCAAATCGGGTTCAGAGTCAATGTCTGAGCCTTCATCCGACTGGGGTGCTGAGGCTAAGAAAGAGCACAGGTGGAGGTAAAAAATGATAAAATGTGAATCATAATTCAAGTCTGAACAAGCCATAATGATTCAGATCCTAGTCTAAGGTATATTCCCAATGTCATTCATGGACACCAAGCCCCTCCTTGAGGTATTATATTATTAAATGGTATTTAATCTCTTCGGCTACCCTCTCTTCAAGCCCCCCAGGTAGAAATAATGGCAATCTGCTTCTGTCATTCAAGGTCCATAATGAGCTCTTAGAAAACAGGGACAGTACTTACTCCATTTTTTATGACCTTCATCCTTAGCCTTTAATGGGTCACTTAATTTATGTCTAATGAATGAGTCACATTTAATTTGGTTCCTGATAAACTTTTCAGCAACATTTGCAACAGGAAATATGTTATTTTAAATAAATAATCAACTTAGTATCTAAAAAGGCAATAATAGTAAACTATTGCAGGATTCCTATAAATGTACAGGCTCCACCTCTCCTCTAAGAAAAATCACGTTTAAATATCTCATTGCCACTGGGACATGCTTTAAGGAGAATTTAAAAACTGTGAATACAAATCTGAAGAATAAATTCAGGAAGAAGCAGGCATCATCTAGTAAACTGTCCCTTAACTGAAGCTCAGAGTCTGGGCCTCTGAATGGTGGGTGGCTGCCCAGGACTGCTGCCTCATTTGAGGAACTCAGTGCAGAATGAAAATGCGGGACCCAGTGTTCAAGAGAGCAACAACAGAGCATAAAACCAAACACAGGGTCCTTCTGAGGGCAGGGCCTAGGGCAACTGCACAGGTCAGTTCCTAAAGCCAGCCCTGCTATGGCCTCCTCCCCATCAAAGCTTGAATTTGTCTGGGAAGGAGACCTTCCAAATTTGTGTGGGGGTTCTAGAAAAGGGGAGAAGGTGCTGGGAAATTAGATAGGAATTTGAGTTAATGATACAATGAGGTGTCTGTGAGCTGTGACAGAGCACCTGTTGGCCTATGAAGCTTCTGAGGTTTGAGGTTGCACCAGACACAAGGTTCTGGCAGGAGAGCAGCCCTGACCCAGAGGCCCTGGACTTTGGGCAATGGCAGAGGGCTGTCAGAAGGCTATCAGGCAATAGACACTAAGTATAGTACGGGAACCGGAGCATCCTTGCTCCAGAGCACATCCAAATGTGCTCTGAAAACTCCCCGAATAACTGGGGGTTCCTCCAGGGAAGGGATTGATGTGTGCTCTCAGCAAATGAGAAAGGAAAGCCAGAAAGTTATAGATAATTAATGTCAATGTCAAAGTAAGGCATTTGCACCCTCAGTCAGGTAGGACCTGGGGAAATGTAGGTGGTGTTAGAAGCAATGTGAAATGCAATGTCTCCTATGTCCTTCTCTTTTGTCTTCAGCTCAGACTTAGCTCTGTCCTATGGAAATCTAAACTTTCATTCTACTTTAGGATAAATTGTATCCTGCTCAAAAAGGTGCATGTCCAAAATAACCCATAAATATAATTTTAAGTTTTCTAATAATTTAATACTTTTTCATTTTATTCCCATTCAAACACTATGAAATTAGGAGAGTGAATTAATACACATGACAAATTTTAAAGAGTAAATGTTTGTGCATAAAAGCAAAATAGAACTATAATATACACAGCATCTACTGTGTGTTAGACATTGCACTTGGTTTTTCAGTTGTTATCTAATTTAATAGAAAATGGTCTAACTTCATATAAACTCATTATTTTAGGACATCTTAGGATTGATTTTTTGATATTTTAGTATTAACTTTAAAAAAGAAAACAGGTTTTCCTAAAATATGAGGATATTTTAAGAGTATTAACATGCAAAGAAATATGCCATGCATTGCATCATAAACTTCCAAATCTCCCAATACAACTTGCATGTGTATGTGTTTGATAAATATGAGCCAAGTTAAAAGAGCGATAACTGGTGCCTAATTGTAGAGCAGTGGTTCTCAGACTTTCAGAGCATCGCAGTCATCTGAAGAACTGGTTAACACACAGATAGCTGTCCCCTTCCACAGTTTCTGATCTGTAGGTCTGGGGTGGGCTCTGAGAATTTGCATTTCTAACATACTCCCAGGGGATTTATGCTAATTTTACTGATCTTAGATGACGTTTAGAGAACCACCTTTATAGAATATTCTAGATTAATCATTCTCTTCCCTCTCAAAATTCCCAAATACAGAAAATATTGCCTGCCACAATTTACAAAAACAAACATCGCTTCCACATACATATTTTTAAACTATAAATAATATGCGCCCCCAAGAAACAAACTGCTTATGTCCCTCAGAGGACAATAAATTTCCATAAAATGTTTTCCTTTTATGCTCTGGGTGAGGATGACCTGACTTTCCTTTCCCCTGTGAAAGCAGGTGAAAACTCAACAGCATTTAGTGACGGACCACAAGCTTCCTCCACCTGTGAGAACCTTACCTCTTTGCTTGTACTTTCTCTTACTGTGACCCCATTAGGATAATAGTATGTGGAAATTTTCGTGTTTCCTTTGGGAGTCTCTGGGGCTATTAAGTCCTCCCCAGTAAATATGATGTGCCATGCACTGTCAGGTCAATTAATCAAAATCGACTCTGGTTCCTGAAGAAAAAGGAGCTGCGTAGTGCCAGCAAGAGCTCATTCTGAGGGTCAAGACCACTCTTCCACCTTCACAATCAACATCCCCCAGAACACAAACTCTGGGAGCTCGAGGCTCATCTCTGCCTTGTTCACTGCAAGAAGCCTGGGAACACAGTAGGTGCTCAATAAGTACAGATTGAGTAAATAAATGTGCCAGGGAAAAGTTAAGTTTTGAGCTAACACTGATTTCTCTGCCACCCTTATATTCTTAGATGGATATTCCGCTTATCTGAGTCTCCCAGCATCTTTTTATATGAGCTTTGAGGAGTCTGTGAATCCTCTAAAATTATTTGGAAATCCTCATAAGTATTTGCATAGCTACATTTTTCTGGAGAATTAGTATCTTTTTTTAAAAAAAAAGGATTGTGATTTAAAAGACGAAGAACCACCAACAGCAGGTGATTAAAATAATTCAGACTAAGAGTTTAATAGGACAGCCTACACCACCAAAAATAATTTTTTTTAATGAGCTAACTAATCACTCCTTTTCTTTCTAGGCTGAATTTAACTAGGAAAGCCCCCACACAGCATCAATTCAAAAGATATGGTGGAAATAATTTTCCTGATTTTTCTGGTGGAAATTATCTGAACCAACTGGTCATTTTTGGCAATATGAAGCCACAATTTTGCAAGTTAATTCTAACTTTTCCCTATCGGTAAACCCCAAAAGGATGTGGGCTTTAAAATATGTTAAGTCAGCAAACCAAGATTAATCTACCAGCTAAGAAATACTAGCTATTTCTAAAGATGGAAATAATACAATTCCTTACATTACTCAATAAAAGTAAAATTCCTTATTTACACAGAACAAGATCCATAATACCCTGAATTTGAGTCATTCAGTTTTGACCAAGAACAAACTTAAAACTTAAATCCCATTTAATAGCACAAAAGAAATCATTCCGTTGAAGTTCATCTATTTTACATATTCAATTTTACTCGATACTAGAAAAATTAGAAACTAGATACAAAGTAACTTATCTTGCTAAATATTGACCAAAGATAGCTCAACAGAAAGAAATTATATATTTTTTTCTGTACAGAATATCTAATGCTATGACTTGGAAACTACAAGCAGTGTTATCAAGACAGTTATCTGAGTAAGTAATAAAGTGATAGGATCTGGCAACTAGATTAAATATAATCCCTTCAGTAATATAATCTCTTTGAGACTATTTCTACTATCCACCCTTAATATTTAGGGGAGATTTTTTCATTACATTTACGTTGCTTAATCATATTCTACACATGCCCTCACATATTTGCTCTATTATTCATTAAGTAGAAATATTAGTCCCCCAATTTCAAATTCCAGAGTAGTTCTCATTAGAAAATCCATATCAATATATAATATAAGGCCTTTTAAGTGGAAATTGTATTGCTTTAAATTGCAAACTGCAATCCATATTGTTATCAGACTTTGAATGTTTTGACTGTTACCAAAATCCCCTCATAATCCATTCTCTGATTTATACATTAATTTAACTCTGTCACCAGCGAACCTGAAGCAAAACATACCAAGGGGATGATGATTTCTCTCTCTTCCTCAGGTTAACTAAACAAGAACCCTGTGAAGTAAATGCTTACCCCATTGTACAGAAAAAGGAAACTGAGACTCAAAGAAGTTATTCAGGTCACACAGTAAGGGAAGTTAAGATTTAATCCAGGTCTTGGGGATTTCATAGAACATACCTTCTTTTTCTCTTCCAACCTGGTGTGTCCTAAATAGGTGTGGATTTTCTTTAACACACACACACACACACACACACACACACACACACACACACAGTCCTTTTGAAGAGAAATACCAGAAAGAAACCAAAACAGGAATTCCAATGTAAATCATTTACTAGATGCCATTATTGTTCTAATTTGTCCCAAATTTCCAAAAATTTCCTAGAATCAAATAAAATTTATAGACATACAAGTTTGATCAGTATTATATACTAAATCAAGCAGTTCTTCTAATTGAATTCAACAAACATATGGAACTCCATATAGCTAAGATATTCTTATGAAACAACAATAAAGTGCTAAGAGATAAATTCATTTGCCAAGATAACTAATGAATTTAAGAAATCAAGGTAGTCCATCTGATCATTAGCAGTCTCTAATAAGAATCAATAAGTTCCTAACATCCAGGGGCAATCTAGAACATACTATTGTTCACAAACAGTTGAATTGATCACTCATTTTGTACTTTATTAAAGTCTTCTCTCTCTCTCTCTCTCTCTCTCTCTCTCTCTCTCTCAGTATTAAAGACATTTTAGTGAAAGGATATCAAGAGTTGTAAAGAACCTCATACATGTTTTGAATAATATAACATTCTTACAGCAGTTTTAAGTTTAAAAAATTAGCAAAAAGTACAAAGTTTGCATATTCCTCCTCTCTTCTCCCCTCTCCCATTCTTTCCCTTATTATCAACTTCTTGCATTAATGTGGTACTTTTATTACATACACCAATATTTATACATTATTATCAACTAAAGTCCATAGTTTACACCAGGATTCCCTCTTTTTGTTGGACAGTTGTGTGGATTTTAACTAATTTAAAATGCTATTTACAGTTGGCTACAAATCAATTTCACTGCCCTAAAAATACCCTGGTTCCATCTATTCACTCCTCTCTCCCTTGTCACCATGATGTACTTTTAAAACTTTAAAGTATACAGTCAATATTTACTTAGGCTATTTATATCCATCTTTCAAATTCATTTTAGATAAAAGTGAAGGAATAAGTCACTTGAAATTTGTTGAATATACACAACTTATTTAGCAGAAACCCCCGAGTGATGACAGGGAAATGGCAACTCCCACCAGGTGCCTGAGTGTTTCTCTGCTCTATAAGCAATTTCATTTCTTCTAGCACAGGCTAATTTTAGATCTTAGGAGCCACAGCTTTAGTTTTCCCAATGACTTCACATTAACTCCCAAGGATAACCTTGGGAAAATGAACATTGTCTGTTTAAAAAAGGGGGGAGGGGGGAAAAACAAGCATAGGCAACCATGATACCCCCACAGAATTACAAATTCTCCCTTCGGAAACAAATCAAACTGGGAGGAGAAGGCAGTGGTATTACCACCAGCGGAACCAACCATGACGTTTAATTAAAGAAGGAATTACAGAATTAGAGAGTATGTCTATGTCCGTTAACCCTTGGTGACCTCTTCCACAGCTCCCGGAAGTGTTCATCCTAGTTAACGCTATTATACATGAGCTCTTACCTCAGTTTTAGAGGGATTTAGTCACATGAAATTCTGTAATTATTGGTTTCCAGACCAATATCATTCAGAGATGGGAGACAGGCCAAAAATGGAGAAACAAAATAATTCACAAGCATGAATCTGGCACATTGTCTTTCTTCCCAGCAAGACCTTTCATTTGAATAATTAAAGAATCAAAACATGACAACCATTTAAACTCTGCGCTTGCCCCCATATAATACAATGCGATTTACAGACACGGAGGAGGTGGGGGGGGGGTCCCTCTGCGGGGCGTCCAGGCTGAACTTCCTTAGTCATCCGTCATTTACTCTAAGACGGCCTCGGACCAGATGAGTGGTCTTTTCCTCTGTACTCCTCCTCTTTCCAAGCTAAACCTGTCAGCATTTGTCCTCAAAGCTGTGTTCCACTGATTTAAAAATAAATAAATAAACAATAAAAATCGTTCCTGAGAGGTCCATGAGGTCGTTTCACCCTGAGTCTGAGTTTAAAGGTAATTCACAGGTGTATTCCACGAGGTCCTGCACAGGTCATCTCGAAGGTTGAGGCACCTACGTGGCGAACTGCAGAAGGTCTCCTGTGCTTGTGGGTTGCGCAGTTCCACACGACGGGGACAATGGGGCAGCTAACTGTGTTCTGCTCTGAAGTGGCCCATTTACACGGAGAGAGACGTGAATGACCTCTCCCGTGTTTACTCGGGTGCAGGCCAGGAGGAGTGAAGTCAGGCTGATATTCCCTCACAGGCCCCGAGTAAATGACAAATGACATTTTCCCTTTGTGATCTTTGGGATTTTTGTTGACTTATTTGGAGGCTTTTGTTGGATCCCAAGAAATGGCCTGTGGCTGAAGCCTATTCTCCCAATTTCCACGCTCCATCTGTGGAATCCATCAACGGGGCATTTACCCTCATTCAGAGCTCTGACACCTGCCTGGCAGGGAGCAGCAGACACAAAGAAAGCCGGGGCGGATGAGAAAAGGGAGGTTGGTTGTTTTTTTGTGGGGGGTTTTTTTTCCAGAGGAGGGGGGTGGGTTGAAATGGATGCACAGTGGGGGTTAATCCAATCCAGTTGAGAGACTTCAGCACCTGGAAGCTTCTCTTCCACATTAATTCACAGGCTGAGAAGTGACCGGTCACACTGTTTCTCTGTGGCTTAAAGTTGTATATATGTCGAGAACAGAAAAGAGATACACGCTGACAGGAACAAGCCCAAGCGTTACAACCAAATCCTCAGGTAGATGAGCGAGTCTGTGCAGGGGAACAATCTATCAAGTAATCAACTGAACATCCCACAATTCCTAGCCCAGAACTCGGATTTGAGTAATTGTTATTTTGTTAGTTGATAAAGTAGGAAAGATGAATTATAACCGCATCAGTGGTCCTTCTGGGGGTGGAGGGTCTTGTTTTGTTTGTATTGCCTCTACATTTGCTTATGAAAATGTGATTGCACAACAATCTTTAGCAAATGCCATATAGGGGGGAGAGGGGGAGATCATGTATGGCAAGGAAATTCTGGGCTTTCTCCCAGAAAGGTGCTTTTAAGAACACTAAACGGACTGAAGGCCCTCCAGCCAGTTACCGACTCGGGTCCCTGCCCAGCAGTCCCCACTGGGGGCTGGAGAAATGTAACGCTATTCCCCTCCCCTCGACCCAAGCCCTTCCCTCGGAAACCGCCTTCTCACAGCACGGGGTCATTAGAAGGAAAATAAGCTCCTGCCAGGTTGGTGCTAATCAAAATAGCACAAATAAACCCTGACACTCAACAACTCCCCGAGTGCCTGCTGCCCTGGGAGGGAGTACAGATTGGTTATGAATATGCCCGGCCGCAGGGCCAGCCCGCCAAGGCCCGCCCGCCCGGCGCTCATGGCCCAGGAGCGATTGAAATGCACAACGTGGACCGCTGGTGTTTATTTCAGATAAGAGCTGACAAGCGGAGGCAGCAGGACCCCCAGGCTGCCTCCCAGGCCCCCAGCACCCCCGAATCCTGAGGTTCCAATAACAGACCTTCAGGGGGGAGCGGGATTTCTATCCACGTTAGATTGGAAGCCTTTCTCTAACAGCCATCGCCTTACTACCTGCCACTTACAAGGCCTCCTCCGTAACAACAAAGCTAAAAGTAAAAAAAAATAATAATAAATGAAACACGTATTTCTCCTTCGTCCTCCATGGCAGCTCTGCAAGTGATTCTATTTTGTAGCAGCATTCACTGGTCTGTTTACGTGAAAACAATCAGTGCCCTTTCCCTTTCCCCTGACACAGCAAGGTTTCGCTTAAAGGAGCCACAGAATCCCAAGCAAACTCTGTGTGAGCACCTACTTCCGAAGCTTTCACAGCGAAGGGGGAATGGTACTGGCTCTGGGACCCTGACACTGACCCACATGAACCCAGCAGCCTCCCAAACCTTTATGTTGAGGCTTCCTTTGCAACAAGGATTCCTTTTCCCCTGTGACTCTCTCTCCTGGAGTAAAGCTGAAGTCCCACTTCCTTACCCCACCCCTGCAAATCATTTCTACGGGCAAGGTTTTGGAAATAGCTTCTTTAAACTCCATGGTAACCGCCACCAGAGCATTTCAAAAGAGAAAAAGAGAGGAAACCCCTAAGAAAATGCGTTGCTATTCAATTAGGGAAACTGATTAGTTCACTAATTAATCAGCTAACAGCTTTCTAAGAATAGTCTCCCATGATAAGAACTTTCCCCCTCAAGAGCTTAAAAGTCAGTCATAATTAAAGGGAGGAAGGGAGGTCCCCATGTCGCTGAGAGCTGTAAGCCGGCTTCTGGTTTCTCGGGGTGGGATTGGCTTGCACGGGGCAGAGGAAGGTAATTTGCACACTGAAGGGGAACAGGAAAACAGTAGTTCTCCTGAAAGGAAAAGGGCCAAGTGACTTTTATTTACAATTGCCAAGAGAGAGGCTATTATTGACCATATGCGCCACAATTGCCCCTCTTATCTCGGGCTGGCCATCATGTCCTCTGGGAGCTGTTAATGAACTGGGTAATTGAGCTGCTGACATGTGTTACCAAAACAAAACAATAGGAAGAAGAGACAAATGAACATTTTATTTGCCAATCAGAGTAGGTTCGGCTTTTCACGGAGCCGCGGCTAAGTAACTGGCTGAATACATAAAGCAGTGCATTGAAAGCAAGCAGATGCAGACACAATAATAGTTAACTGACAGCTTATGGCCCATCTGTGCTTAACATTTTGTTAAAGAAATTACTTGACTTGCTAAGGAGACAAATCATACAGCTGCCCCAAGCGCTGCGTTATAAGACATAAATCGTTCGCCAAACTGTTTCATTCTTAAAATGACAATGCTTATTAACAGTTATGTCGGGACATTTTTGTGAGCACAGCTTGACACAGATATTACTTACTAAAAACGTGACAACTCATAGATATCCGATGGAATTGAGTTGGGGAGGGGGGGGCAAACAGTTTGAAAGAGCAATAGGCATTTTTAATCGCTCATGATTCAATATGTGTTTCTAAGATGTTATGAATGTGGGGGGGGGCGATGAAATAAAACAGAAGATCCTGTTCCATGTAGTAATTATGGACCTTCTTCCATTTTTACCATACTTCTTCAGAACTGCAGAATATTAGAAATGCTCTCATCTGGGCTGGTCTCATTCATTTCCTCAAGGCTATCAGAAGAAAAACTAAGTAGTTTAAGAAATAATTGTATCTGGTCACTTCACTTTCCCAAACATACTCACCTTCCTCTTTTGAAAAAAATATTTATTTGATAAGGAAAGAAAACCCATGTTGCCAAAGACTACTTTTATGAGGAGATTTAGCTTATGTTTTTGTTATTGCATCTGAATTAAAACCACACTTTTTTGATGTAAGTGTGCTTCATCCACTGCGAACAACTTATCTCTGGAAATTTTTCTATGGAAACTGGTTGACCAGAGGCAGAACACAGCTCTCTCAAAGCCCTTCTTGTGATGGTTCCTTTTACATGCTGGGCAACATTAAATCAATAATAGTAAAGGCGATATAAGAAAAGCTGCTGTTCACTGACCCACTCCCTGACAGCTTATGATACCCAACCCTGCCTTCTGCATCCCTTAAGTACCTCTTCTTTCATCTTTACCAAAACCCTATTTGGAGGGGTATTGTCGCCCCCATCTTACAGATGAGAAAAAATGAGGCCCAGAGAGAAATGTTAACGCACCTCCTCCATGAGAACTCAGAGAGGCTGCCCAGATACAAGATCGAATATATCGAATATGCAATCTTATAGACATTCATTTGAGGAACAGGATTGACATGGGTTGGAAGCAAAAGTGTGACCAATATTGTCACATCTTTTTCTTCCTGGTCTACAGTGCCAGGACTCAGATGTCACAGCCAACCCTGTAAGTCAGTTGTAGAAACATGACCATAAAGGTGGTTGGTGAATGTGAAAATTATGTTACCTACAGTTACTAAGAACAAATTCTGGCTATGAAACCTAAATCTTAGCTGTATTTGCCGAGCTATAGGTGCGACACAATTAGACTCGTGACACAATTGCCACAGACAAAGAACCACCCTGCCTTCAACTTTACTTTCTACTATTAAATGTTTCGCTATTGTGTGCATCCGTCATTTTTAAAGCCAACAAGTAAACCAAGGCTCAATACATAAGAGAGGTAACAAGTTACACAGAGAGCCTCTCAGGGGTGGAAAACAAAAGAATGCTTTTGCCACCCTTGTTAAGACAAGACTAGCCAAAACACACAAAACCTAAACAGCTCTATCCACAATTACACTTTGCCAGGATTAGCATGACTGGAGATGTTTGGAAAATAGAAGGCAGATTTAAGAAGAAAGTTAAATACTACCCTTTTTGTGCCAGAAACCTACGTAAGGAGGTAAAAAGATACACGAATAAGAGACCTGAACTACCAGAGCAAAGCATTTACAATATGGCAGATCATCGGAAGAAACAGCCAAAACCCAGAGAGAGCAGGTGGGGTTGTCCCAAATCTTTCATCTTTCAGTAAACAAATTTTCACGCCCAAAGATGTGGCTGATATTGCCCTGGGTGCCATGGATGCAACTATGAATATGATACGGAGCTTAAATTCGGGAAGTAAAACTCAAATCACCTAACTCCCACTCGAGTGCTCTTTCCACTGAAGCAAAGGACCGCATCCAGCTATACGGAAGATAATCCGGCCATGCCCTGCAGCAACAGAGAGATTAAACAGCCTCTCAAGGCTGAGAAACCTAGATACATTATTTACTAACAGAGCCACAGATCCTGTGAGCCTGTGATCTCTAATATAGAGATCACATTAATACAGAATTGCTTTAACTGACACCTCCCACATGGCATTTCAAGACTGTTCTTTGCTTTCCATGTTCTGTTGGGTTCCATAAGGAAGAAAAGGGGCAGAGCAGGGGGTTTGTTTTGAAACTCCAAATCTTATCTGGCTCAATTATTGCTTGTTGGGAGATATAGAAAGAGGTAATCACTGAACATACATGAAAGAGGAAACTCTCCCTGGAGGCAACAGAGAAGGCTGAGCTTAACTCTCACTGGCAAAGGAATTAGTAGCAACATCAAGGTCAAGGTCGTCATCAGAAGTCATTCACGGGATACCTACTGTGAGAGAAGTGCTTCTCTAGAGGCTGGGAGGGAAAGGATAATAAAGAAGAGAGTGTGGTTTCTCCCCTTCGACCTGCAAAGGTATGAGGCTCTGGTCCAGGAGGTTGGCTTTCTGATTACTGTCATATCCCAGCAGATGATATGAATGATTTATCACCATCCTTGGATAGGGACAGCTGCTTTTTGAAATTTTGTGGGGGTTTTTCCTCCTTGTGCCTAAGCAACAGTCACCATTGAACTGAGAAGAGGTGATACCAGAGGTTTGAGCAAATGAAGTTGTATGTCATGGTGGAGACCGCTAGCTCAGAAACAGGTGGATCTGCTCCAAATACCCCCCTGTCCACTTCCTCTCTGGTTGGAGCAAGATGCCTAACCCTCTCAACCAGTTTGTCATTAGTAAAATTTTCTTTAAAACATCTGCTTCGAAGGCTGGTTTTACGGAAAGTAGATAATTTGGAAAGCACAGAATGTATCCCAACCCAGAATGTATCCTCAGCAAAGGTAGTCCCCTCTATTTACATATCATCCAACCCTACCAGGCATAAAGGAATAGCATGAAAAAAATGTTCCCTATATTCTAAGTCTAAGAGAAGAAAATGATCATCAAAGCTTTAAAGATGTTTGTAGAAGTTCCCAAATTTGTGAAAAAGGGCATTGTCCAATTTCCCATCTGCATCTTCTGACAATCCTGCCCATAATCAGCCAGTAGAAACATATTCAGTTACAAAGGATATTCAGCTTTTGCTCCTTATCGATTCCCTTAAAAATAAAAAATATAGACCAGGGCCCTGTACTCCTCCTGGCCCCAGACACATGTCAGTGCTGTGGGATCAATGATTAAGTAAATAAATTCTGTGCTCCCAAATACCTCAGAGCCTGGGTAAGAAGGCTGAGCTTAGCAAAATCAGGCAACAAGCGAGAAGAAATTCAGAATACTTGGCCTCTCCTTTATGCCAGCATTCACTTTGGTTTCCTTGAGGAAGAACTTTGAACATGTTTGCTTGGAGGCAAATTCTTATCTTCTTTTATTTCTACTGATATGTATCTATATAGACAAAATGAAGTACAGATTTGAGCAAGTCCCTATTTGATCACTTTGTTTAGTGTCAACAGCCAATGAGGATATACCAGGGACCCAACACAAGAAAAAAAAAATCAAGAATTTCTTCAGTAGCAAATTCCTGCATGAAGTATGCAGCATTGCTTCTTCCAATTTGCTAACATATACCTGTGGAAACATTTGAGTGTGCAAATATAAGCATTTGCCCATATCTATATATGAGGACCGAGATAAGTGACTTATTCTCATTGCAGTCCCATAACACAGAAATATAATTCATTCAAACGAGCATGGAAGCTACTCTCATACAGCTTTCTCTGTACACTCACAATAAATAAGCCACTGTTTTAAGAAAGTTTGTCAAAGGCCTGAGACATCAAAGGTAGTTGATTATTCCTCCCAAATCTTCATCCATTTCTAAGCAGGCTGCCACTAAGAAAGAGGGGCCCTTCAAATGCTTTCTTCTTCTTGATAGAAGAAGCCAGAGCAGGATCAATGTGTGAATGTCTGAGCATAAGACTGTGTATAGAAAGGTTACTGGAGAAGAAAACCAACAGAAGAAAACAAAGTGAAATGCGTGTAATTGCAGGAGGAAAAATTAGAAATATATTGCTGCTTAAAATATTTTTCCACTACTTGCTATTGATGTTCATGTGTTGTGTTAAATGTGCTGCTTATCATAGAATTTTAAAAGCTGGAAATCATTTAAAAAATCATCAAACCATACTTGACCTTACAGATTAAAAAATAATAATAATAACAGAGTTTCAAATGGATGAAATGATATTTCTGTCATCACCTGGCTTGCTGGGGGCAGAGCTAAATTTCAAACTTAGATCTTCAAATTCTGAATTCTGGTCCTTTGCTTTTTATCACACTATCAATTTGCTTGAATTTTGAATTTTCTGTGGATCTGTGGGTGAACTGACTTCTATTTTCCAATCAGCTATGGTAGCTAGAGTTCTCCTTCCACTGATAGACCCACCGAATCACAAAATTAATTAAGCAACTTGGACTCAAGTTTGAGCCCAGAGGAAAAACACAAATAAATGTTTAGCATCTCAACCACTCTATGTACATCTAACTATGATATGATGCTGTTTTTGACTTTAAAAATTATTTACCTCATTATATATTTAAAACAACTCTGTGAGACATTATTGTTCTTGTTTTTAAAATGAAGTTGACACTCGAGTATTTAAAAGGATTTGCCCACAGTCTCTGCGAGCCAATTAGATGTCAGAGTTAAGTAGTTAACCACCAGTCTTCACTCTAAAAATTCATAAAAATTATTTCTAGATCTATTTCTTAATATCATTCACAAGTTTCTTCACTCAAGTAGCATGGATATTCAAATATTGATTACTAGTAAGCAATATTTACAAGAAATAATAATTAACATATCTCTGAGTAAATCAGCTTTAAGATGTAGAAACAACTAATGTACAGTTGACAAAAACCTGCTAAGAGTTCACCATGTGGAATTTTTTAATATATATATTTTTATTGATTTCAGAGGGGAAGGAAGAGATAGAAACATCAATGATGAGAGAGAATCACTGATCGGCTGCCTCCTGCATGTCCCCCACTGAGGATCAAGCCCACAACCTAGGCATATGCCCTTGACCAGAATCAAACCTGGGATCCCTCAGTCCACAGGCCAATGCTCTATCCACTGAGCCAAACCAGAAAGGGCTACCATGTGGAATTTTAAGTTTTCATTGGGCTGGAACAAATCTCCTTCCCAGAATCCCACGTGCTTGCCAAAATGGACAAAGGACTGGTCATATCTTAACTTTGGCACCCTAACTCACTGTCTCGTTCTACTTGCCATGCCCTGTGTGCCCATCTTTATACAATGCCATGCCTAGGTCTCAAACGCAGTTGCACAAAACCTTCCCTGAATCTCCCAGGCATAAATAGTCCCCTTTCTCTGTACTGTAGGAGCACTTCATATTTTTCATACATTCAGCATTTTCCCTCTTAATTGAACTATTGACTAAACTTTCAGGTCAACTCTTTTGCTACCACACTTATTTTTCTGAATGAGCACTTCCTTGAATTTATATAAGTATAGTTGTGTGTCCCAGTATTACTTTTTCATTTAAAGGGTCAGTCAGAGGTCAGCAAAGCCACTAGTAAGTTCATATGGACAAATCTAACAAATGCAAACACTGCCTACTGAGAGCAGGTTTTGAGGGAACTTGGTTCTCTGCTTGCCAGTTCAGTAGTTTTGCAAGCAAAAAATTAGAGGCCATTCTAAGAGAAATGCTTTGTGTGTCAAAGTTTAATGGCTATTTTTACTCCTGTGATGTCGAAGAATTCAGAAAACAAGAGAAATTGACTGATGATGTCATGGCTTTATCACAAAATAAGGAAAGAATAATTGAGAGGAGCATGGAGACCATTCTACCTCAATTTTTCAGAGGATTCCAGTTTGGGAGGCATCCATAGGCAATAGATAAAGAGACCCTTTCTTGGCCTCAGTAGTTACTAATGAGAGAAAATATGTGCAAGTATTTAGTAAAGTGTAACATTCACATAACATACATGTTTTTATCATCATCATCATCATCATCATTACCCCATTGTGATAACATATTATAGTTATTTTATAGCAGATAATTGAACACTAATTGAATAAAATTTATTGAACAATATTAAATTAAAGAGGAATTCTATTAAGCCAGTGATGGCGAACCTATGACACGCATGTCAGAGGTGACACACGAACTCATTTTTTGGTTGATTTTTCTTTGTTAAATGGCATTTCAATATATAAAATAAATATCAAAAATATGTCTTTGTTTTACTATGGTTGCAAATATCAAAAAATTTCTATATGTAACACGGCACCAGAGTTAAGTTAGGGTTTTTCAAAATGCTGACACACCGAGCTCAAAAGGTTCGCCATCACTGTATTAAGCCTTTCACTTTCTATAGAAAATAAAAATATAAGTGTTTGAGATTCTTCTGTGATAAACTAAAGACACTTGCCCCTCTTTTCCTCAAACATCCTGATTTTCTTTGCATAAAGAAAGACACCAACAGAACCATTCCACGCTCAGCTTCACATCCCTTTCCCTGAGAAAATCTGTCCTTTTCACAATTTCTTCTTCAGTATTAGGCCTTCAGGAAGTTTTACTTCCAGCTTCCAGAATTGTACACATCTATCAACAAAGATGTGTTTCTTCTCCACTTCCAAAAAGGTCTGAGTAAGCCCGAGCCTGAAAATACAGAGCCAAAGCAAATCCATGTTCTGTGGTACCCGAAGCTTTTACAGTCTGGGGGGAGGAAGTGCTTAAACACACACACACACACAAACACACACAAAACTAGCTTACTTTTGCATATTTTACCAAAAGCACATGACCATGTGATACACTGTTGGGGCCCTTAGCAGGGATTTGGAAGGAGTCCTTTCTGGTGAGCACTCTGAGGTTAGCTTCACTGTGAATCCTCTTTCTGCTCATGAACCTCTGGTAGAACCAGGGTCCCTAAGTGCAATGCACAAGAAGAGGACACTCTATATTCACCTTCCCTGCCATGAAGACAATGTAAACATCCCTGAACAACAACAATGACGTCCCATTCTACCCACCAAATAGCAGGGACAGACAAGTCAACCAATACTCATGATTATAAATTCCCTAGAGTCTTCCATGGGGCCATGGGGTTTCTTCCCCAATTCCACTGAACTCAACCCTCGGAGGCAGCCACTTCCTCAGTCTGTGAGTAAAATCCATCCTATAAATTATAATAATGGAGACATACAGGTCATGGATAGTTCAGAGAACTTTATGATAAATATGGAAAGCCATTTTTCTTTGTTTTTCTAACCTTCAATGAATACCTTGGGAACCTGGGACATGTCCTAGGTAGGGATCTCCTAAGTGTGGTGGTAGTCTCATAAATTACCATCATGAGTATGATTTCCTCCACAAGCGTATTCCTTACATTCATTAGGCCTCAAAAAGAATGTAATTGAAACAACTTGTGAAATCCTGTTTTAAATATGATTTTTTTTCAACAGTGATTATGTATTATATTTATAAAAATTGAGAAGTACCCCCAAACAAGCTTGGGTACTTTTATGGGAATTTGCAAACAACCTTGAGTCAATTCAACATTTTAGCCAGCATGTGAAATCTTTTTGTACCTAAAAGATGCACCCTTCGTAACTTGAAAAAAAGCAGAGTAATAATCATGAACACCACTAAACGTGCATGCATGTTAATTAACTTTGTAACATCTTGCATAGAAAATATTTGCACCACAGAAACTTTGGGGAAAAAAAAAGTATTATAAAAAGGGGGACTTGCACCACACTTAGACCAGATAAAATTGAAGTGGAAGAAATGAGGCAATTACAAAGTTACAAGAAAAAAAATAATGCTTTTGTTTAAGTTCATGCAAAAGGCATTACAATTTCATTTGCCAAAATATTTCCTTGCATTTATTCTTTACTTGTATCTGAAAAGTGGCTCTGTTCTCATCTGATATCTTAAATTCTGAATATGACATAGGGTCTCACACAGTTTTACCCCAAATGATTCATTTGGGACTAAAATTCTTTATATTTCTTCATAAGTTTCACATTATCATTTAAGATTTATTAAACATGAAATTTTGACCTGACTTTGCCAAGACTCCACAAAATTGAAAATCACATTTGCTTTTAAAGGACCGCCTACCCCTATCACTTTGTCTTCTAGAAGTGTTCCAATGTGTGGGTCTAGCTCATCTTGGGCAAATGCGAAAGGTGATCAACACACCTTCACATATTTGGCCGCATAACCAGCAGTTGCCAACAGAATTCTAATAACAGAATCACCACAAACATAGCATAATGCTAGGAAATACAATAATACTTCCAAATTGAAAATATGAAGGTCTGTGCCAGAGTCAGCTAAATACTACCCACTGTCTGTCTTTGCATGTGCTGTGACCTAAGAATGGTTTCTACATTTTTAAATAGTTGAAAAAACATTTTTAAAAAAGAATAACATCAACACATGAAAACTAAAATTTATTGGAACATAGTCACACCCATTCATTTATGTATTTTATGGCTATGTGCTATGAAGGCAAGTTGAGTAAAACCAAATATTTTCACTGCATAACCCTTTACAGAAAAAAATTTTTCCTGGTCTATACTACAGCCACCATTTTATGGGTACTTATTATGCACCACATACCTCATGAAGCATCTCTACCTGCTCTCGTTCATCTAATTCATCATTCAAATTAACACTATATTATCCCCATTTTACAGATGAAAAACTGAGGCACAGAGAGAGTTACATAGCTAGTATAGAGTGGAGGTAGATTTTGCATAATATCTTTCTCTTGTAGAAGTTTGTGTTTGTAAATTCCAGATTTCATAAACCCCACATTTCCAATGCTCATCACAACTATCATCATCTGAGGGCAGACAATACTCTCATTTTTCCGTAGCATGATGCAAGTCCCAACCCCTGTGCAGTGTGATGGAGGGATGCCTCATCCTGTCTCTGCTGCAGTCACTGCCCCATGTCAAGGGATGAAGAAAGCCAGAGTTAAGGGAGATTTTTCCCATGAGGGCCCACATCTCTGTGATGCTACTCAACTTCATACAATAGGTGCCATATGTAACTCATAGATTAATTACACCCCAGTACCAAGCTACTGCTCAGTCCACAAGGAGATAGAGAATCAGGACACTCTTTTAATTGGACAACAGTTTTCCAGGTGGCCTGAAGCCTTCCTGCTGTGGTTGTATTAGCTTAATATTGATTTCAGATTCTTGGATTGTCTTGGATCTCGGTGCCATGAACTCCATGACCTCTGACATGCACCACTGGCTGCCCCGCAGAAATGCTAGAACCATAGCATCATCTAGCCCCCAATCCTAGGCCCTGATGCCCCAAACTCCATTCCAATCTTTCATCTAAATGGCCACCACCATGGCAGTAAATTTACCTATTTGGAAAACAAGGAAGCTAGAAACAGGACAAAATAAAGAACTGGTATTCCATTCCAGGAATTCTCTTCTCAACCCAGACATTCAGTTAGGCAAGTTACCTAAACTGTATGGCTCTCAGATTCCCCATCAGTAAAGAAGTAATAATAATAATCCACAGGTGATTGTGAGGAAATAATTCACTGGGTGTGAACAGACTTTAGAAAATGTGGAATAGAAATATAAAATGAAAATAAATATAGTGGTGGAGTATAAAATGTAAATTCTGGTTTGACATTAGTATGATAACTTTCTCAAATGCTAAAGGCATTTTGGGGTGTGAATCAGGATCCAAAACTTCATGCTAAGCAAGACCCTGTCTATATGAATAAACCCTACATGGCTCACCACCAGAAACAGCAGTAAAACAGTTGTCAAAGGCATCTCTACAGTCCAGGTTACAGAGTATATAACCTACACCATACATATGTTTAAGTATATGTTTTCTTTCCCGGGGAGAAAAAGATCAAAGCTTGTAATAACCTCATCTCAAAATGTGTCTTTAATTCTACATTCATTTATTCACCAAATGCTTATTTAATGCCCACACTATGTCCAGTTCTGTGCAAAGCAGAATATTAAAACAGGTGAACAGGACAGAGTTCAGTCTAGCAAATATCAAATTTAAAAAAAGAAAAAAATCTGACATCCAATCTCCAAGAAACGCCAATTGCAAATGTTTTTTTAAATGGAGAGTTTCACTTTAAGTTTTCAGTCAGACATAGTAGATGGTCAACCAGATAACAGTTGGATTTCTAATCCCATTTTGTGTTCAGTGGCTATGTTATTTGCCTACGGGTGAGGGGGAGTAGCTGTAACGGTCTTTTTTTTTTTCACCTTACATTCTGTCAGTCTTTTCTTGCCTTATATTTAGGTTGATTTTGTTGTACTGAAATACGCATGTCTGTTCTCACATGATTCTTCCTGCAGTACTGTACAATGCTTTAGACATACCAGGTTACCCTGAAGGACTGAGATTCAGGGTCTCTTAGATGTCCAGAAAGGCCTTAGGAAATCTGGGTTTCCCAGAGTCTCTGAGTATTAATTTATCACCAAGGCATCTCTGAGATCCATCTCTGGGTCTACCCCTAAGCTGATGTTTCCGTCAAACGCCATGGATGCCAGAGAGTTCTGTGGCTGTCTAAGGCCACTCAAAGATCTCTTAGAGATCTCATTTTCCTACCACTCCACAGAAATTAAGTATGTCAAACATCTCAGTTAATATACTATGTTTAAGGTTTATTTTATCATAGAATCTCCTATACTTAAGGTTTACTATGAAATTTTCTATTCTCAATTCAGTCAGTTGGGCAAGTTGCAACATTAATAGAATTAGGGAGTTTACAGACGTCCGTGGGAAAAGAGAGAATGAATAGTCTTCAAAAACATAAGTCATGGGATCTGATTCTAATACTGAAAATGACTGTGTAATCCCACACTAAGGTATGTGGTAGAAAATGCCCTCCCTCCTACATATGGTCAAGGACATGGGAGGAGGGTATCAGGACTTCCTAAGTAGAGAGTCCCCATTAGGTGATAAAGTATTATCATTACTACTCCATGGGGATACCCTTTACAAGCAACCGCATCATGATCACCTGAGGTATTTGTTTAAAATGATGATTTCTGAGCTCCACCACATTGGCAAAATCAAAAGCACTTGATGTTGATCCCAGAGATATTCTTTTAAGCAAGGAACCCAGAAATGACCTGTAACAATACTAATACTTACCTAGCATTTACTATGTCAGTCAATTTTACATGTACAAGCTCGGGTTCTCTTAAGTGTGACTCCTTGGTTCTGTGAAGTTGGTGAATCACTGGGCTAGATTTTGGAATAAGATGCACACAGTCCAATCCTGGACCGTTCATTTTCCTAACAGTGTGACCATTGACAGAGAACTTAGCCTCCCCAACCCCAGGGAATTCCTGTGCAAAACAGGAGTGGTAATTCTCACTTTGCATGGTGTTGCAATGATGGAATTTCTGATACATATAAACCTAGTAGACGGGCACTAGGACTCCTTGGTGAATAGACAGGGTGCATGCCATCTCACAGTTGGTCTCAGAAGTGCATTTGAGGAAATGTCCGCACTTGAGCAGTAATGACACGCCCACTCATTCTCTTTACTTGCAGGTGGGAAGCCTACCTTGAGAAAGAGCAATGCGCTCCGTATGGATTGTGCCAGACCCTGTCCTTGTAAAGCCTCAGAGCCCATGGATTCTTTTCTTCCTTCTGGGGTTGGGAGTGGGCCAGGATCACTCACATTCCAAGGGGCAAACTGGCTGGCAGGCACATCCTCTCAGGCATTTTCAGAGTTTCCATGAAACACTGTCTCGGCTCATAGAAAACCATTCTTCCCTCCAATCAGCCCCGGGACAGTGCTCACCATCGCCTGCCATTCCCTTGATCCCAGCTGGACCTCCTCCCTGTAGGATAATGCCATCCCTGCCTCTCCAAGCCCCCTGCAGCCTTTCCTTGATCCCTCCCTGATCTTTCCCTCTCTGGCTTCACTCCCACTGAGACAATCCCCCAGGCACAAAGACCCCCTAACCTCCTCCAGGCCCTCAGCCCTGGAGACAGGGAAACTGCTCTTTGATTTCCCTACTGCAAGGAATTCACTTGCCTTTACTCATAGCCTGGAAGCTCATTTTCTCATGAATACAAAATTAAACACTGTGCGTAACAGCAACATTTAAACTAATAATCTTTAAACTTCCTTTTCCTGAAATCAGAAAGTGATTAAGAAGATAGTATTTTTAAAGTTATGCTTCCACTACACAACCTGTTTTAGGGAGGGTAACCTGACTCCATCAAATTCAGGCATTGAATTTGATGAGCTGGCTCCCCATTTTGAAATGGGACACAGTCCCTGACCGACCCTTCTTCTAAGGACAGACGTGGCCACCCACACTAAGCTCTGGCTCAACAGGCATCATTGATGTGGATTCTGCAGGTGTGAGGTCCTTTTGTTTATTATTAAGCAAATTGAAGATAGTAAACACAACTAGTAATAGTTATATGCTGTATAATATGCTGGTAAAATCTAGAAAATAGTCCCAAAATGGGCACATGCAGGCAGGCACACCATGCCACAGGTGTGTGTGTGTGTGTGTGTGTAAAAACTTCCACATAGATATACATTTTAAACTGTCTACACTTCACTTACATTTCTCCAGGTGCCTTTTCTTAACAGGGACATGATACATATTTGTTGAAGAAATGGCTCCACATTTTCTAGCTTTCAGATCTGATCTAATTCCTCACACTCTTTGCCCGACTATTAAAATTTTCACATCATAGTAATTCAGGAAGTATTTTATTTCCCTTTCCTTTTACCTCATATAGCCAAACATAATTAATGTGTTTAACAATACACTTACATGTTTTAATTACCATACTGTTATGTTTTCACAATCACACTATGTTTTAATAATACACTTTTATGTTTAAAACTATGCTAAAACATTTTTTGCCTCCATGGCTACCAGACAAATTAAAACCTCCATAGCTTGTAAATTTTCAAAAAATCATTATTTGGAGGTTTTATCAGGCTGATTATGGAGACTCCTGTTCTCAATGACTTCCACTGAGACGCTGACTATTTTCTGGACCTTGTTTCAAAAACATCCTTTGTTTTGTATAGAGAAAGTAATCGAATTAACTACCTGTCTCAGTTCATCTGATTGAAATGTCCTCCCGCAATATTATCCTAAAAAAACAACGAAGAGTCGTGAAGACTTGAAGACTCTTTGCAGAGATCAGCAACCAGTCAGGGCCGCCTGAGGCTCAAGGCTTGTGGCTGGGCAGGAAATGGCCCCTTTTGTGCCCGGCAGGAATCTGGAGCAGTCGCCCTGGCCACCACTGAGTCCCCTGCCTGGCTAGGGACATCCAGACCAGGACAGAAGGAACTTTGTAACAGGAAGGACAGCAAACCCTCCTGGGGAAAAGGGAAGAAGAAAAGAGCCTCTTCAAGGAAGAGGGATATTCGAGAGACACCATTCCATCCTAAAATGGACTCACATTTCATTTGCCGTTAAATCAAATTAGGACTAATTGTATCACACTATCCAAATTTGGGGAGGGAACTATACCAGTAAGAATAATAGTATATTTGGCTGACCCTTACTATGACCTTTGAAGAGGTGTTCGTGTGTCTAAACTCATTTAGCTCATTTGCAAAGTGGGAATAATAGTTGCCTCAGAGCACTGTTTTGAAGATTACATTTAAATGTATGTGAAGTTTTATTATTATTATTTCTCTATATTAATTATGTGAGAACATTTTCCTGATTCTATCCTTAAATAATATTTAATAAACCTCATAGGGTAGTTTTTCTACAAAATGAATAAATAGCTTGCCCCAGATTTATTTAAATACAAAGCTTATATTCAGAACCTAAATGACAACCCTCCCCCGCCTTTTTCACTGACCTAGAGATAAACTTTGACCTCTTGTTTGATAATCACACTTTTTCTGAAGGTGCCTTGTTCCTTTGAGGAATGACAGCTTGACCCCGGAATCTGGAAATCAACATGGATCAATACACCTCTTTCCTCTCTCCTTGGCTCGCGAGCAAGAACCTTTAACCTTTGAACTTGATTCCTAAACTTTGTATATTGTTTGCAATTAGAGAATATTTGGGACAGATGGAGGATTTTTTTTTTATCTGAGTTTTATTGGGTGCTGACTAAAATTCGGTTCTTAAAAAAAGAAAGTTCTCTTATTGGTAACACTGAATTGTTGGGGTTTTTCCTCCCTGAGTTTTATTCTCTTGGGGCAAATCTGGAACTGACTGCATGGCACTGATTTAACACAGGCTATAGAAACCTCAAACCCTGCGGGGCGCTGGGAAGCGAGCCACTACCCTGGCCTCAGCAGGAGAACTGGAATAAGAAAACTTAATCCTGCACGTTTGTACCTCTATGGCTTCCTTTTTAAAATAAGTAACCTTAAAATTTTAATTCTCTAAATTAAATTTATTCTATATTTTACCTCACCTACAGCAGCTAAACTCTACTTTCCAAGAGTAGTTTATTAGGAAAGAAAAAACCTACTCTTACTGCTTCTAAATGAACACACACATACATTCGGAAGCAAACAAACACAACTTATCCAACAGAACATCATTATTGAACAGCCCATTCTCCACTTCCTGATACATTCTGAGATGGAAATTCCTACTTCCGGGAATCGTGTTACATTAAAGGCAGGAATCACATTGCTTCTGCCTGTTTTATATCTAGATCAAAAGGTAAGACGAAAAGGTTGCACAAAGCAAATAAGCATTTTGCAGGTAGTATATGATGTATCAAATACAAAGACTAGGCATAGCATTATGCCCATCAACATTTATTAAGAATGTCAACATGAAAAGGGTTTGTAACTTCTAGTCCAAACAGAGAAATTACACTGGGAAATTACATGGTCTGCATAGAGAAAGAAAAATGCAAGAGCCCGTAACTTTTGAAAGTTTTCAAAGCCAGAGCTGGTGCTACAGAATTCAGCATTGTTGTCTGTTTTCTTTTTGTTTTAATGGGAAATATTTTAAAAATGTACCAAGTTTTGCCTTGGAATCTGAAGTTCAGTACTTTGGAGTCATCCTTCCCCTTTCCTCATAGATACAGGGTGGGGATTTGTTTTATCTCCAAGTAAAATGCCATTTCAGATTGGCCTCAAGGAATGAGCTCTCTTCCTGGTTCTGCTACTTACTACTAGCTCGGTGGCCTTGGATCAGTCATTGAACTTGAGCCTTGCTGTCTTCATCTCTCAGATGTGCAATGGCCTCTGCAGCTCAACACATTAAAGTGGCAGATAAAGACTACATGTAAAAGAACATAGAAAAATAAAATACTCTAATTATCTTTGCTGGGCTCTGGACAGGTAGCTTAGTTGGTTAGAGTGTCGTGCCAAGGTTACATGTTGGATCCCCAGTCAGGGCACATACAAGAAGCAAACAATTAATGCATAAGTGGGACAACAAATCTCTCTCTCTCTCTCTCTCTCTTTCTCTAAAAATCAATAAATAAAATTTTTAAAAATATATCATTGCTGGATTGTGATAGTTCTACTAAACTATGTTTCTATTTATTACTTAACTAAGAAATAAAATAATTACCTTCCATTTACATATGGCTATATTTCAACACCATAAGGTCTTGGACAAGGAATGAAAAAAGTATTTCTGGAAACACAACATTTAAAAATAATGCTTTCCTTGAAACCACTGGAGAATTACCTAGAGCTACCTAGACTATGTATAAATAATTAAAATGAACTCAAGTAGCCACAAACATTCAGCATCACATCCTTCAATGCAGTGTAATCTCAATGCAAAATTCCCAATGTTATTTAACTGATAAACTTTAATCTTGGATATTCACTTCAGTATGCAGTGCTTAAGTAGTAACTTGCAAAAAAACAGACTTTATCTAACTCAAAGTTTCCAAAATTCGATCGACAAACTGCAGTATTCGGGCAGGCCCAGTATGCACAATACAAGCAGCCAAGAAGTCCATGATGACCAGCTTGAACAGCCTCCCTAAAAAAAGCAAGAGTTTCACAGGCAGTCACTGCCAAATTTAGATTCACTGGTTGAATCCATGATTATACTCTAAGCTCATTTTCACAGTGCTCACACTGACTGTGTAAGTGCTAAGTGTTAATTCTATTCTAAATGTTTGAAAATGGGTAGAGAAAAGCATGCTAAATACCTGGCATGCATGTCAATTTGTATAAAACATTAGGACTCCACATTCAAAGTTCACTGGAACTTGGCAATGAAATTCTAGACCAGGAGGAAAAGATACCGAGCAGATTGTAATATCTTTCTAATCACCCCCTTCTGAGGCAGAGCAGGGGGTGGATTTCTTTCTTCACTCAAAGCAGAGAAGGAAAACGAAACTTCCTACCTTCTAATTCCCTCCCTGAGTTCCTGAGAGTCTAGTTTTTAAATCAGGAGCCAGAACATTGGCCTGCATTCCCTCCCTGAGTTCCTGATAGTCTAGTTTTTTTTTGTTTGTTTTTTTTAAAATATATTTTATTGATTTTTTACAGAGAGGAAGGGAGAGAGATAGAGAGTTAGAAACATTGATGAGAGAGAAACATCAATCAGCTGCCTCCTGCACATCTCCCACCGGGGATGTGCCCGCAACCCAGGTACACGCCCTTGACCAGAATCGAACCCGGGACCTTTCAGTTCCCAAGCTGATGCTCTATCCACTGAGCCAAACCGGTTTCGGCTAGTCTAGTTTTTAAATCAGGAGCCAGAACATTGGCCTGGAAACCCTGTAATATTGCACACTGGCAAATTTTTTGAAAGGACCCAAAGGCTTAAAACTATATAAATTCAATAAATGACACAAAAGACAAGGGTGGGTTGTCCTGATCTTCATGAATATACATCAAGTATTTCCTGTATGCCTTCCTTGTTCTCGGAGACTGATTTTGAGTGTTGCATGGCAAATGCGGAAAGCAGGTTATAGTAAACATGTGTAGCAAGTCAAAGTTTATCTCTGTGTCAACATGACTTGGCCCAACCTCTCTGACCACAGCCAACCACTTCACTAAAACTGAGCATTAATACAGAGGAAGTACTTGTAACAGAGTGGCATCCCCAATTGGGTAGATGATTTTATTAATTTTACATGTAATAAAAGTAGATTCATTTTCTTGCTCTCTGATTTCCAAAAATCTTTAAACCAAAACAAAACACCTTTTAAAAAATAAACTGTTCCCAGCAGGAATTTTTGTAGCTATAGACAGACTCTAAAATGTATGTGAAAAAGCATTAGAATAGCTATAAACAATTTTGAAAAAGGTTGGAGGAATGACATTACTGGATTTCAAGAATTACTACAAAACTAAAGAGACTCACAAATATGGCCAGTTGATTTTGACAAAGGTGCAAATGCAATTCCATGGAGGAAGGGTAGTCTTTTCAACAGATGGTGTTGGAACAATTGGACATCCATATGCAAAAATATAAATTAACCAACACTGCCTTAAACATAAAACCACATGCAGAAATTAACTGAAAATGGATCGACCATAGTCCTAAATATAAAATTTAAGTCTATGTTCTACAGGAGAAAATCTTCATGACCAGGGCTAGACAAAAAGTTCTTAAACATGATACTAAAATGCACAAGCATAAAATAAAATAACAAATTGGACTTCATTGATATCAAAATCTTTTGTTCTGCAAAAGTCACTGTTAGAGGAATAAAAAGACAAGCTAAAGACTGAGAGAAAATATTTGCCAATCATATATCTGACAAAGGGGCTGTATTTAGAACATAAAAAGAACACTCAAACTTCAAAAATAAGAAAACAAAATAACTAAAAATGAGCGAAACAATTGAACAGATACTTCATCCAAAAGGATATTTGGGCCCTAGCTGGTTTTTCTCAGTGGTTAGAACACTGGCTCCCAGACTGAAGGGTTTCGGTTTGATTCCAGTCAAGGGCACATACCTTGGTTGCAGGCTTGGTCCCAGGCCCCAGTCAGGACACATGCAGGAGGCAACAAATAGATGTCTCTCTCACATCGATGTTTCTCTCTGTGTGTCTCTCCCCATCCCTTTCACTCTCTCTAAAAAAAACAATGGGGGGAAAAAACATCCTTGGATGAGGATGAACAAAAAAGTATATTTGGATAGTAAATAAACACATAAAAATATGTTTAATATCAATAGCCATTAGGAAAATGTGAATTGAATTAAACAATGATTACATATCACTACACAATCTATTCAGAGCAGCTAAAGTAATAATGCTGACGATATCAAGAATTGACACCAATGCAAAGCATTGCATTGCTGATGGAATGTAGAATGGCACAGCTATTGTGGAAAAAAATTTAGCAGTTTCTTAAAAGTTAAACATACACTTAACATATGACCCAGCTTTCCCATCCCCAGACATTTACTCTAGAGAAATAAAAATTTGTGTTTGCACAAAAACCTTTACATAGATATCTGTACCAACTTTATTCATAACGAACAAAATAGCCTAAATGTTCTTCAACGGGTGAATGTATAAACTAATTGTGGTACATCCATTCAATAGGATACTCTTCTGCAATAAAAGGGAATGAAATATTGACACATTCAATTACTTGGATGAATTCAAGATAAGGATACTGAGTGAAAGAAGCCAATCTCAAAAAGCTATATAGTGCCCTAGCCAATTTGGCTCAATGGGTAGAGCGTCGGCCTGTGGACTGAAGGGTCCCAGGTTCGATTCCGGTCAAGGGCACATGCCTGGGTTGCAGGCTTGATCCCCAGTTGGGGGCGTGCAGGAGGCACTCAATCAATGATTCTCATCACTGATGTTTCTATCTCCCTCTCCCTTCCTCTCTGAAATCAATAAAAATATATTTTTTAAAAAGCTATATAGTATATGATTCAACTTATATGAATGAAACTATATTGATGGAGAACAAATCAGTGGCTGCCGGGATCTAGGAGTGGGAGGAGGGTGTGATTTCCAAGGGATAGCACCAAGAGATTTGGGGGAGGGATGATGGAATTACAAAGTACTCTGCTTGTAATGGCTACATAAATTTATACATGTGTTGTTCCAAAAATCAACAAATACATATAGCAGTAAATGCATATTCATAGCAACACTATTCATAATAGCTAAAAGGTGGAAACAGCCCAAATGTTCAACAATCAATGAATGAATGAACACTTTATGATATATGCATATAATGGAATATTATCCTATATAATAAAAGGCTAATATGCAAATTGACCAAACAGCCAAATGGCCGGTCGCTATGATGCCCTCTGACCACCAGGGGGCAGGCACTCAATGCAGGAGCTGCCCCCTGGTGGTCAGTGCACTCCCACAGGGGGAGCACCGCTCAGCCAGAAGCCCTGAGCCAGGCTCACAACTGACGAGTGCAGTAGTGGTGGTGGGAACCTCTCCCGCCTCCTCGGCAGTGCTAAGGAGTGGTCCTAAGCCGGCAGTCGGACATCCCCCAAAGGCTCCCGTACTGTGAGAGGGCACAGACTGGGCTGAGAGACCCTTCCCCCCCCCCTCAAATGCATGCATTTCATGCACCGGGCCTCTAGTTCAGCCATAAAAAGAAATGAAGTACTGACACTACAATGTGAATGAACCTCTAAAACATTCTAAGTGAAAGAAGCTAGTCATAAAAGGTCACATATTGTATAATTCCATTTATATGAAATAACCAGAATAAACCATAGAAACAGAACACAGATTAGTTCTGAGATGGAGGAATGGGGAGCAGTTGCTTAATGGGCTCAGGGTTTCCTTTTGGGGGTTGATAAAAATGGTTTAGAACTAGATAGAGCTAGTGGTTGCACTACATCATGAATATGCTAAATGCTACTGAATTTTTCACTTTAAAATTGTTAATTTTATGTTATGATCATTTCAAATGGTTAATTTTACTATATGAAAATTTCAAAAATAAACAATATAGTCACAAACACAAGGAAACTAGAAAAAATTAATAAGAGTTTGTAACCCCATGCTCAGATTACCACCTTGAACAAGGCATAAAGGAAGAGTTAGAGCTGGGTTCTTACATTCCGGGGGACTTCCCATTTCTGTGGATCAGACTCTGCTCTTCCCAAAAACTGCTTCTGCAAAACAGTCTCTCAGGGGCAAGAACTTTTTGTCTCACTATAATAAAAGAACCCAAGGATATAAAATTCATTTTCTTTTCAAACAACACTTACTTAAATAACAAATATTAAAGTGACCTACCTATTGTAACAACATGGATGGGCCTTGAGGGCATTTTGCTAAGATAAGTCAGACACAGAAAGACAGACACTGTGTGATCTCACTTACATATGGACTCTGAAAAAGCCAAACTCATAGAAATGGAGGCCAGAATGGTGTTACCCAGTACTGGGGATTGGGTGGTGGGAGGGGGGATGGATGTTGGTCAAGGGTACAAATAAGATGAGTAAGTTCTGGGGATCTAACATACAGCCTAGTGACTGTAATTAATAATACTATATTATATGCTTGCAAGTTGCTAAGAGAGATCTTCAATAGTCACACCACAAAAAAGAAATATTATGTGACATGATACAGGTGTTAGCTAACATTATGATAGTAATCATTTTGCAATATATAAATACACCAAATCAACATTTTACAAGATATAAGCATATCAAATGAACACATTGTACATTTTAAACTAACACAATGTTATATGTGAATTATATCTCAGTAGAGTTGGGCCAGGAAAGTGTCCTACCTAGCCTTTGAAAATGTGGTTGTGTTTTAGTGTATATTGCTTGTTCATTTTTAACAGAACATAAGGGACGGGGGGCGGGGGGGAGGCGTATTTTGTCTTTAAAGACAGCAATTCTGGCAAAACATATGGCAAGACACCCTGTTGTCTTCAGCTGTTTTCCAGTTCCCACAAACACTGTGTGTTCCACTGCTCCATGCCTTGGCCCATGCTGTTCCCTCTGTGTATACTGCCTTTCCTCGTTAGTCCTCCTTGTGCTGGCCAACTCCTAGTCACCCTCTCCACTCAGCTCTGAGACCTTCTCCTCTAGGAAGAATCCCTGACAGATGACCTTCCCCTGCATTCCCACAGTGCCCTGGACTTTTAAAAACACTTCCGCATATTAGATTCGCATATCTGCTCATGTGACCACCTTCCCCCCAGACAATAGGCTCCTGGAGAGGAGGGGGCGTATCTTATTCATCATAATTCTCTCCAGTAGCTGGCACAGAGTAACCATTCGATTCAAGTGTAGTTGGCTTGTGCAGACTGGTGTGTTTCTCATAGTAGTCTAAATTGATTTCTGAGCAAATCCTAGTCCTTCCTTATTCATATAAGTTCTGTTACCCTTGTTTTACAAAGAATTCCTGTTCCCAAGTTCTATGCTTTCCCAGTCATTCTAAGTATTGGCAGCTGCCAGTAGCTGACATGGGTTTGGGGGGACCCACTCTTTTAAAAAGAATATAAATTGACAAATGCAAAATCCGGGTACAAAGTGAATATTTGTTTAGAATGGGAAGGAAATCACAGTAAGTTACTGGTAATCCCTTTTGTGTGCATCTCTCAAGGTGACTTATTGGGAATGCTCACATAGAAACACCCTGATTGCATCCTGGTTTCCTCATCTAGAACATTCTACAGCACTCAGCAAACTCCCAGCATTCTCAGGGGTTCGTGCACATAAAAGCCCTAAATTTAAGCTTTATTAGCTTCCTGGGAAACCCACCTTAGGACCACACCCCACAAATAAGTTTAACAAGGAGAATACCTGGCGCTTATTGAGGGGCACTTGTGCCCCAGTGGATTCTCTCATAATTTTTATCCCTGTTTTATAAGGTAAATACTATTATTGGTCTCATTTTCATAGGCCTACCAGCTGCACAGACACTAGGCACACTTTTACTATATGATAACTTAGGAGGAAGACAGGTTCCCTCCTAAATACTTTCTTAATGCCACTTGTCTTCCCAGAAGCTATGAGACAGTCACACCATGTGACAGTCAAGAGTTCAAGTTGTGGAGTCAGGCAAACCTGGATTCCCAGCCCTGCTCTGCCTTTCTTTCACAAGCTGTGTTACTCAGCCTCTCCAACTTCTGTCCTTAACTATAAAATAGGAAGTACATTTAGATTGTTGCTTTGTCGTCATCTATCTGGCCCTTGAATGGGCTGATTATAAACCCTGATTTGCGGGAACCACTAAAACCATGAGGTCCTAAAGATCAGAGTCCAGGGATTCTTCATGTACCCCTAGGACAGTGATGGCGAATCTTTTGAGCTCGGCGTGTCAGCATTTTGAAAAACCCTAACTTAACTCTGGTGCCGTGTCACATATAGAAATTTTTTGATATTTGCAACCATAGTAAAACAAAGATTTATATTTTTGATATTTATTTTATATATTTAAATGCCATTTAACAAAGAAAAATCGACCAAAAAAATGAGTTCGCGTGTCACCTCTGACACGCGTGTCATAGGTTCGCCATCACTGCCCTAGGAGCAGCTTAGAAGTGGGTTCATTGCATTGTAAACCTATGAAAACCTATGGCATTGAACCTGTATGTACAAGTCTAATAACCAACACTGCTCTGTAATCTAGATCCAGACACTTCAATCCAAATGGACCAAGGTCCAGGCAGAGCCAATGGTAAAACTGATCTTGACTTCAGAACCATAGCCTCACCTAGAGATGGTGCGTGATTCTGATAGTTCAGGCAGGTGGGCAAAGTTGAAACGGAAAACGTAAAGGAAAACAAACAGTTCTTCATCTGCACTGTTCCCCAGCCTTCACTTCTCGCAACGAACAAGTGAGGTTTATGCGGGAAAGAGAGTAAGGAAAAAGATGCTAGAAAAGGTAAAAGTTGGCGGAACTTCGCAAATCACCCAGAAGGAGAGGGAAGAGCACAGTGAAAAGCAAGAGCCCCCCGCCCTTCCCCCTTCAGTTGCTTTTGACCTGGAAGTCACAGTAATGTGTCAGTAGTATTCTGAGGTCATGGACATTCCCTAAGATGTGCAGACACTGATTGTTGGTCTTCCTAAAAAAGGACATCAATATGAGCCATGTATTTACTAAAGTGAAACAATTTTTCACAATTACCAAGAAAAAAGAAATGTCCTCTTTCTAAAGTTTCATGGTTACTATTGGTGACAATGTCCCAGCTTGTTCTATTTCTATTACCTATTTCCCCTTTGTTAACAATTATTATTAAATTATATATTTTTTATTATTGGGGGTATTTTGTGGCACTTTTCTCCCAAGACGCCTAAGGAAGTTTAGAAATTCACATATTGGATTCCTGTTGGTTAAGCAGCTACTGCTCTGTTGACTGTTTCCGTGTCAGAAATGCCTCGTGGCTCCTCAAACATTTTCCTGTCACAGCCATCAGCAGGACAGGAGAGAGAATTTCTGGGTTGACTATACTCACTAGCCGAAGTTCTCAATATGTTTAAAAATTAACCATATAATTTGTTTTTCTAGTCAGGATTTTTTTTTTTTAAAGAAAAGAAAGTTTTCAAGTCCCAGGGTATATGGTTGGTGTGTTAAAAGGCAGAGAATTGAAGACTTGGTTCAATATGGACTTTTTACAAAGGCAGAGACTTTTATATTAATAGCTACATTCTGGAACAGTTTGTCAAAAAGCTGCATAACAGATCCTTCAGATTTATCACTGTTCCTCCAAACAAAACCCATTATGCACAAAAGCGACATCAAAGAAAAAATCTCCAACAGCCCATGTTGTGAATAATCTGAACAGAGTCCTCAAGGGCCTCTTTAAATCCGAGGGGCTCTGCTCTGTCAGCCTATCTGCAGACATTCACATGGGTGCGTGGGGTTTTCCCCTCTCTTACCTAATTCCCCTGGGACAGTTGGGAACTGTCATTTAAATCTGCTCACACTTTCAAAAGAAGTGCTTGGTTGATCTTGTCCTTTTGTTTTTTTATAATGACCAATAAAAGTGGAATCCAAAACTCTCCACCCATCCAGCCTCCAGCCTGCACGCCCCCCCCCCCAGTCCCCCCTCCTCCCCTCACCCCTCTAGGTAACATCTGTAACTCCCAGCCACCTTCCCCCAAGACTGTGTCAACAGCCAGGCACAGTGGGGACTGCAAGGAGCCCAGTGGGCGACTTCTTTCTGAATCTCCTCCTCTCCAGGGCGCAGAGGGGACTGCTGGCCAAATCCTTCATATTATTTGAGCCCAGCTTTTGCAGGCTAATTTTTCCCCCTGAAAAAGAACTTTCCTAGATGGGTAAACGTGTTTGTCTTTAAGGGTTGTTAAGAAAAATCATGCATATTTCAGCCAGCTCCAGATGAATCGAGTTAAGTGATCCTCCAGCATGCTAATGTTTGAAAATGCCATATTTGTGCCATATTTGGCCCTTTTACTAGGAATTCAACTTCAATGCAGCCCCCGCCCCCCTCTGACCCTCCTCCTCCTCCTTTATGTATATATGTTGCATAATTACAGAGCAGTGAGTATTTATCACCTTTTCTGGGCAGTAAGCAGAAAGACATACAATACCATTACTTCCAGTTACTGCCTTTCCCAAGATAATTAGGTAACACAGTGGAGGGAGCCTCCGTAGGCCTAATGCTGTTCAAGTTAAGTGATTGACATGGCTCTGTCTGGCTGCTCTATTAACTGTTTCATTTTGTTGCTATTTGCAGTTTGCTTGGCTAATACTCCGAACAAATACAGACTGTTTCTTTAGCCCCTTTTTTCTCTTTGACCTTCTCCTGCCCATTTTCTTTGACTCACTTCAAACTGCCTTGAAAAGGCCTGTTGAATACACACAGTCCATCAGAGGCCCAGGTTCATCCTTACCCTTGCCCTGAATGCCTCACTTCAAAGATGGGCCGCATTCTTTAATTGCCCTTTGAATTAATATCAAAGGGTCACAATGCGAGTGCCAAAAGAGAAAGGGGCTTTAATGAAGCAGAGAGCTGCCATTCATTTGCAGATAAGCACGTTTTTATGCCTGAATGGTCACCCAGGCTGAAGGCTTCCGAAGGGGAGACAGTCCTGAGAGGACTTTTCCCTAAGTAGTGATTAGTTCAAACAAACAAGAGTAAACAAAATTTTTTAAAAAAAAAAAAAGGCTACAAACAGAGACAGCATAAAATAAATAATAGGGTGAAATCCGTGAGCACATCCCCCTCTTACACTTCCCTTGGGAAAAAAAAAAAAAGCTGCACTCTATTAGCAAATTCATTCACCATTTCTAATCCCATATTTTAACATTGAAAAATCTGAGGACCGAGTTCAACAATGCGCCTGAGATCAAGTATTTTCAGTCAGAAATTTTATGCCATGGGTAACACAGAGGGAAGATGGGATGACTTTAAGATGCCGGGGCAAAATGTAACTGTCACCAAAAATGTCCCAGTGCTCAAGACATGATCTCTTTTGATGTGAACATTTCTGCTTAAATTATTGATGTGTCGCTAACTCTTTTCAGTGTTGAGAATTTAGGTTGAGCCTAAAACTATAAACACATCTCCTTATCTATCTATCATCTATCTATCTATCTATCTACCTACCTATCTACATATGTAGGCCGTATTTTCCATTTCTCCCAGAAAAATCCCTGCTTAGTGGCACTGTCATCATTTGTCCCCTTATAATACTGTAGCTGAAACCACAGAGTGAGTACACCCACAGCACCAGAGGTCAGCGTAAGGTAAAAATAGAGCTCAAATCATAAGTGATTACAGAGTGAAATAGTAAGCCATGTTTCCCTCGTTCCTCATCCTGCTTTTGGAGAGGTTGGTGATTAAGAAAGGCTTTCAGTCCTGATGAATTATCATCTTAGCCAGAGCTCAGATAGCATCCCTGCTGCCCAGCTACAAAGTGGATGGTTGGCCTCTGGTAGACATAACATTGGGACCATCGCCTGGACCTTTCGTTGGTGGGTGCCTTGGTAAACAGAGCTTATGTTACTCTCCCTGACGTCACAAGGAAGGTCCTTGTTCAAGGGTTTCCATCAGGCTCCAAAAGTGAGTTGCCAGTTTTGAATTCGTGCACATAAAATTGCCACCAGCGTTTTAAAAGAGAGAAGAAGTTCTGCCTTATCTTTGAAGAAATCAAAAGCATGTTCTCTTCACTGGCCCTATTTTCCATGAGCTTGTCCATCTGGTTCCTAGTTGCCAAAACAGAGTGAGAAAAGGGCAGCGAATAAATGTCAGAGAGTCAGCCAGTCTGCATAAATCTCCAGGCCCTTCCAGAGAAAGTCCTTCCTGGCCCTCTGGGCCTTCCAATCTGTGACATGAGCCAACAGGCATCAGAACAATGTGGAAATCAAAAGACTTATTTTGCCTGAATCCAAACCCTTAAAAGCAGCTTTTCTCATACCCCTCTTCTACTAGATATGCCCAGTGTGCTGCTTTGCAATAAAGCAATGTTATCCTAGCAACTAGGTCCCATATGTCCTGGATACAGAATTATTTCAGTGTATTTTGCTCTAACCACAGGAAGATCCACTTAATGCTTCTTAATCTGAGAAAGTATTAAGACAAATCGATCAGCTATCCAGTCTTGTTTCAGTGACTACAAAAGCAATGAGCAGATCAAAAGTAAATAATACTTTATATTTGCTGAGAACATTGAATGTGTTCAGAGCCAGTAAGACATCAGAATTCTCTGAGCGACTGGAGCAAGCATTATCCCCCCACGGCAGAGGAATCCAGATCAGCATGGCTACTGAATTTCCTTTGGTCACACAGCTAATTAGAGAGTGGCCCGGGACAAAAAGCAAAGTATTTCGGCTTCCACACCTTTCAAAAACCACACTTGTATCTGGTGCAGTCCCATGTGCTGTGGTTTCTTTACCAAAATCCACAAGTGGAATAAACTTCAAGGCACTGCAAATCCAGCTTAATGAGCCACAAGAAAAGTGTTTGGACCAAATGCTCCGATGCTTCCCCGGAAGCGGCCGTCATATGAATAGCCATTGAGAAACGCCATTCAAACACAGCAATCATCTGATGCTGACCACGGTGATTATATCTTGCATTTGTCTAGGGCTTTACACTTCCAAAAGTGCTTTTCACACCCACTGTCTGATGGAATAATATGATGCTTTGAGATGAGAAATTTTTTTTTCACTTTAATTTCAAGTGCCAAGGAATAAGGTAAATGTAAATCTGTAATGTACCTTGATGTCAGGTGAAGCAATGTGAAGTGTTAAAATCTAGACAGCCTGGCCTTGGCCTAGTAGCTCAGTTGGTTGGAGTGTCATCCAATACACCAAGGTTGTGGGTTCAATTCCCAGTCAGGGCACATGAATGCATAAATACGTGAACAACAAATTGATATCTCTCTCTCTCTCTCTCTCCTTCAAAAATAAAATCAAATTCATAAAGACCTGAAGAAGTGATTTTTTAAAAACATAATAAAATACATCTAAACAGCCTAGCCACTGAAGCTACCCAAGCAATAGGTTTCTTATTTCCTATGTAACGCTCAACAGAACTAAGGGGCATTTGATATGCAAATAAAAGCTATATTCCCGAGGGACAAATCCTTCACGAGAGCATTCTTCTCTCTAGCCACCGTCCAATGTGCAACATGAAAAAAGGTGCTCTGAAATGCAGGTCCATGGGAAAGACCCCCTCTGTGAAGCCCAGTCTGCAAGCTGCAAAAAACGTGACAAGGAAAGGTGTTCCCGCCTCACAAACAGCTGTTTGGGCTGAAGTGGAAGCCTTGTCCAGATGCCAGAGGATCTCGCTGCAACGGGCAGGCTTTCACTTTCTCTGTGTCACCACGTCATAACCACCACGCTGCTGGCGTCGCATGCAACCTCCTACCAGACAACATGGACCTGGGGTCTGGGATTTAGCTCAGGAAACACTGCCTAGTCGCCTCCACTGGTTACTCCAGTGAGGAATCAGAAGAACACTTGGAAGAAGCTCTCGCCTTCAATGGAGAAAAAGCAGAGTAGGCTGTCCTGAAATCTGTAGACTCACAAAACTTGTATTAGCTTGACTTTGTAAAATAAACATAAGGCAGCCTCTTCGGAGCTTGCCACCACTTCTCCGAAGAACCAGCCCGGAGTAAGTATATGTCAACTGAAGAGGCTTACAGGGGAAGAAAATGTGATCTAAACAAACCTCTAGGAGCAGACATCCTGCTGCAGGCTCCAACGGGAAACATTTGTTATGAAGTAATAAGAATTTGCATAATTTGGGGGAAGACTTTGTTTTCAAAGTAATTCTCTTTTTCACCTGCTTAGGTCTTTGCCCGTGTATGGCTTTGGTTAAGTTTTGTTGATGGAGGCTCATGTTTAACCAACTGTTTTTAATTTACAAATTAAACTTGTCAGAAGTAGAAATCCTTCCCTTGGAACTCTTCCAATATGTCAAGAATTAATTCTAATGAAAACGGCATTGCCTAAATGCAGGCTGGCCAGTCACTTATTTTATTTACACAAAGTCCTTCTCAGTTTCTTTGATAAAAGCAGCTAAATCTTTTTCCTCTTTCATGTTTTGTCAGCACTTGATTCCTTTTGTCCCTTGGCTATTTGCCTAGCTGTGGACAATAAGGCAGGAAGAATAGAAGCAGATTGTTGGAATGGCCCTCAATAAACCTAATTATGACATGTTGACTGCCCTCACCATGACACAGTCAAGGGACCCAGGCTTATTCAATTACCCTTGCCAGGTTTCTCTTTCAGACCTAAAGTTATCCTTTGACTGTTTGTATTTCTGAACAGTATTCATGTTCATTGTGAAAGAAAATCCCCTGGACTTTGAGGGGTTTTTAAGTTGATGCTGTTATTGTAGCTAATTTTTATTAACTGAATGATAACATGATAAAGAAATAGACTTTTGTTATGTAATAAGAACAAATCAGTGTGTGCTTAAAGTTACACCTCTCCTTCCTTTCTCTCCCAGCCAGTCTGGCAGGACATGTAACCTGAATTAATAAACAAAATAATTTCTTCAACCTTACATGTCCCTTACACCACCATACTGAGTCTAGCTCCACCGACAGGAATGCCGCTTCACTGAGATTCTTCTGAACTTTAAAAAGAATCATCATCACAGGATTGTGCGTGTGTGTGTGTGTGTGTGTGTGTGTGTGTGTGTGTGTGTTAGCCACCAAGAAGGTTCTTTGCCCCATTAACACCAGCGAACATTAAGTTCATTGGTACCTTTCCGCCAACAGCTATTTCTTCAGCTGCTTGAGACCCACAGGATGAACCGTATGTAATTAAAACTCTGGCTGCTGGTTGGAGGAGCCCTTTCCTCCTCAAACAGATTGTTCAGAGATCACGCCAGTGGTTGCCGCAAAGCCAGTGTATAAAGGCTGTGTGTCAAGTGAACAAAAGAGTGGAAAAATGAAGGAATGCCAAAAATCAGCTCCTGATCTATCCCAGCTTTTAAGTCAAATAGGTCTGATAGAATTAATATTCAGTTGTGTTTTAAGCTGCACAGAGCTTAGTGGGGACAATTGTTTTGTAAGTTTCAGCATCTCTGGGTATTTTTCTTTTCCTTTTTTTTTTTCTGTTGAGCAACTCATTGTTTCCTTTGGGTAATTTGACAGTTCTTGGGACTATAATAGAATAAAATTCCAACTACAGTGTAACAAAGTGGTTGCTGTAATTTCTTAAATTGGTTTCTCAATGCATTTCCTTCTTTAGAAAATTCCCACAACTCGAATAAAAGCAAGTCTAAATTGTAATCTGCCCCGCAAGTGAGTTTGGGGTTTGGAATTTACTTGGTTTTTAGGAAAATTACCTTTTTCATCCTAAAGTGAGAAACCAACTTCACAAAGGACTTGTGAAATAAAATGTACAAAATCCTTAGCGGTTGAAGAATGTTTGGAATAAGGACTCCCCAGAATGTATTCTGCCCTGCCGGTCCCTCCTCCTTTCAAATAACAAGAGTTTCATTTTCTCCAAATTCATAAGGGATATTTTTAATCTCAAATATCCAAAAGGAATTGTGTAACAAAGCCTTTAAACATTATTAATATACATAATTTCAATGGAATGTATTATATCATACTATATTGTATTATATTATATTACCTTATAGAATGTCATTCTGAAGTTTAGTTTTAGCATTTGTTCATTTCATTTTCTTTTATGCATACAAACTAGTAGTCTACCTATAAATTTTTAATAGCAGCATGGAAAACAGTGGATGTCTCACCACTAGAGAGTTGAAGTGTTCTCCCAAAGTGTTCAAATTACTTTAACCAGCAAACATAACCTCTTGTAGAACAGCAGTTAAAAACTAAGTCTGCTTTTGCTACTTTAGAGTGGAAATGTTATTCAAATATCCAAGATGCCTCAATATTGTAACCTGAAGCATATGTATTTTTGCATTCTCTAAAATGTTTTAATGTTTTTATATAGTTAAACAGAATAACAACTCTTCTTCGAATCTCAACTAGCACTTCCCTAAAATAACATGAAAACAAAATAAGTAGAGGAAGTCAAATACTCAAATCCAGCATGGCTCGCCACCCCAAACTTGGCAGAACATTATAAATGCCTGCTGTTTTAAGTCACAAAGTAATCTAGCTATTCAAACTTTATTAAATAAATTATGCCATAACGCTCACAAATTCAACTTCTTCCAACCTGTTGGAACCCAATTCATGTGGTAGTATAAGTCAAAGGTTTGCTTGTGGATACAGGGAAGGGAGTCAATAATTTGATTTGTTTTGATTTGTATGCAGTCACTCAACAAAAATTCTAATGTTTACTAATAGTAGCTAAGATCAGATTTCTTCTTTAATCTATAGGTCAAGTAGTGACTTTCTTATCAAATAAAAATTTTTATTTGCCATTCAAGCTTCACAGTTGCAACACATTTGATCTGAGTACAGAATAATAACTAAGAAAAACAGAAACAAACTCTTTCATATGGTAAACAGCAGAACTTATTATTCTGACTGTATAAAGGGGTATAGTTCCTCTTCCTGATGTTTTCATTTTATAATGTTCAGCTTCTATTTTAAAAGAGTGGTAGATATTTTGTAGCGATATTTACTTACATTTTCACAAACCTATTTAAGATAAACTGCAACAAAATTTGAGCCACAGATATTAGATTCATAAAAAAATATATATGCTCTAAAATTTCCTCAAACAAAAAAACAAATCCTCACAATGTATTTAACATTGTTAATTTTATTATTTGATCTTTGCAATTAAGGATTGCAGCATTTGAATGAATCATTGTCTGTTTTAAGAATATATACCTAAAAACTCAATATGTAGTCTATGTTTATTTTTAAAAGAATTTTCCTCCACAAAAATAAAAGAGTACAAAGTGCAGGGGAAAATATTAAAATCTTCTCTTGCTAGGCTGTGACAGCTTGCCTTGAATCATTAATGTAACAAAAAAATATTTTTTTTCATTCTTTCCAAGTTTCTAAAATGCTTCTCAGCAAAGTTCTGGTGAAAACAAAAGTTTTCAGATTTGATATTATTTCCTGTTTACTCTTTACAAGTTTGCTCACAACTTCTGCTTTGCATGGAAAAATTTAATTGATTCAAATACTGTTTTCTTATTCATGAATATATATGTGTGTATTTTAACTCAAGGGATACATATATCTTGTCTGTCTAATTCAGTTTCTTACACCTACTAATGAGGTAGCTGATTTACATTTAAGATTTGTCAGCAGAATCACATGAAGTGAAGGCACCATTGTCTGAGTCTCTCCTCCAGCCCAGTTTCTAGCTTTGACTTGGTCAGCTACCAGAAATCTCATGTGCTCCCCTCTGGGCACAGGGGGAAATGTCTAGCACGGATGTTTTGAAAGAAAGAATGTTACAGTCTTGCTTAAGCAACTCTAACTTAAGGGAAAGGTCTCTAAACAAGACCCCCAGGCCTTTCCACTCTCATCTGGAAGCCACAGCTTGGACAGGAGGTACAAAACAGCATGCATTTCCCACCTGGATGCATTTCCTCACCTGCATGGGGAAGAGCCAGCATGTTCCCCTGTTCAATAGCTCAGCAAGCTCTTATTCTCACCTTCTCTATTCCAGAACCAGGGCATAATTCCTCCCAAATGTAAGACTGGAGTTGCTCACCTTCTAAGACATCAAGGGGCGAAGGGCCTTTCCATTGTTGCCCTGAGTCCCCGGCTGCCTGGAGGCCCCACTGTTTCCTTAACCAGAATGTGGCCTGGCTCACAGCCTGCCCAAGCTGGGAGAGACTGTAGCCTTCACCTCACCAATGCTTCCTTTTTTCAGAGGAAGGGAGAATGATGCCCAGAGAGGGAACGCAACCTGGTCACAGTAATAGTTTCAGAGACCTACAAGAAACATCTCCAAATTGCCTGATGCAACCTTTACAGCTGAGGGAGCCAAAGTCCAATGAATGTAAAGGTCTTGCCCACCTTCCCGTGTCTAGTGCGTGGATGGATGTTCCTCATCCTCTGTGAGGAGTGGATCCAGGATCCCCCTGTGGAGCTCCCTGCAAAGACTGAGGCTGCTGCGCCACAACCAGACTTTGACTCCATAGAAAACAAGACAAGACATAAGGAATGAGGAAGCATCCCAGAAATTCTAAGTCCAAGGCACAAGTGAAGGGTAACTGAGCATTATTATTATTATTATTATTATTATTATTATTCTCACACATGGCTGTGCCAGGCCCACGCTCCTTTCATAAGGAGCTCACCTCGCCCCACTTCTACCTGTTTTACCCTTAATGGAAAAAAAAAGAGGCCTAAGGCTTTTATAATTTAGGGAGCCCCTCTTGAGAAATAAACACCAACATATCTAAATTTTGCAACATTTGCAAAAACCCAATGACATGAAGACATTGTCAGGGTCCCTCCCAGAGCCCGCGGGGGGGGGGGGGGCCTGGAGCCTAAGGTTCATTTGCTCTCTGGTAAACCCACCTCTGACAATGACTCCTCCACTTGAGTGGATCTGAGGAAGAAGTGAACTGTTTCTAGATGTGTCCACCACCATTACCTAATACTTAGAAAACATTGATCAAGTCTAAGTGCCAACTCTGGGGGTGGAGCAGGAATCTAAGACCATTCAATTGTCCACAGACACAACAAGCTGCTTCTGAGTCCCACAGGTCACAGGTGGAATAAATCCCAGCTGTCCCACTGGGACCCTCGTGGCTTACGTCCTCCATGGCAATGTGTTTCTGCGGCTCTCCCTGACCCAGCCCTGAGAGTCCAGGAGTCTGGCTTTCCAGAAGCCCTCCCAATAGATCCATTACAGATGCCAGTTGCCCCTGGTCCTCTGGAGGAGGGCAGCCTCACTTCTTCTGACCTCTGACAACTGTCCAGGAGCCACTAGAGCAGCGGTTCTCAACCTGTGGGTCGCGACCCCTTTGGTGGTCGAACAACCCTTTCACAGGGGTCGCCTTAGACCATCCTGCATATCAGATATTTACATTATGATTCAATAGCAACATTATAGTTATGAAGTAGCAACGAAAATAATTTTATGGTTGGGTCACAACATGAGGAACTGTATTTAAAGGGCCAGAAGGTTGAGAACCACTGCACTAGAGGTTGAGAATTCAGATCAGACATCTGCTCCTAAGGGAGGGTTTTGAGCTCTGAGGCAAAATGGGCCCCACACAGCCCTCCCCGTCTGCTGGTTCTAGGCCACACCAGACCCTTCTTGTCTTTCTTCTGGGCCTGCTCTTTGCCAGGAAGCCCGAAGGACACAAGCCAAGGCCTTTGCCTGGCTCCCAGGAAGTGTGGGAAATCCATCAGTGGTTGAGGATGCCCTAGGTCCCACCTCCTTCCAGGTAGCTCATGGGGTACCATGCCCTAGCAGATCCTGCTCTCCAGCGAGGAGCTCCCTCATCACAGAACCAGTCATCCTGTTCACAGTGAAGATAGGATCCTCTGGGATATTATCTGGGGGGCGGGGCAGAAGAAACTATCCATTGCCCCCACAGAAACCGTTGCTACACAGATACTGGAATTCTGCATTAGGGATTCATTTTTCTTACTAAGCTGTCGGCTCCCAGGGTCCTTTTGGGAGGGTAACTGTTTGAGTCACAATGTGAATGAGATAGAGCTCGATGTTATATCTGTGGGTGGAGTTGGGGTGCACAAGAGGAAGGTGAGCCAGATGGAAGCTGGACAGCAGGGGGGAGGGGGAGACAGGAGAGGATGGGGGGACAACATTCAGGATTGACTTCCCTCTTTTTACCATAGGTCACCTTATAGAGGCCTTTGTGAAAGGAAGCGGGGGAGCGTTTTCAAACAGTTTGGGGGAGGAGGACTGGAGGTAGAAAGATTCTCAAACATCCCTATAAAAAGCCCAAACTTGTTCTGGTAACATCATTTCCTATAAACTACAGTGTGAGTGACAATTCTTTCTATTTTTCCTAAAGTTTTGCCAAAAGGATTTTCCAAGAACCATAAATTTGAATGTAAAAGATAGTCATTGTCTTTCCTAATGAATTTAATTTGGGTTTTGCATTTTAAAAAATAATAACAAAAAGGATTCATTTCAGGGGAAATCGTTAGCTTAAGCTAGAAACATTAAATTATAGTAATTCAATAAAATGATGCAAGTTAGCCAGCAAACAAAGACTCAGACCAAATTCGGTTCTCCGTCCTGTTGCTATTTTGTAATAAGGACGTTGTTCCTCTCCTTATATTCCCAAGGTATATGCTAGGGCCCCGATAGGAACAGAAGCCTCTCCTGTGGCTTAGTTTCAATTTTCCTACAAAGGACAGCATGACACAAGGGTGTGACCAGTAATGAGGACTTTGCTTTGACCTGCAGGAGATCTATATGTCCCCATACTCTACTGACCACTTAGTGAGTCTCTGATGAAAACAAGACGAGGTGGCCTTTCCAGCTACCAAATGGTTTTATGCTCTGGAATGCCCTGAGAAGACCAGCTGACACTTTCCACAGGCAAGGAGTAGACAGAGAGACGTCAAGCCCCAGAAGGTCACTGAGAAAAGCCCAGAAGGTGAATCCAACACAGGCCAGGCCTTGAGCATCCACCCTGACCTTCTACCTGGAGCCGATCCCTGTACAATGGGGGCTTTGCATGCCCCCCCCTCCACTCCTCACCC